>NC_134899.1:34624120-34631620 GCF_041734735.1 Babylonia areolata | reverse complement strand
TAACTTGATCAGCTGAGTTTTCACCAATAAGAAAAGCAAAGTTTTACATGTAAAAAAAAAAGTCGAATATACCATTTCAAAAGGCTCTATTTTGTGTGTTGCCTTCCAGATGTATCGCTTCCCACTGATACAGCTGATCCAACAGCACCAAGTCGTTTTCCTGGCCTGCCTTCTGATGAAATGTCTACAGCCTGTCAGACAGGAGATGCTGACACCATCAGGCGTCTGGTGGCTGAAGGACTCGACGTCAACAGAAAGACAGAAGCTTTGCATCCTCTTCATGTTGCATGTCTGTGTGGCAGAGAGAATGTTGTAGAGGTTCTCCTGGACCTGAAGGCGGACATCAATATTAGGGATGACTGCGGGCGCACCCCGCTATATTTAGCCTGTGAAATGGAGCATCTGCCAGTGATCAGAGTTCTCATGGCACACGGTGCTGACGCCAACATATGTGATCTGAAAGGCTTTGTTCCGCTGGCGATAGCATCCTTCTCTGGGGCTCATAATGTCGTAGACGTATTGCTGTCTCCAGAGTCTGGCCAGTCTCCAAATAAGTATGATCGCGTGTGCTACATAGAGCCAAACGTGAATGCAGTGGCCTATGGCGAAGACGGGCCACTGCATCATGCTTGTATGTTCGGCCACATTGAAATTGTTGAGTCACTCTTACGTAAAAACGTGGATGTGTACGCCAAAGGCCGTGACGGTATATCAGCTTTTGTATATGCCTGCATTGGAGGATGTGAAACCGTAGTTAAACGGTTGCTTCAGTACGATCCGTGCATCCCCTTTAAGGAAAAGAATGTTCTTCATCATTCTGTAGGTACTGAACAGAAACTGATTGCAGAAATTCTGCTGGACCATGGAATGGACGTGGACACAAGGAATGAAGAAGAGCACACTCCACTGCATGTGTCCTGCTTAATGGAGTTTTATGAAATCGCCCAGATGCTTGTGAAGCGTGGAGCAGAAGTGAACGCAAGAAATATTAATGGCTGCACCCCCCTTCATTCTGCCGTCACAAGGCAAAACAACCTTAATATTGTTAAATTTCTCGTTGAAAATGGCGCTGACGTAAATGTTGAAGACTATGGAGGCAACACAGCTCTTAATATCAGCGCGCGTTCCAGTGATTTAGATACAATAGATTTTTTACTGCAAAGTGGAGCTAGTATCCATACAAGTAATAACCCTCTGTTTGATGCCATCAAAGTAAAACGCAGTGAAGTTATAAGAATGCTCATAAAACACATTGTGAAGGTCAACATTGAAACGAAGGAAAGTTCCATCAGACTACTACACTTGGCATGTCGTGACAATAATCCCAGGTTGGTGTGGACTCTCCTCGAGCACGGCGTTCAAGTCAACGCCAGTGACGGAGAAGAAAACACACCACTGCACTTCGCTTGCCAAGCCAACAGTCCTGAGATAGTGCAAATCCTGTTAATGTTCGGGGCCCAAGTCGATGCCAAGAATGCAAAAAAACACACTTGCCTTCACTTTGCTGCAAGCAACGCAGGAAGTGCAGAGCTCCTAGACGTGCTTCTCCATCATGATCTGGACATGAACGCCAAAACCGCACTAGATAACACACCTCTCATTTATGCCTGTTCACATTCAGACTGGAAAGTTGCAGAAATCCTTTTGAATAACGGGGCCAATGTAAACGCGAAAAATCGTTATTATTGCACCCCTTTGCACATGGCCGCACTTCAAGACTCCAGAGAACTTGTCAGTCTCCTCCTTGATCACCATGCTGATATTCACGCCCGTGACGAGCATGGTGACACTCCTCTTCATTGTGCTTGCTGTGTGGACAATGCTGAATTTGTTGAGATGGTCTTGAAGAGAGGCGCGGACATCAACGGCCAGGGACTTGGAGGCTGGCGGCCTCTGCATGCGGCGATCGTTTCGGGATCCAGAACTGTGTTTGATCTTCTCCTGAAGATGGGCGCCAACATCGAATCTTGTGATAATGAGTACAACACAGCTCTTCACTTTGCTGCTTATTTTGAGAACACTGATGCCGTTACAACTTTGCTTGACCTTGGTGCAAAAGTCAACACGCCAAGTTCTGGGAAATGGGACCCTTTGTACGAGAAAAAGGTCTGCGTGCTAACGCGGATCGCAGCACTGTGATTACAGTATGTACGGATCTTCATTTTGATTATGCAACGAATCATCAAAGACACGATTAACCCTTGACACGGCGACAGATAGGCATACATCATTTATGTGGTAAAGGGACACAATAGCCTGATTTAGTTACATTAAACTATTAAAATTATCTGTCTGCGTGACATGTGAAGAAGGCAGCTTATCATTACGTGAAATGCGAAAACACACGTGCAAAAGTTTATTCGATGTTGAATATTCAGAAGCGTTATGAAGCCTGTGGTCCATTTTACATTTTTTCTGTAAGGAAATTGGCCTTCTACTGAGGTTTATTTTGTGTTTTGTTTATGTTCTTTGTTGTTTTAACATTTATTTTTTCCCCTTTCACATGTACCATGTCGTGAACACGAAACAAAAACTTTCTGTTCACTAAGTAGGCCAAGGTTACGTGGAATGGATACTGTTTAATATTATGATTCGTATTTACTTCATTTTTAAGTTTGTCCCAAAACTTTCTATCAGCTTGGCTTTTCACTTTAAATACTCAGCTGATTATCACCGTTAGATAGTGTGTAAAAGTTGTATTTGCTAACCGTGGACCAAAACATTTGTTGTGACAGATTTATGAATGAGCCTGGCCCAAAACCATGAAGTTTTACATTTCCAATTTCTGTGAACTTTTTATTATTTTTTTAATTTTTTTTTATTATTTTTTTTTTGCAACATCAAACTGTTTTCAAAAGCATTCCGAGTCGCAGTGCAGTTTTACATTTTATGTTCATGTGTTACATGCAACATTAAGCTATTTTGAACGGCATTCTGGGTTCCAACTTTGTATCTAGTGCCAAGAATACTAATGTGTGCTTTTTCCTTATGCACCCAAAGACCAGGATTAGATGTACTGAGCTATCACAGGCATGGAAAACAGTTATCATTTACTCATAATTACATTTAAATTGTTAAAATTGACGCCACCGTCAAGATCAGCTGGGAAGTTTTCATTAGTAATTATCGTATGCTTAAACAAAATCAAAGTGATTTTTCGGTCGTTTCCATGTTCCATGACCGTTCTGAATGTAATAATTAGTAGACAATATACTAAATCGTTTTTGCTGCATTCTGTTTTATTTAAAAGAAGTCGGCCCATGTTACATTATTTCGTCTCCATTCTTAGTGTGCTACAAAGACCAAATGTGTTGTCATTCAAAGTAATCTATGATGAAATTCGGAACGCACAAGGATTCTACCTGAGGACGGTCTTGTTTGTGATCTGTAGCTTCAGCTGTTTTGTTGTTGATTTTTTTTTTCTGTCCAAAATATCCAAACCGACCAGATTCGCAGTTTTGATAGAAGTCCAACCGTCATTCTCCACGCCATTTTCTGATTTAACAAGTGTTTTACATACATAGTTTCAGACTGCTTTGCCGGCTAATCTGAAAATTAAATTCCAGGAATACGTCTTGATAACATCATATTTTGAAGGGCGCCTACTTTACAACATGATGCAATATTTCTTTGGGATCTCTTTCCACATATCGGGTCAAATTCTAAGAAACTATTTTACAGTCCGTCACATATCGTACAAATCAGATGCATTTTGCACACATGAATATCCAATGTCATTTTCAAATGTGGAAAGTAAATTCTCCGAAATCGCTTCTCACCTCTGTACAAAAGAGCTCGTGTTTTACACTGATAATGAACTGCCCGACATGACCTGAATCTGAAGAGAGAAAAAAGACTATAGGAATAATACAGTTATTATCTATTAGCTTAGTGACACCAGCAGATATGAATATTTTGAGTTCCCGTTTCAGATCCGATTAAATTGTATTTATACATTTTTTTCTCGATTACTCATGTTGATGAACTGACGATCCTATCCTGCATTCATCCTTTGGAGGGACAAGGGAGTACGAATACATTGAGCATGCACTTGTCAATGAGAACTGTGCGTTGCCACCCAAACGGGTCTGGGGGTTCGGGGGTGGGGGTGGGGGTGGGGGGGGATTGGGGGGAATACGAAAATAGCTGTACACTAAAACCTCATTCGTAGCCATGAACGAACATGCTAAATGCAAACTCACGAACACAAGAGAAAATTGATGGAAATGCAAATGAACATTTTCTCAATAAACTATTGACAATTCCAGGATTGGTAGCCGCACGTTCCATTTATTTAATTACATTTTGCATAAGGTATCCGCCACTACGGATGGGACATTTGAAAAGTTATTATCGAGCCTTTCAGTGAAATGTTTTCATGTGTGTATTGGTCGATCTTACATATCCTGATTTTCACTCTTCAAATAATCCGTTTTCTGGAAGCACCGACTTTGCACTTTGTGTGCGTGCGTGTGTGTGTATGTGTGTGTGCGTGCGTGCGCGCGCGCGTTTGTTCGTGAGCGCGCGCGCACACGTGTATGTGTGTGTTCATGACAGGCCAGACTTTTACTTGTCAATAAACACCATTACAAGATTCATGGGCACAGTATGGAGATCATTTAATACGTGTGTGCCTCTATCTCTCTCTCTCACTGTGCGTGCGTGCGTGCGCGTGCGTGCGTGTGTGTGTGTGTGTGTGTGTGTGTGTGTGTGTGTGTGTGTGTGTCTGTTCTGAGCTTGAATTACAAACTTTACAACGAATCTCTCTCTCTCTCTCTCTCTCTCTCTCTCTCTCTCTCTCTCTCTCTCTCTCTCTCTGCCCATATATATATATATATATATATATATATATATATATGTGTGTGTGTGTGTGTGTGTGTGCGTGTGTGTGTGTGTGTGTGTGTGTGTGTGTGTGTGTGTGTGTGTGTGTGTGTATTAATAAACGTGCGCACACACGTGTATATAGATATATACCCCTCCTCTCTGTGCGCATTGTGAGCGCGCGCACGCGGTATATACATATCCCTTTCTTTCTCTCTCTCTCTCTCTCTTCCCGAGAGAAGGAAGGTGCTTATGAGGGGCTTTTTGTTTAGTTTTGGTACGACTCCAGCCTTATCCATTTATATCCTCAGTGATGAGTTCAGCAAGTATGGTCTAAAGCAATGAGCAACAGATCTGTGAAGAATCGTCAATGGAATTTGGAAGGGAAGTTTGATCCAGGTGGCAGATCCAAGGATGCTGTCCTTATGATTTATCATATTATCTATCTATCTATCTATATATATATATATATCTATATATATATATATATATATATATATATATATATATATATATATATATATATATATATATATATATATATATATATAACGACCTGGAGTAGAGTGCTCCCATTCACTGGCAATGTAATCGGTGTATCTAATGTCAAGTATCTCGTGGTAACACCACAAATCCGAAGCTTGAGCTCTTCCTAAATCTGTCGTTAGGATCCATGCCTCGCATGCTTAAAGATACACGGAATATGCCAGTGCATGCAGGAGTCTGTGTGTGATTTTGTCATTAATCAACAGTGGATCATGGAGATGTTGCTGTTCTTCCATACTCGTTTCAGTCTGGACGGTGCTGGTGTTGTCTTCGCTACCCTTGAGAGGATTTCTGGTTTGTGTCCTTCATTGCTGACGATGGATCCCAGGTAGGTGAACTGTAGAACAGTCCCTGGACAGCTATATCTGCAATGATGATGGCGTTGTGGCAGGCCGTTGACTTTCTCTTTTAGACGCTGGTGTTTTTGTGTCAAATATTGTCGATAACTCTCTCCATACGAACGGCGAAAGAGACGACGTTAACAGCGTTTCACCCCAATTACCACCATCAAAATATTGCAAGCGGAAGGCTCTTATACTGAAGACGTGAATGTTGACAAAGAATACCACAATTCTGACGACGGAAGCTAAAGGTTGGGTCATTCAGACACCCACTGGACATCCGAGGGGTCTGTGTAGAGGAGAAGAGAGGGCTGGCCGTACTGAGTGAGTTAACAAGCTGGACGAAGCATAGCTCACTACTACAATGTGGAGTGATGGCCTAGAGGTAACGCGTCCGCCTAGAGAACGAGAGAATCTGAGCGCGCTGGTTCGAATCATTGGTTCAGCCGCCGATATTTTCTCCCCCTCTTCAACTAGACCTAGAGTGGTGGTCTGGACGCTAGTCATTCGGATGAGACGATAAACCGAGGTCCCGTGTGCAGCATGCACTTGATGCACGTGAAAGAACCCACGGCAACAAAAGGGTTGTTCCTGACATAATTCTGTAGAAAAATCCACTTCGATAGGAAAAGACAACTGAAAAATACTGCACGCAGGAGAAAAAAAAAGGGGGGGGGCAGGGGGACGGGGGGGGGGGGGGGGGGTGAGGGGCGGGGGGGGGGGGGGCGCTGTAGTGTAGCGACGCGTTCTCCCTGTGGAGAGCAGTCCGAATTTCACACAGAGAAATCTGTTGTGACAAAAAGAGAAGTACAATACAATACAGTACAATGCAATACAATACAATACAATACAATACCTGCCAAACCATCGATGTCATCTGCGAAGCAAGTATGGATCTACCTTCAGTGGTGACTGCGCTTACATAATCTTCAAGCGCGTCAGTCAAGATGCGTTCCAGGAATATGTCGAACAGCGTCGGAGACAGATGGCATCCCTGACGGACTTTAAATGAAGTATGGAATCACTCTCCATTATGACCCTCTAGGAGTACCGCACTGGTCGCCGTGGTGCATAGTTACCGGAAAGTACTGATAAGCTTTCGCTCGGTGTTAATATTGATATGATGATGATAATGATGATGATGATGATGATGATGACATCATTATTACTTTCATTTTCATTATGGCCCATAGTGTTTTCTGTCAGACTCTGTAAAACGCTTTCTTGAAGCCTGTGAAGACGTGGTATAGTCCCCTCAGATGTTTGGGGTGGGTTTTGTTTGTTTGTTTGCTTGAAAGGTTCGAGGGATAAAAATCTGTTTCATGATACTTCTGCCTATGCAGAATCCAGCCTATTCTTCGGGAATGAAAATATCTGCTTGCGGCTGTACTTTGTTCAGAAAGATTTTTACCATTGTTTTACTAGCATGGCTGATTGAACCGACGATACGATAGTTCTGGCAGTGCTGAATATTTCCTTTATAAGGGACGGCGGTGAAAAGGGATCAGGTCACGTCAATGGCCACACAAGAAAGTATTTACGATTGTCAAAGACTTCCACCGAACAGTATAATGCTGATATGATGAAACAGAAAAAAATAACAGATTGGTTCGTAAATGTTGGCGCTTAAAAAAATAATATAAAAAGGGGGTGGGGGTGGGGGGGGTGGGGTGCAGAAGGAATCGTCAAAATGTACAGTATTACTTTTTTTTGTCTTGCTGTGATAAAGCCAAGCTGTTGTTTTTACATATCTTGCTGGTAATGACTACTGTGGTAAAGTAGCTTTGGATGC
>NC_134899.1:34584120-34621620 GCF_041734735.1 Babylonia areolata | reverse complement strand
GACATATTTCATCACTGTGTGTGTGTGTGTGTGTGTGTGTGTGTGTGTGTTTGGGGTTGTGTAAAGTAATGTTGAGTCATGGTTATTATATGATTCAATCTTTTGACATTCGCAGTCCTAAATCCCAACAACTCTTGAAGATACTCTTCCTTTTCCACTGAGTTTTTAGTGAGAGGTTTCTTTGTCTCCACATGCAGATGCACAATGGAAACGAGAACACTATAACAAATTGCAGTTATAGTTTCTGTTATTTAAGAGAAATATTCCCTTTCTCCACCATTACCTTAAACATTTCTATTGGGTGTTTGTTTTTGTTTGTTTGTTTGTTTGTTTGTTTTTTGTTTTTTGGGGTTTTTTTTCTCCTTCAAATGTGTGACGTGGTTATAGCAAACATTAATAATGTCGAGTATTCAAATTGTCATGTCATCTTCAATATTAAACACAAATAAATAGGCTTCAGAGGGAGGAGGGGGAACGAGTGAGGGTAATGCCAAACACTGATGCTGTGTTTGCCACATCTGTGTGGTCCGTGTGATGGACCCTTTTCAAGCTCCACGGCTAAAATTTCATCAGGGTTGGGTAGGCTTGGATTACTTCTTTTTTTTTTTTTTTTTCTTTTTTTTTTTTTTATCTCTCGAGTCAAACATTGTGAACCGTGTGAACACACATATAGAAAAGGAAATATATCATTTTTAAGATCCATGAAGTATGCCAGGGTTAGTTGGGGAAACAAAAACTGAAGAAAAAAAACCAACAACAACAAACGAACTGTGTGTATTGTTTGTGATATCATCATACAAAATGATAGTGTGTGTGTAATTAAAGGAAGAAGAAAGGGAGGATGAGGTGGAAAAAGAGCGTGAAGGGAGTGATGTGCATAATATTTAGGGGGAGGGGGGGGAGAAGACAGTTTGGAATTATGACATCATTGTTGCTTTCACCTTCCTTTTTTCTTGCTTTCTCCTCAGTACAGAGCATAAAATAAGTTGTGTAGGCAATGTTGAGGACAGGAGAAGAATAAAACGTCGTGACCATGTAGAGTTTGTGCTTCATTACCGAGATTTTCCACACAGTGAGAGAAGAGAAATGTGAGAACTTGCCATGATTTCCTTTTCCCCCATCTTTAGAATCTTTAGTAGTAGTAGTAGTAGTAGTAGTAGTAGTAGTAGTTGGTGGTGGTGGTGGTGGTGGTGGTGCCACCGCCGCTGTCGTTGTTGCTGTTGTTGTTGTTGGTGGTGGTGGTGGTGGTGGTGGTGGTGGTGCCACCGCCGCTGTCGTTGTTGCTGTTGTTGTTGTTGGTGGTGGTGGTGGTGGTGCCGCTGTTGCTGTTGTTGGTGGTGGTGGTGATGGTGCCGCCGCCGCAGTTGTTGTTGCTGTTTTTGTTGTTGTTGTTGGTGGTGGTGGTGGTGGTGGTGATGATGCCGCCTCTGTTGTTGTTGTTGGTGGTGGTGGTGGTGCCGCCTCTGTTGTTGTTGGTGGCGGTGGTGGTGATTGTGTTGTTGTTGTTGTTGGTGGTGGTGATGGTACCGCCGCTATTGTTGTTGTTAGTGTTGGTGTTTTTGTTGTTGTTGGTGGTGGTGGTCGTGGTGGTGGTGCCGCTGTTGTTGTTGATGGTGGTGGTGGTGCTGCTGCTGCCGCCGCCGCCGTTGTTTATTATTATTGGTGGTGGTGGTGGTGGTGGTGGTGCCGCCGCCAATGTTTATTATTGTTGTTGCTGGTGGTGGTGGTGGAATCCCCAACAAAAGCAACAGAACAAGGTACCACCGTTATTGGTGCAGAATAGAACAACAGCTGCATGTATATGAATATCTTTGTGACATTTCTTTTATTCTTCTTTCTGCCCTTCCTTCCGTCGTTCTTTTCTTCTTCTCTCCCTCCTTCTGTTCACTCTTCTTCTCCGAAACCGATTATTTAGAAAAGAAGATGCCTTTCAAGTTTGATAATGCAATTTCCGGGGGTGTTGATTTTCTGAAGCAAAGTGTCATCGGCGGACGAATGATGGCACTGCGGTGGTTGATGATTCCAGTAATGTGTTGTCTTGTATTACTCTTTTTGTCACAGCAGATTTTTCTGTGTGAAATTCGCGCTGCTCTCCCCAGGGAGAGCGCGCCACTGCACTGAGAGCGCCATCATTTTTTTTTTTTTTTTTTTTTCTACCTGCAAATTTATTTATTTTCCGATTGAAGTGGATTTTTATACATGATTTTGCCAGGGACAACCCTTTTGTTGCTGTGGTTTCTTTAACGTGCGCTGAGTGCATGCTGCAAACGGGACATCGGTTTATCGTCTCATCCGAATGACTAGCGTCCAGACCACCACACAATGTCTAGTGGAGGGGGAGAAAATACTGGTGACTGTGGGATTAGAACCAGTACGCTCAGATTTTCTCGCTCCCTGAGCGGACGCCTTACCACCAGGCCAACACTCCACTAGAACAGCATATAGGATGATGAGTACGGGACCTAAAACAGACCATCGTTAAAGGTGTTTGACAGATTCGGACTGGCAATTGTCAGTTGTAAATGAATGGAACTGGTTTCTGAAAGCAGGCGTTGATATTGATTAACATCTAGGAATATAGTGAGATTACTTAGCATGGCGCATGTTTGTTCCAGATGAATTTCTTCCCGATGACCGTGCAGACTCGGCAACACTAAGCCCTGATTCTGATGAGGAAATGTTTGAAGGCTGTATAAATGGAAATGCTGATGTCATCAGGCGTCTTGTGGCTGAAGGATACGATGTCAATACAAAGACGCCTCTTTCAGAGACGCCTCTTCATTACGCATGTCTCTTTGGCAGTGTTAATGTTGTAAAGGTTCTCCTGGACAAGAAGGCTGACATCAACGTTGTGGATGCGTCCGGGCTCACTCCTCTGTTTTGGGCCTGTAGCAAGCAGAATCTACCAGTGATCAAAGTTCTCATAGCACGCGGTGCTGACGCCAACATAGCTGATAAGAAAGGCACCACACCGCTGATAAGTGCAGTCTGCCACAGGGATTATGGTGTTCTAGACGTACTGCTGTCTGGGCATTCTCCAGATGAAGATGATCACGAGCCCTACATAGAACTAGACGTTAATGCAGCGGACCATCGCGGAATGACACCACTGCATTATGCTTGTCGTTTTGGCTTCGTTGACGTTGTTGCAAAACTCGTTTGTAAAAACGCTGATTTAAATATTAAAAACTGGCAGAAGATGACACCTTTTGGAGTAGCATGTAATGCAGGAAGCGAAATGGTAGTCAAATATTTGCTACAGCACGATCCACGTATCGCATTTAAAGACACGGGTGCACCTCTTCATGAAGCTGTATGTGGTGGACACAGACCGATTGTAGAAATTATTCTTGACAATGGGATGGATGTGGACTCAAGGGATGTGGCTCAGTTTACTCCACTGCATGTGTCCTGCTGCAGTGGTCGTTATGAAATCGCCGAGATGCTTGTGAAGCGTGGAGCACAAGTGAACGCAAGGGGTACTGGAGGACCCACTCCCCTTCATGTTGCCATGTCAAGGCCGAATAACCTTGAAATTGTAAAATATCTTATTGAAAACGGTGCTGACGTGAATGCTGAAGATGTTGAACACAACACAGCTCTTACCAGCACACTTTTCCGTGGTGATCAGCACATGGTGAAGATTTTACTGGAAAACGGAGCAGAAGTCAATTCCAGAAACAAACTTTTTTTCGCAGCAATCAAAGCGAAAAGAAGTGAAATTGTTAGAATGCTCATAGAGCATGGCGTACAAGTCAACGATAGAGGTCAGGATTATTCCGGTACACCCTTGCACTTCGCATGCATTGCTAACAGTCCTGAGATAGCGCAGATCCTGCTGGAGAAAGGGGCCAAAGTCAACGCTGTAGATGGAATAAATATGACACCTCTGCACTTAGCATGCCATGCCAATTCTCCCGAGATAGTGAAAATCCTGTTAAAGAACAGGGCCCCCGTCAACACCAGCGATATAAAACAAAACACACCACTGCACGCAGCATGCTTAGCCAGTAGTACTGAGATAGTACAAATCCTGCTGAGGAATGGTGCCCGAGTCAACGATAGAAATGTAATGCAAAACACACCACTGCACTTAGCATGCCTAGCCAATAGTACTGAGATAGTACAAATTCTGCTGAGCAATGGTGCCCAAGTCAACGATAGAAATGTAATACAAATAACACCACTGCATTGGGCATGCCAAGCCAATAGTAATCGAACATTGCAAACCCGGCGAGAAAACAATGACCAAACCAATGGCATGTCGAGTCCTAGCAACCTTGATATTGTAAAAATACTTATTCAAAAGGGCGCTGACATAAATGCTGAAGACAAATATCACAACACAGCTCTTAGCAAGAGTGCGTACCAATGTGATCTGGTAGATTTCTTGCTGCAGAATGGAGCTCGTGTCGATACAAAAAGCAATCCTCTTTTCGCAGCAATTAGAGCAAACAGTAGCGAAGTTGTCAACAAGCTCATAGAACGTGGTGTAAAAGTCAACGATAAAACGGACGATTCTAACACACCATTGCACTTGGCTTGCCAAGTTAACAGTCCGAAGATAGTGCAAATCCTGTTAGAGAACGGGGCCCAAATCAATGCCTGGAATGCAAGAGAAAACACTTGTCTTCACATTGCTGCAAGCAATGCAGGAAGTGTAGAGCTCCTAAACTTGCTTCTCCAACATGATCTGGACGTGAACGCTAGTAACCTAACGAAAAACACTCCCCTCTCTTTTGCTTGTACACATTCAGACTGGAAAGTTGCAGAAATCCTTCTGAAAAACAAAGCCGACGTCAATACGAGAAACAAATGCGGTTTTACCCCTTTGCACATTGCTGTACTGTTAGGCTCAAAAGAGCATGTCAGTCTTCTGATAGATCACCATGCTGACATTCACGCCCAAGATGAACATGGTGACACCCCTCTTCATCTTGTTTGCTTGAATAACAGAGTGGAAATTTTTGATATACTCTTGAAGAGAGGTGCCGATATCAACAGCCGGGGGATGGGAAGCTGGCGGCCTCTTCATGCAGCGATCCTTGCGAGATCCAGGAAAGTGTTTGATCTTCTACTGGAGGCGGGCGCCATCATTGAAGCGCGTGATTATGACGGCAACACGCCTCTACATTTAGCTTGTATTGATAATGACATTTATGCTGCTCAAGCTCTGATAGCACGTGGCGCTAACTTGGAAACGCGAAATGCCGTGCAAGGTTTCTGCTTTCTTTACACGGATAAGCTCGATCTGATAACTAAATACAAAAAAGGCAGGCTTTGATAATGATCAGTTTTGGCGTCGGCTTTCATTTTGAAATCATGACATATTATCAGGCGCAAGATAACAGTGATACTGAAATGCACTTTCTTTTTCTCTATCCGTCAACGACAACTGTCGATGTCACATGCAAAGCCGGCAAAGGTACGTGCAATACAGAAGCAGAAACGTTTGGTTTAACAAGCATATAGGTGTGACGTTAAATTTTCAGGAGGTGTTGTCAAGTTCGTTGGCTTTTTGCGTGTGTGTGTGTGTGTGTGTGTGTGTGTGTGTGTGTGTGTGTGTGTGTGTGTGTGTGTGTGAATCTTTTTTTTTTTTTTCAGTTATGAAATGTAAGCAATGTTTCATGCGCGCTCTTTTGTTTTACATGTTGACCTTCCATTTAGCGATTTCGAAAAATAGTTTCTTTTCATGAAGTATTTCCAGACTGTATGAAATTGATAACGGTTATTGTAATTTAAAATTATATATTCATTACTTTTTTTTAACATGTTCCAAATAATCTCACAAACATGAATTTCCATATAAAATGCTCATCTGATTTGCTTCTTCACATATTGTACAAAGTGTTCGCACCTATGACATTCAAAACAGTTGTGGCGATTGTTGTGCGAACGAGCCTGTCCTGAAACCATTAAGATTTTTTACGTTTATGTTATCAATTTGTCTGTACATTTTAATCAAAACAGTAAAAACAAAGCAATAAACCGTTTTCTTTTCTTTTCTTTTTTCCTTTTTTTTTTTTTCAATGCAATGTCGATATAAAATTCATCAAACTACTTTCATAGCATTCTGAATTTGAACCGTCTGTCTAACCCATGTGTGCTTGTTCCATGCTCTGGGATGTCCGAGGAAGACCAACATTGATTTGGTATAATTTTACAATAATCATCATTATGTTGATGAAATTCTGCCATGAAAGGTGACAAAATTGATGCGACCATCACTGTCAGCTGAGAACTCTGGGTAATTTGATTTGATAGAACTTTGTTGTTGTTATTTTTATCGAAACGCTGTATGTTCCATTTCCCTGTTCTGTTTGGTCACTGAAGGCAATGGTTATATTAATTTTCTCACTTTCTTTCCATTGTGAAAGAAACGGGTTCACATGCTGCTACTACTTTACTTGGGTTTTAAATCGCCACATCGAGTTTTATGTATGATTTACAGCTTCGGAAGCTTAAAAAAAAATCTGTTATCAATACTTAGTAGTAGTAGTAGTAGTAGTAGTAGTAGTATCATTATTATTATCTTTTTTCTTGAAAAAAAATTCTAATAGTCTCTTTGCGTTTTAGAGGAAAATGAATCATAATTTTAGATATCGTGAATACCCAAACCACGTCCGATTCAAAGTCTAATGCTGGTTCATATCAGTTAGTTCGATTTCTGGGGCGAAAATCCGATATAATGGAGAGAGAGAGAGAGAGAGAGAGAGAGAGAGAGAGAGAGAGAGACGGAGAGACAGAGAGAGACAGAGAGAGAGAGAGAGAGAGAGAGACAGAGAAGAAGAAGAAGAATAAACATGTTATTATCGTAACTGAAATTAAGCTGAAACAGTTCTGAACCAGCTCAAAAATAAATTCCTATGATCATATCGGTAGAACCATATTTTGCTTATTGTTACCGAATAGTAATGTAATAGTAACAGTAATGTTACCGACTGATAACCAGAATACTTTGAGAAGATTGTTGAATCAATGATTATTTTTGTGGGGTGGTGGATGATGAGGATAGGGACTGGTTTCGCAACGACTTTGTAAACATAAATCTGAAGTTATTAAAGTCTTACTTCCTATGAGTTTAATTTTGTGTGCTGTTTGTAAATTTTCATTTATACTGAAAGCAGTATACAGACTGCTCGATTTCTGCTGAAATCGACGTCGTGTTGAAAAACTGATAATTTACACAATTCGATTTATAAATTTCACTTGTAGTTAGTAGAAGCTTATATTTATCAATATCATCACGTACGTTGGGGATAGTTGGTCTTCATTGGTCTGATCAGTCTGAAATACGTTCGACATAATATGATACATTTAAAATCAAGATAAATCAAACACTGCCAGACCAATACGTACATTGCATAACCAAAATGCCAAAATGAATGAAAATAGTCTGTTTTATAATTACCCGATGTATGAAAATAATCTTCAGAATAAGTATATTTTCATAACATTTTTTTTTTTTTTTTTTTTTTACACCTGACCTTTTGAAATGATATGTTGAATGAAGCTTAAGATGAAGCTGATTTCAGTCTAAAAAGGATGAATTGGTACTTGTTTTTTGTTTTTGTTTTTGTTTTGTTTTGTTTTTTTAACATATACTGAACCTCGTTTCACTGTACAATATAAGTTGAAGAAAAACTACTTTTCCGTCAAGCAGATTTTGTGTGTTTTTGATTTTTTTCCAAAGCCTGTGCAGCGCCATATTTTCTTGTCTGCACCTGCATTCGCAATGCTATCAAAGTGGATTTTTCGACATAATTTTGCACTGAAGCACATTTCTTATTGCCGAGGGGACTCGGTTTTTTACCCATCCGAAAGTCAAGCATCCTAACCACCTAAGCGGAGGTCAGTGGGTCCGTGTTATTAAAAACATTGTTCGTTTTGTTCTTTTTACTTCAAATGCACATAATACAACTTATTGCGTTGTGTAGGCTAATTGTATGTCACCAGGCTACTATCATTTGTCACGCTATTTTACCCCCATATGTCTCACTTTTTGGAGTAAAAGATTTAACTCAACCTGACTTGACTTGACTCTCTCTCTCTCTCTCTCTCAACTATACTGTGACACATTTGTTCCACGGAGATGGTTTTATTTGTTGCAATGTATTTCGGGAGGAAGGCAGACCCATAAGTAACAGTGCAACAAAACTCAAAATACTGTTTTCTACCATGACATCTACTCACTCATTCACAGCGCCCACTGCCGGACCGAACTGTTTGCTTACCATATGTGTGTGCGGGTTGCCCGAAATGTATCCTGAAACGTGATCAGAGAGAGAGAGAGAGAGAGAGAGAGAGAGAGAAAGAGGGAGACAGACAGAACCGCCGGGTGTCGGCCCGACCCGATCCACTTTCCACCCATTCAGGAAGGTTGGGGAACGACTGTAAAAAAAACCCACTGACAAGATAAAACAGCTGAACCCACAATAAGTCGTGTAGTGCAGCAAGCACATGATCCCAAGAGAAAGAGGGAGACAGAACCGCCGGGTGTCGGCCCGACCCGATCCACTTTCCACCAATTCAGGAAGGTGGGGGAACGACTGTAAAAAAAAAACCCACTGACAAGATAAAACAGCTGAACCCACAATAAGTCGTGTAGTGCAGCAAGCACATGATCCCAATCCCCCCCCCCCCCCCCCCCCCCCCCGCTCCCCTTCCGCCACCCCCACCCCGTCCCTTTCGCCTGTCTTCAGCTACAACCCCCTTCCATCCCTTTCTCTAATAGCATGCACCTGTGTGATTGTGCGTCATGATAGGATGCTGAGTCGTCTCTGTCTCTGTCTCTCTCGGTGTCTCGCTGTCTGTCTCTCTCTATATATCTATCTCTGTGTGCATAAGTAGGGTTTGTATATATGTGCATGTGGTGTTATGCGTTTGTGTGTGTGATCAGTTGTGTGTGTGTGTGTGTGTGTGTGTGTGTGCGTGCCGTGTGTGTGTCTGCGTGTGTGTGAATGCGTGAGCATGTGTTTGTGTGAGTCTGTGTGTGCGTGTGCGCCGGAGCGCATGTGTGTGTAATCAGTTGTTACGATATGTTTTCCTTTTCTATATTTTGTTATAAGCCGGTTTAGAGGAATATACAGGTTTTTGTCTCTTTACAAAGTATGGGTCGTGCACGACCCACACAAGCTTTGGAGGAATATACAGGTTTTTGTCTCTTTAAAGGTATGGGTCGTGGACGACCCACATGAGCTTCCGTGTGTAGTCAAAAGCGACAGCCAGCGAACGTTTACGTCAGCCTTTACGTCATAGGAAATCATTACCGCTTCTGGGGCCACCCACGGACAGTTGAGGCAGCAAAACAAAACGAAAAACCCGATCTTGTTCATTTCTGATGTTTCTGACTTCATTGTGAGTGAGTTGCTCTATCTTCAGTAATAAAACGAACAGGAAGGAAAAAGAACATGAATTGGCACACACGCCGGGATAAGAAAAGTCACACACACACTGATCAGCACATGAGAATAATCATTGTTGGGCTTCGACGAACACCCCCCCCCCCCCCCCCCCGCCCCCCATAAAAAAAAAAAAAAAAAAAAAAAAACAAACAAACAAAAAAACGGTGAGGGAGAGTTAAAAGGAGATGAAGAGGGATGGGAGTGGGCACGACTGGAATGATTGAATTTGCAATACACACACACACACACACACAGATGGAACTGCGTAGAATCAGCTCTATCCGCCACTATCTCTCAACCGATGCAACCAAGACACTTGTATGCTCTCTGGTTCTCTCAAGATTGGATTACTGCAACTCTCTTTTGGCCGGCCTTCCCAAATACCTGTTAGACAGACTCCAAAGAATTCAGAATAACGCTGCCAGACTCATTTGCAGAGCTTCTAAATTTGACCATGTTTCTCCTCTCCTTCAGTCTCTCCACTGGTTGCCTGTTTCTGATCGAATAGACTATAAGCTATCCACTCTGACCTTTTCTGCAGTCAACGGATCTGGCCCCAAATATCTTTCTGAACTCATCCATATCTATACCCCGTCTCGCCAGCTCCGTTCTTCCTCTGATACTCGACTTCTCAGGATACCTCACGTCAGAAGTAAGACCTATGGACACAGATCATTTTCTTTTCAATCGCCAAAGACGTGGAACAAGCTCCCTGATAACCTCTGTCATTCTGATTCCCTCGCATCTTTTAAATCTCGTCTCAAAACTCACCTTTTCCCTCAGCAATAAGTTCAATTGTGGCAGGTCCACAACTACATGCATGTATATGAATGTGTATTGTGTGTGCGTGTGTCTATGTAAGTTTGTGCCTGCCTATGTGTGCGTATGTGTTAGGGTAGCTGTTAGATACACATGTATGTTAAAATGTATGTATGCAGTGTGTGTGTGTGTGTGTGTGTGTGTGTGTGTGTGTGTGCGTGCGTGCGCGTGTGTGTGTGTGGTCACATTTTGGTGTGTGTATGTAACATAGATATAATGTTTTATGTTATCAAAAGCGTTTTTGTAAAGCACCTAGAGCAGATTTCTGGATAGTGTGCTATATAAGTATCCATTATTATTATTATTATTATTATGGAGCGATAGTGATTCGAAAATTCAAATATAACTTGTTACTCAAAGATAGAGTCAGAAAATGAGAGAGACTGAAACTTGAAACAACAGCAATCACTTTTCTTCTTCTTTTAAGATTTCATCATGTCCGGTTTCGTATTTTGTGCCCACTCTATAAGCTCTATTTTCAGCACGCATTTTCCGCTGAGCTGTGTGTTATTTCAGTCCGCCGGGGAAGGGGCAGCTGGGTCATGACCTGACCGGGTCATATGCTAAAAAGAGGTCACAACTGTTAGCAAATCTGGCGGATTGATATGATAGTTGTAGGGTTTGCCAACGTTTGGGACAGTTGTTTATGATATTGTATTCCCGGTAAATGTGATGATTTTAACACTGAATAAACACATCAGAATAAACACTGAAAGGCCAGAACTAGATGGTGTGTCACACTCTTTTAGTATTCTAAGTCCATGGTTATATGACAAAAAGAGCGCGCATCGTTGGCTGCTGTGCAGTTTTCGATTTAAATAATTAAAAAAAAAAATTATAATAATCACATAGTCAGCAAACATCGACAAATCATCAGCATTTCCTTTGCTTTAAACACAACTCATTTGCTTGAGTTTTTTGGGGAAAAAATTATTTGGGACATAAAAAACAAGTGATGTAAACAACTGGATCAAAATGTATGGCCCCTCGCTGGTCGTGAAACCGTTGTGGCCCCTTATTTGCATACGACCTCAGAGAAATTTCCTTCGAGTCACTAAAAATAAATTGTACGTAAACACGCAGTTCGGCCAATGTTGAATGCATGTAAGGGAAGTGGTAATGCACACAGTTCAACTATATGTAATTCATGTGCAGTACGTGTGCACGTTTCGTGTACATCAGAACGAGAAGACATCTTAATCAACATTCATTCATGATTGTCAACATCAACGACGGAGACACAGCATGCTATTTTCTGCCTTTTGACAGGTCTCTAAACACACAAACACACAATGGTCGTGATCCAAACTGCCAGCAAAGATTATAGCGCCGAACGTAAAGATTGATTTACAGTATGTTTTTGAAAAATCAAATCTGAACGCGGTGAGAAGCGTCCAATATAATGCGATTCTGCAGGGGTTTCTCTCTTTTTGTGTTCGTCCGCGTAAAAACTTTCCACCCTATATGTCAGGTCACTGTGTTGTCACCTTGATCTTTGTGACTTCACCGCGTGGGCATGTTGACTTGACCTCGACAAATCGAAAACAACCAACTGAAGCAGACGACCGGCGGGAAGAAACATGATTGGATATATTAACGGTTTGGAGTTTGTACCTGAGGTATTTTCACAGTAAAAACTCATGCGATCTGCTTCTTCATTTTATAAAAGCAAAACTCAGACGAATCAAATTAATCTTTTTACAATTCGTGTTATCATTGGAACACATGCACACTTTTTACGAGAAATTAACAAATAAGTTTACAACCGCCTCTGTATCCACATTTCAATATTTTCACGCTGTACGCATGCGTGTGAAATTTGGCGCCAGATACAGCGCGGATTTTCTGTCGATCAAACGCAGACTGCCTTCGTGTTTCGTCAAACAACGTTCTTGATCACAGTTATCTGAAAAACTACCTCAGATTTTCACCATGTTTGTGCGAAAGAGAGGTTAGTAAGCTTCATTATTTCACTGATTGATCCGATACATATGCCTTGGCAAGACGATTTAGAAATTGGTGATTTTTTTTCTTTCTTTTTTGACACATTGGGACTTAGATTATATGTGCTGATGTGCATGTATTGCACACCATTTTTGATAAACTTATTCTGTGGTGAAGCATCTGTTGTAAAACGAAATAAGAAAAAGGTTACACACAGAACGGAGAAGTAATTAGTAACACAAATGAGAACAGAAAATAAAGTCTTTTAAATGGGTGTAATTTTTATTTGCACTGGGCAGCATATGACAGAAAAGAAAGTGGTTGCTTTGTTAAGTAATCCGACTGCCCAGATCTTATAAATCATCATCTGTTGGAATTCGGCTGAAGTCATTTGGAAATGGTTAATAGTAGCAGCTGTACATTCGACTGGTAGCTGAGTTTGTTGGTGTATTAATGTGACACATTTGTCAATTTGTCACGCTACAGAGTTTGAAAGTAGGGTGCGCATATAAGGCGCCAAACAGTTCCACTTCCAGTTTAGGAAATGCGATAGCATTCGTTAAAACTTAACTGTACAGTCTATGACCAGTAATGGTTGATAATATATCGATTTAATTTTCATGTTTTCTCTAGAGGGACAAAGACTGATATATTAGAAATTATGATAGTATTGTCTTAGCATCTGGATTTCTACTTCAACCCCACCCACCCACCCCCCTCCCATCATTCATAGAAAAACAATTTTGCATTTTCTGACCAAAGATTGTAAATTTAGTTACATACTCATTACTTGACCATCAATTGATCAAGTAACAATATATGTATATATATAATATATATATATTATGGAATGTACTTTCATTTCAACTAAAACCTGCACCAACATCATGAAATGTACTTTCACTTCAACTAAAACCTTCACCAACTTTATTTAAATTGAATCATACACTATTTGGGAGTCTCAAATATTTTTTTTTTTAAGTTTTGATGAGTAAAAAGTGAGACAATAAGAGTGGAACTGGAAACTTTGCTTAACCTTGTTATTTTAGATAATTTAGAAGAGATTTAAAAGTTTTTCAGTAGAAGTGAAACAAAGCCTGAGATCATTATTGTTATTTTTATGCCAAATGAATAGAAAGCAAGGGAGGGATTGAATCTGTTACATTGAATTAATTTACAAATTTGTAATATAGCTATGTCTTCGCAAACTTTGTCTAGCTCTTAAAAGAATTGAAAAGGGGTGGGACACAATGAAGATCACTGTCAAAGTTTATGTTGGGTGTGTTCATTGTTTTAATCACAGTGGTTTAGAACTGCTATGTTTTCATCATTCAGTCACTGCAACATTTTTTTCTCATTTTAACTTGTTGCAGACGGCCGTAACGAGGATGTTCACTTCGATAAGATTACATCCAGGATTGAAAAGCTGTGCTATGGACTTCATAAAGAGTTTGTTCAACCAGTGAGTGAATTGCTTTTTTCTGGTCTAGTGTTAGTTGAAACTTTCCTTCCCCCCCCCCCCCCCCTTTTTTTTTTTTTTTTTTTTATATTATGAAAGTTGTGTTCAATAAATGGAACATTTCTCCAGTTTTGTTACACAAGTGTTCATGTTAAAGAGCCTAGCTTCACATTTTTAGTCCTAATTTGCATACTTACTTTGTTAGATGTTTTTTTCTGTCTACATACTTAGTGTTGCAAAAACAAACTGATATTCACAATTTTGAGGTTGTTTTTTTTTCTCTCTCTCAGAAAAGTATAACTTACTATTGTTAGTCAGTTGAAGCCTTGGAATTTCTTTTTTCATAACAATAGTTATAACAGATCAGGGTATGATCAGTATGATGAATATTTAAAACAAAACACAAAAACGTTTTCAATATTGTTTTATATTGGGTAGTTGGTAAACAGCTTTTTATCACTGCATATAATGAACATGCTATTGGCCTTGTCTTTTGTAGCCAGCCATCACAATGAAAGTGATCAGTGGTCTGTATCCGGGTGTGACCACTGTGGAGCTAGACAATCTTGCTGCTGAAACAGCTGCCACCATGACCACCAAACATCCTGACTATGCTGTCCTGGCTGCTCGCATCGCTGTCTCAAACCTGCACAAAGAAACAAAGAAAGTTTTCAGTGGTCAGTATTACTTTTTTTTTAAAAGCTAGCGTAAATGCCTTAAATTTTAAAACCCTGAATACCCCATTTCTTGTCAATATTTGCAATAAACCATTCAAATTGTATATCTGACTTTTAGGAGTCTCAGTGTCCTGTAAGTACTGATTGGCAAGATGTTGTATACAATTACTTATATTGTCTGAAATGCGTGCTGAACACAGGACCTCAGTTTTTCATCTCATTAGTGCTACTAGATGCTCAGTTTGATTTCCTATTCAAACTTGGGAGAAAGGGCAAGAGTAAGATTTGAACCCATTCCCTCAGTCTGTATTGGCAGACTTGGCGTCTTAACTGTTCTGCCACCTACCTGGAGCTGTGCCTTACCTGGACACATTCATAGATCTGATGTTTGAATTGACTGATGTATTTTTGTATTTAGACTAGTGTAGCAGACATTCATAGATCTGATGTTTGAATTGACTGTCTGGTGTATTTTGTATTTAGACTAGTGTAGCAGATGTGACAACAGCTATGCCTGTACTTACATATATATCTTTGAATTGACTATTTTTTACTTTTCTGTAACAGATGTGATGACTGATCTTTACAACTGGATCAACCCCAAAACTGGCCTATCATCCCCTATGATCTCAAAGGAAACTTTTGACATCATCATGAAACACGAAGCAGTAAGATATACGATTTCACAGGCAGAAGCTGTATTATGCAGATGTAATAGCTTCAAAATGTTTTTAAACTAATGGTGTAAAGAAAGTGGTTATTCTCAATTTGTTAAATGAGCAGGACAATTTTATTGTCCAAAGCATATCTAGTTATTCCTCTCAAGTGAGAGCTTGTGTGTGTGTGTGTGTATCCAATTTCACTAACAGAAGCTGTACAAGTGTATCAAAGATGAAATGATTCCTGATATTGTGATAATGATAATTTTTTTAGTCCTTCAGATTGTTATGAAACTGTAAAGAAAGTAGTTATTCTTAATTCAGTAAATGAGCTGAAGACTACATTTATCTGAATCAGTTTCCTTTATATCATTTTAATTTTTATATAAATCATTTATATCCGTTCAAGCTTATTCTTTTTTCTATCATAAAACATTTCACATCAGTGTCATTCTAAATGAAATGAAAAATCTGGTTTCAAGATAAATTTTATCCAAAAAAAAATTTGGTATTGTTTCATTCCAGCATGTACTTATTTGTTATGTTTTTTGTGTCTTCTTTTAGCGTTTGAACTCTGCCATTGTCTACGACAGAGATTACAATTACAACTATTTTGGATTCAAGGTATGTGCTTCCCTCTCCAGTGTGAGTGTGTGCGCAAGTTCATAGATTATATATTTGACCTTTATTATAAATTAGACAGGACACATGCATAATTGTTTTATTTTTCCTTGTCTCTTGATCAGTATTTCCTTCTTTGACTTTGCAAAAAACAGCTTTAGAAAGAAAAAAATGTTTTTCCCATTAATTTTAAGATGATTTATTCATTATCCACCGGAAATTTAAATACAACAGTGATGATATTGTACCTTGTGTTAACACATAATGAAAGTAAAGATGCCTTCATGTTCGCATGTCACTGTGAGCGATGCCTTTTTTTCTTTATTCTTGTGTGTGCACGTTTGGATATAAATATGCTTATCCCCTTATGTATAGTGCTATAATGAATGCTATTACGTTTTTGGTTTCAGACACTGGAGAGATCCTATCTTTTGAAAATTGATGGAAAAGGTAATATTTGTATTCAGTATGCAGTGACCAAATGATGACAATTTGTTTGAATATATTGTGAACATTCATTGTATTGGATAAAGAGGGTATATCCAATGGAAGACAATTTTTTTTTCAAGAGTAATACAGTTTGTTACCTATACTTGATTTAAAAAAAATTTTGTGGATATATGCTCATAGCTGTCAGTGTCAGCCTTAAGAAACTAGCCTGGAAAGTGAAAATGTCTGACTTGTGTGCGTTGTGTCATGTAAAACCCACAAAAAAAAAAGTTTTGAAAAAAACATAGTAACCATGTAACTTGGAAATAGATGGATTTCAGTCTTGTGATTGAAACTTTAGGATGTTAATATGGCACTGTTTCGTTACCATCTTCAGTCAGATTGTGGTACCAACACATGCACAATGGAGCAAAACAAAACAGTAAATAATCTGGTAACTTGAGAAAAGTTACAGAGTCCTTTTGTCAACATTTTTTTTTTGTTTGTTTTGTTTTTTACACAAAATAATTAACATCCATGATGCTTGACACTAATTGCATTCTTTTTCTGACAGTGGTGGAACGACCCCAGCACATGTTGATGAGAGTGTCTGTTGGTATCCATGGTGAAGACATCCCTGCTGTGATAGAGGTCAGAATGAGATTTTTTTTTTCCCCCATGAAATGATAGTTTGGGTTATGTTACTGAATTTGTGAAATATTTGTACAGTAGGGCTGTGAGAAAAAAGAGCATTGGGATTAGGGATGGAGTTTCTCCCTCAGTATTTTTCTGTCTCTTAACAGTAACACTTCATGAATGTCATCTCTCAGTCTGATGCACATTTCTAAAGACAGCAAACATAATTCTCCATGCTACTTCACTAATCTCTTGACATTTGCCATTCAGGAAAATCAAATTTGTGTGCTTTATTTTGATCACACTAAGCATTATTTTTTCTACTATGAAAAGAAAATGTATATTCCTGTAGTTGTATAAACAAAAGTACAAGTATTAAATTCACATTACCAGCATGGTATGCAACACAATGCAAGGATGTTATTGTACATGATAGATCTGTTCTGTAGGAAAGAATTGTTCTGTAGAAGCATTCTGGCAGTGGAAAACACACCTCTACACAACATAATGCAGCTGGTTGTGGATTGTTGACTTTCAGACCTACAACCTGATGTCAGGAAAGTGGTTCACTCATGCCTCTCCAACCCTGTTCAACGCCGGAACCTGCCGTCCTCAGCTGTCAAGGTAGGAAAGTCTGAAGGTGGACTGAGGATTGGAAGGGTGGGGTGTTAAAGGGTTAAAAGTCCCATTGCCTTTTACGGCCATCGTAGTAGTGAATTCATAGTCCCTGTAAATAGTGTAAAAGTACCAAGAAAGCCCCCTTGAAAAGAAACTTTTAGAAATGTTTTATCTCTGTTTTTGGTCTTTATATGTTTTTGGATGACATTCTTTCTTATGCCAGGACAGGACAGTCATGGAAAATTGAAGTCAATTTTATAGAAAGTCTTGGAATTAAGAATAGTTATGAAAACAGTCTACAAAAACAACAAATACTTGGATTAATTGAAGAATGAAGTTGAACATTTGAATTTGTTAGAATAATTTGGACCATCAACAACTGTATAGTGTAACTTACTAAGTATATATGTGCACTTGTAAGGTATCACCCAAGATACTTTGAGGACAATACCAGTTAAGTGCATTTGTGGTGCTAAACCAAGACAAAAGATATGTAATGGCTTTGTTATTGTCTTTCTGACAGCTCCACTTGGGACATGTAAATCATATTTGTAAGTTTTATCCTCACAGTTTGCCATCTTGATAACAGAACTACATTTTGTGAGGAAAACAGTTCATTTCCGGTCATCAAAATGTCTGCTGATGGCATGGTAAAATTTTAGAAAAGTCACAGAATTTTGAACTTGGAAACTTGATGGTCTTTGCTGAAAGTTCCTAGCCTATTGTAACCCTGAACACTCAGACTAAAAACAAGAACAAAAAATTTATTACGTACTGACAAATCTGCTTTCTGCTTTCAGCTGCTTCCTGCTGACCATGCACTCAGACAGTATTGAGGGGATCTACGACACCCTCAAGCAATGTGCCCTGGTGTCCAAGAGTGCTGGGGGCATTGGTCTGAATGTTCACTGCATCCGTGCCACTGGCAGTTACATTGCTGGGGTAAGGAAAGTATAATGATGTTTGTGGTGACAGAACCACAATACAAACAAAAAAACAAACAAACAAGGAATAGGTATGCTGGTGGTACTGTTTCTATGTTCTGTATCATTAGGGGTTATGTTGTTCAGGAAGTGGTGATGGTTGTGATTAGGGCTGATAGAATAGTATGGGACAGACGCGTTAGTCATCCTGTTTCTTATGGGTAATTCCTAACAATTTTTTTTTTTTTATATTGAGCTAGGTTTTATGGACAAGAAAACTCATTCATTGTTTACTTTAGAATAGTTTCATGTTCCATATATAATGGGGATTGGGGGGAGGGGATGAGCTGTATACAGACTTTATTCGTGAAATACTGATCTGCATGACATCCTTGACAGAAAAAAACAAAAGAAGAAAACCTTGTCTCTCCACCCCCAGACCCCCATTACTTGTGGAGTTGTCTTGTATTGGTGAGTTGATTCATCAAACTTTAGTCACAACAGTGCTGTGTACACATATTTAGGCACAAGTTACCGTAAACTGTGCTGTGTTCCTGATTTTAATGATTTTGGTCTGGAACTAGTTAGTGGAAGCAGAAAATTAGGATGGGCATGTCTCCACCAATATCCATCTATTTCTTAAGAAAAACCACCCCATCCTTGTCAAATGGGGAAAAAAGATTCAGCCACTCAGTTTTTAGGTGGGTTTTTTTTTTTCCATAGCATATTCATATGAATAAATGATATATATATTTATCATCACTGACTTTTTTTTTCTTTTTTTGTGTTTGTGAAGACCAATGGTGTGTCCAATGGACTGATCCCTATGCTGCGCGTGTACAACAACACTGCACGCTACGTGGATCAGGGTGGGAATAAGGTATGGCTTTGGTTTTTGTATCGATGTGCACCTGCATGCTCTTCATAATTCAGAAATTGTGTGTGTGGGGGGGGGGGGGGGTACTTTTTCATTAAAAGTTCAGTAGTGAAGAAAGAACATTTAGTATACAAGAGTGGTGTTGTTTTGTATGTGTGAGTGATACCAGTTTCCACCTGCATAGTGGTGCCAGACTACAAATAAAACAGTTGTCATAATAAATTATCATCACAGAAACAATATTTTTTTGGTTTGGGGACATTGAAGTCACAAGTTATTGAGGTACCAGCATTGATTTACATGCAGAACAATTTTGAAGATCACCAGCAGTTTAAACTTTGATGAGTTGCAGCAACAAAGACCAAATGATTGATGAATTTAGATTAGCATACATCTCTGGGAGGGATCTGGTCATGGGCCTAAAATGGGTTCAAACCTGTGTCCTCCGGTCTGTCTTAGTGATGATAACCACTTAGAACAGCTGGTTAACATACATTCCATGTGGTAACCACTTAACCAGGGCAGTTAGTTTATGTACATTCCATGTGGCTGCAGGTTTGTACTTGTTTCTTGTGCTCTCCATGGGTCACAGTCTTTCCTCTTGCTTGTATACTCAGAGAAATGGTTCAGTTCTTTGATGCTGAACAGAGACCTGGCGCTTTTGCCATCTACCTGGAACCATGGCACGCAGACATCTTCGACTTCCTGGACCTGAAGAAAAACACTGGGAAGGAGGAGACACGTGCTCGGGACCTGTTTTACGCTATGTGGATTCCGGACCTGTTCATGAAGAGAGTGGAGGAGAACGGGGACTGGACGCTGATGTGCCCCAACGAGTGTCGCGGCCTGGGTGACACGTGGGGCGAGGAGTTTGAAGAGCTCTACATCAAGTGAGTTGAATGTGGATAACACGTCCGTTTTCACCGAGGCTTTTTTTTTTTTCTTTTTTTTCTTTTTCTTTTTTTCTTTTATATAGTTTACTCTAAAAAAAGGGGGTTTATGAATTGCTTTTCTGGATCATTCCTTTGTGTTCAATCATCCAAGAGTTTGTTGTCTGTCAAAAAGTGGTGCACAGTTATTTCTGTAATAAATGTTAAGATGATAAGAACAATAGGGCTATTCTTGAAAAGCTGGTTTTCAGTTTTTAATCTTTGAACATGATCACACACACAATATACAACTCAACACAAATATCACCAAAAAAAAAAAAAAAAAATCACACAACAAAAACATACCCACACAAAATACCTGCTTCAAAATACTGGAACTGAATGAGGAACGATGTACTCTGCAACAAATCATTCACTTTGTTTGGAATAGTTACTGTCTCGCAGAGAAAATGTCCATAGAATTAAATGTACATCCATAAGCATAAGAGAAAAACACACCTCATGACAGGTATGAGAAGGCAGGCAAGGGACGCAAGACCATCAAAGCCCAGACACTGTGGTACGCCATCATTGAGTCGCAGACTGAAACAGGAACTCCCTACATGCTGTACAAAGATGCCTGCAATCGCAAGTCCAACCAGAAGAACCTGGGCACCATAAAGTGCAGCAACCTGTGCACAGAGATTGTGGAGTACAGCAGCAAAGATGAGGTACATTTTTGTTCTGATAAGTTTCTGTCGTAGTCTTGCCATACTGTCTGTCTTAAGTGTTCTGTGATATCCAGAATTGATATTCCTTTGGGTTTGCACTGGATACTGCACTTGCTGTCTCTCTCCTTTTCTCTTGGTGGGAGCAAAAAATATTAATTTTCACAGTTCTATATTATGTTTTAACTTGAGGTTGCATTTTCATACATCCCATTTGCATCTGAAGTAGTTTGAGTGAAAGATTATATTAATATCTAAAATATTAAAATCACAATGGGTAGGAAGATACATCAGAGTGGCTGTTACAGTCCTGTGATTTTAATTACCACAATTCTATAAGATTATCTTAACTCAAATTTCACTTGTTAATTTTTATACATCCCATTTGCATCTGAAGTGGTTTGAGTGAAAGATTATATCAATATCCTAATAATTTTAAAATGACAACGGGTATGAAGATAATATCAGAATGGCTGTTACAGTCCTGTGTGACTTATTCACATTCTGTTCCACAATATAGCTGGTGCCTCTTGCGGTTTGTTTTGTAATGGGCTTTTCACCAGAAATTACTCTTACATCATTGAGACCCAACTGTACTGAGAAGAATCGCTTACAGACTTTTGGAGGTCTGTCATTCTCAGTCTGTGATTAGTATGTGTTGGATGGCATCAGCAGCCAGAAATCTGTTTTTTAAAAAAGGTTTAAAAAAAAAAAATTATTATTTTTTTTTAAAAAGCTTCAGTTCGTCTCAACATGGTTAGTGACGGGGTAAAATACCAATGCTGGTATGTTACGGTGTGTGTGGGTTTTTTGTGTGGGTTTTTTGTTGTTATTTTTTTGTTTTTTTTTGTTGGTTTGCATTCTTTAGTTTCATATTAAAGTATATATGTGTCTTTGAATAAAACTCAAGAGATATTTCCCAAAGTGTCATTGGGGAAGATGGGTTCCCACTCACCCCCATCTCTTTTTCTCATACACAATTAGTTTGCACAGGTAGGATGATAATTTCAGTCCCAAAGTCATTGAAAACTTATAGACTGCCCATCCTTAGCTAAATAGAATTTCATTCTTCTTTTTTTTTTATACTGTTTGATAACAGCAATTACAAACTGATCCTGTCACTTTTTATTTTGAGACAAATACTGAGAAATATAGGTCAAATTGACAGAAGATTGCCTAGGCACAAACATTTAGAACAGTTGTTTCCCTTTGACTGTTGAACGGCTAAGAAATCATAGAACTCTTAACTGTCAGAGCCACTTATTTGCAATCCTTATAACTGCCAGAGCCATCGCAATTTTTTTTGTGTTGGAACGTTGGAAAAAAAAAAAAGATCTGAGAACAGTTCAGTGATTGCAGTTACTGATTTAGAGAATCCCTGTCTCCCTGTTCACCCCAGGTTGGCTTGTGGTTGTCCTACATACATGTTAACTGTGATTTGACAGGTGGCTGTGTGCAACTTGGCGTCCATTGCTCTCAACATGTATGTAGATGAAAAGAAGAGGCAGTTTGACTTTGTGAAATTCCGCGAAGTGATCAAAGTGATGGTGCGCAATCTCAACAAGATCATCGACATCAACTTCTACCCTGTGGAGGAGGTGATTATTACTCCTTTTTCTTTTCTTTTCGATCTTGTTGATGTGGGATTTTGTTGTTTGGGTTTGTTTTGATTGGGGAGGGGGGATTTAAATTTGTATTTTTCATTTCATTTGTTTTTTGTTTCTTTTTTTCTTTTTTTTTTCTTTTTTTTTTGGTTCTGTCTTATTTTGTTGTTTATCGTGACTACTTTTTATGCAAAAATCTTACAGTTGTTGAAAAGACTGCTGGAAGCATTAATCAAGAAATGATTTTGTAAATGCCAAACCATTTGATAAAACTGAACAACTGGGAAGTATTACCAAAAATATACAGAGATCTGATTGACAGGTCTACACAGAATGGTGTAACCTTACTGGACTAAATGACAATTTTTTGTTGTTTTCTTTCATTTTTACACACACACACTCACACACAATTACATTTTTACACATTCATGGACAACCACCTCAGTGTTTGCTGGTATGAGTAGGCAATTAGGTTCTGAAACATTTTGTGTCTTATCTTATGTGACTCAACAGGGATCGAAGTAATACAGCTTCCTGATTCTTAACACATATTCTAAGCTATTTACGGGAGTTGAATAGAAAATTGCTTTTTTTTTTTCTTCTCCCTAGTTTAAAGCATTTACAGCTTATATTGACAAAGTTTATACACTATAGTTTCCCTGTCCTGTACAAGAGAAAAATAAACACACAACACACACACACACACAAACACACAACACACACCACACAACACAAACACACACACACACACACACACACACACACACACACACACACACACAAAGTCACCTGGGTCTTATGCTGGTCCTGATATCTTCAGGCTCGGCGATCCAACATGCGGCACAGGCCGATCGGGCTGGGAGTGCAGGGCCTGGCGGATGCCTTCATTCTGATGCGCTACCCCTTCGACAGCGAGGAGGCACAGCAGCTGAACAAGGAGATCTTTGAGCACCTGTACTTTGCTGCTCTTGAGGCCAGCTGTGAGCTGGCGGAGAGGGACGGTCCCTACGAGACGTACGAAGGGTCTCCTGTCAGCCAAGGGGTATAGACATTTTGTCTATCATTCCATCTTTTTTTTTTTTTTTAAATCTGTTTTTTTTTACTTATTTTCTACTTTTTTTTTTCTTTTTTTGTGAAAGGCAATACAAGATTCAACTTCAATTGTCCATTTAACATTGAAAAGTGTCCTTTAGCAGCATATTATTATTAAGCATGAAACATTTACACACATTTGAAATACTAAATTTACACATCGTTTGAATGTTGTTGCCCTTGGCATAAAATGGATTTCAGCCACCTTCCAGACCTGATCTTTTAGCATTCAAACTTGTGTTTTTCATGTTTATCCATATTATTGATTTATGTGATCTTAAAACATGCTGAAACAACGGAGAAATGTTGATAACTTAAATCAGTTAATGCATTTGCGTGTGTGTGTATATATATATTTTTTTTTTTTTTTTTTTTTTTTTTTTCTCCAAACAGATTCTGCAGTTTGACATGTGGGATGTCAAACCATACACAGACCTGGACTGGACAACACTCAGAGCTAAGATTGCGAAGTAAGTTCATTGAATTTACTTAAGTTTTATGATTTTATTGTTACTGGGTTCACTGATCTTGTACACAAAAATAAATATTGAGTAATATGTTGCAACATAGATACCACACTGTTAGCTGAAAAGCGTAAGTTATAGGCTGAATTGATGATGCAAACCTGTCATACATTTAAACAAAAATAATACTGCTTTTGAAGTTTGAAGAAATAAGACAGTAATTGCAATGAGTTAACTCAGTAACTACAAACAAACAAAACATTTAAGATTATCTGCAAACTTTTTCATTCATACCTTGTCTATCATCATCATCCTCTTTCCCGCACCACCCAAAGACCCTCTCTTTCTTCTTGTTTTGTAGTGTTTGAAAACTAGATTTTATGTGCTTTGATACAATAGTAGGTGAAGAGTATAACGCTGCAGGTGAGCTGGTTTTTTTGTTTTGTTTCTGTGTTTGTTTTTACTGTCAGTTGTCTGACTCCCTGAAAATGAACTTCTCAGGCATGGAGTGCGGAACAGTCTGCTTGTGGCTCCCATGCCCACTGCTTCCACAGCACAGATTTTGGGCAACAATGAATCAATAGAAGCCTACACCTCTAACATCTACACCAGGCGTGTGCTGTCTGGGGAATTCCAGGTGAGACTGCATCCATGTATGATTCTTGTCTGTCCCTTTTTCTTTTCCTGTGTCTCTCTCTCACTCTGTCTCTGTCTCTCTACCCCCTCTCTCTCTGTCACTCTCCCTCCCTTGTTTTCTCTGTATCTTACTATCTGTCTGACTGTTTCAGCATAATTCCTCTCTCTCTCTCTCTCTCTCTCTCTCTCTCTCTCTCTCTCGCCTACACCCTCCCTACCTTTACTCTGTACACCCTCCCCCACCCCACCACCACTTTCCTTTTTCCTTCATCATTGCCACTGCTCCAAGCATTTGTCTTGTTGTGTCAAAGTTGCTGCCATAGTAAAGGTAAAGGACAGTTTCTGAAGCTTCTCTGTTTCATTGACAGGTTGTGAATCACCACCTGTTGAAAGACCTGACAGACCTGGGCCTGTGGAATGACCACATGAAGACCCTGCTCATTGCTGAGGGTGGATCCATCCAGGTATTGCCCTGTTGTATTGTGTAAAAAATGAAACTACTCCACCCCATCCCACCCACCCTTTTTTTGTGTGTGTGTTTTGTTTCATAACATTGCAATTTTATATTTAGGAAACCAAAAACTAGACTCCCATCAGCATTTATGCACACTGCTTGTCAACATAAAAATAAGGGATTTGATTCATGAATAATGTTTGCTCTCTCTGTAGCAGGTCAAGTATGTGCAGTGAAGACTGGGAGTGATGTATGTGAACAATTGAAACAATTTCATCTCACCTTGCCTTCATTTGGTCTTGTTATGCTCTCAGCAAGAGTACAGTTTTTGTTATGTATCCAAATTGAGAAAGTCACAAATATGAGAATAATTATAAACTTCAACAGATGTGAACGTAAAGTGAAATAACGATTGGCTTTGGCTATTTGCTGTTGAAGCACAAAGCTTATAGCTTCAACACAATTGAGACAGTCAGCAAAAAAATGTACTTTGAGACGGGGCAGGGGATGAGAATTCATTTTGTGCGGAGTGTCATTGAAAATGAAGTCACCTTCATTCACTTACAGAATATCAAAGGCATTCCAGATGACCTGAAAGCCCTGTACAAAACTACGTGGGAGATCTCCCAGAGGGTGATCATCAAGATGGCTGCTGACCGTGGCGCCTTCATCGACCAGAGCCAGTCGCTCAACATCCACATTGCGCAGCCCAACTACGGCAAACTGTCCAGCATGCATTTCTTCGCCTGGAAATCGGTTAGTTGGGATTTGGCTACTCCTATATATATATATATATATATATATATATGTGTGTGTGTGTGTGTGTTTTGGGTTTTTTGTTTCTAAATTTAATATTACTTTTTTACCTCTCTCATTAACTTGACTACTGCTCAGAAAATATGCTCATCAGTGAAAGGGCTGTTGCCTTACTGAGAAAACTTTGAGCTCAGGGGTCAGGATGAAGTTACCACCTGTTCATTTAGACTTCTCCATCACGATGATTTATTGCTTTTATTCAGGCAAAATCATGTACACCTTGACTGCCATTTTAATTCGTGGTACACTGATTACATTTCACTGAGGATCAGGTGTCTGTTTTTTGTCATCTCTTAACGAGAACTGCACAATTGCATAGAAGTTATTAACTGGCTTTTACTAAAATGTGAGTGATATATGGAAGACAAGTGCTGAGCTCTGTTTTGCAAAAGGTTCAGGCAGGCATCACAAACACCAGCTTATATTTTGAGCACAGTTTTACAGTACATGGTTTTTTTTTTTGTTCTTGTTTTTTTTCTTGGCCACTCTACAATCCTATATTAAATTATCTTTTTCAGTCACTGTGTTTACTCTGTGACCTGTACACACAGCAGAAAACGGTTTTTATACACACATAAAAGTAGAACATCTCGTTCTTGACGTAGAATTTCTATTAATTCAGAGCTATACCATCCCACATTTCCCTTTGAGATGCTTGCAGATGTGCAACTAAGGATTTGGGTATTTTTGTTACAAAAAGAAAAAAAGTTCTTAAAACATTTCCAATTTGTTCCTTAAAAAAAAACAAAGTTCAGAGTTTGGCATCTCTGTATGTGTGTTAACCAATACATTTCTGACTTTTTTTTTATGTTCATTTGTTGAAACAGGGGCTGAAGACCGGCATGTACTACCTTCGCACCAAGGCAGCTGCCAGTGCCATCCAGTTCACCATTGACAAGCAGAAGCTGGCCCAAGCTACGCAGGAAACTGAGAAAATGTCCATACAGACTGGCAAAGAGAGAGTAAGCAGCATGTCCATGATAGTCCCATTTTTGTTTATACTTTTTGTTTACTCATTGACACAAATTACAATTAAAATTTGAAGAAAAAAGGATAAACAGAAAATTCTGCTGTAGTCTTTAACTTTACATTTTGGTTGTAGTGATATTAGAAAAAAAAATAATGAATTTTCCATGATGGAACTTACAGTTAATCTATGTTCATCTCTCATAAGCTCATGTTGAATGTAATTTTTTAAAGATCTCTGCCTTCTGCTATTCTCTAAATGTTCTTGTCAAAATCTGTCTGTAAGCACTCTTTGTCTTTTCTGCATCACCTCCAGCCAACTCATTTTGTATGTATAAGGTATGAGAGAGAGGGATTGGTACAGGGGAGTGGAGGGACAGAAAGTGATCATGAGTGGATCATATGATTTGTGACTTTTTCTTTCACGTGCATTTAGAAAGGGTGCTGTGCAGCTGGATTTTATTACTATAATTACCACTTTTTTCTGGGATTGTATGTCAGTATTGGCAAACCTGGCATAAAGACTGATGCTTACAAAGTCTTTGGATTTTCCTTTTGAATCATACACTGGAGTTAACATTGCAAACCCAGTGAAAAGAAAGAAAGAAGACGCAGATTCCTATACTTAGACTGAGAAACAAAAGCTTGGTAGACGACTTGTTTTTCTTACACTGGCTGTCACTGAGTGACATGCTGCTTAAATTTCAAGTGTATGTTAGCACCTCTTTGAGCCATTGTTTTTTTGTGGTTTTTTTTTGTTGTTGTTTTTTTCGTAAAACTGGTGAAGGCATGTTGGTTAAGACTGCATTATTCAGTTCTATATTTCAGCAGCCTGGAGGAGATAGGGAGACCCAGGGTGGCAATGACAACGGGCAGGCACAGAGCGAGGAGGAGAGACAACAGCAGCAAGAGGAGAAAGACAAACAGAACATGGCTGTACTGATGTGCTCCCTCAAGAACAAGGAGGAATGCCTCATGTGTGGGTCCTAAGAAGCATGTTCTTCACATCTGTGGTGGAGGTGCTAAGGTACTGACTGAACACGAGCCTGACACCTCTGCCGAGTTGGACTTGTCCTGATGAACACAGCCCTGGCATCTGTGGCGAGATGCAGGCAAGGGCCAAGAAACTGGAAAGATGGTAGTTAAACTCGATTAACAAAAGTTGGACGGTCTTGGTTAATTAACGGAAGCAGGTTCTGCACGAATGATTGCATGGTTCTGTGTATTCTAGCAGTCTGTTCATTATAAAAACTTAAAAGACATTTGATTGCAGTGGATGTTTGGAAAAGACTCCTTGTAATTGTTCAGGTGATCTTGGAAATGAACAGTTTGTGGTTGACATTTGCTGTAGAAAACTCAGATGTTCACTGTTTCCCAAACATCTGGGTGTGTGAAATATGGAAGCTGATTGATCTGCCTGGGCTCAAATTCATGTCTGTGTAATGCCAGCTTTAAATCCATAGTTGGGGAAGGTTGTGGCATTGCCCTTTCTTTTGAAAAAAAGTTTGTTTTATGTTGTGGATAAAGAATGGAGAGAGAATGTGGTTGGTAACTGGGGTTTGAATTTATTGTACATCAGATAAGCTTCAGAACTGATTGTAGTTTTATTTTATTTTCCTGTTGCTTGTATAATCATTGGAAATACAGTAATATGACCATTTATTTAGCCACATATATTGTAATTTCTGTCATAACCTTTCAACAATTCCTGCAGAGTTGGAGCAGAGCATTTCTCTTTTGCACAAGGTCTGTCTTTGCTTGCAATTGGTTTGGGTCAGTTTATTTTTATTTTGTAATTCTTTATAAAGAAAGGGATGGAAAGTGTCACATGGCAGAAACAAGTTTTGATCTGAATCCCTTACATTTTGATTTCTGCACTGCTTGCCTGTCAAAGATGCAGGAATTGAGGCCATGGAGCAAAGAGCAACACTGTGGATCAAAGAGCAACACTGCTTCAAGGAAGCACTTTCCACAACTAAAAGACCTTCCACACTTTTTTTCTTTTCTTTTTTTGTTGTTAATATTGATCTGGTTGACATGCTTTTTTTTGTTAACATTTAATATGGATATGAATCTAACTGAACCGGTGGAACATGCTTTCAAAACATCAACCTTGCCACAAATACCCATCTTTCTCTTACTCACACTCCCCCCCCACCCCCCCCCCACACACTATATATATATATATATCTTTATTTGTATCATAACTGATGTCATTACATTTTTTTAAATTCTGATGGATCAATACCATTTTTGTAAGTAATAATGAGTACTTCAGACTTACCCAAGCCCCTGGCTGAGTATCTGAATTTTAGTGTTGAGATGACTTGATTTGTCCTTCATAAAAGGTGAATTAATAGAGATTTTGCTTTTATTGCGTAAAACTGAAATTTTTACTTATCAGTTTGTTATGAAACTGAACAGGATGCATCATATGTATTGCAATACTTTCTGCAATATTTTGTACATTATATCTTATTTATATGTGGGTATTTGCAAGAAGCCGAAATTAATTAACTGGCAAAATGAGAACAGTTGTTATAGTATGTGCATCTTTATTACTCTCTCTTTGTCACTTTATCCCTCTACATATATATTTGGGTATGTGCCAAGATGCCAACATTAATAAACTGACAAAAAGATAGCAACTCTGTTCTATTTTTGCATGTCATTTTGTGTTTGTGTGTCTATCTCTCATCCTGTCTACACTCTTTTTTCTATTTTCAATTTCTGCTCTCTGTGTTATCTTGCTGCTAGAGGAAACTGGACTTCAGGTGCTACGTTACTTGTGGTAAATGTTATTATTTATTTAGAAACATATTTTTCATCCTGCTTTAGCTTTGTCATTCAATGTAACGACATTGCAAGTAATCCAGAGTTATCTGCACTGCATAACTAGTCCCTGTTTCAGTCAGTCATTAGATTATTTGATTCTCAAATTTAGCAAGTTCTACAAAATGCAGCTGAAGTTTGGGGACAATACAACATCTATCCATTGCAAAAAAAGTCATTTATTTACTCTAAAAATGTTTCTTGGTGCTTCATTTAAGGGAAAAAAAGCCAAATTGTCTTGTATATAGGTTGATATGCATTTGATATTCTTTTGGATTTAATTGCATTTACTGGTTAAAACAAATGAATCAGTAGACTACCTCATAAAGGTTATAGCATGTTTTGGTTGCATTTGGTTCTGGTTAAAACTGATTCAGATGGATTACTCAGTCGATCCTACATAATGTTATATCACCTGGGCGAGAGAGGTAACATGAATTGGTCACGAGTAATAGAGAATTTGAAAACTGGTTTAGTTATGTTTGGTTCAACCAAGGCATTGAGAATACAGTTATGTTTTATGCTGATTTTGTGACAGGTTGTCAGTGGCAGAATTGTATTCATACATGAAAAACAATAAAAGATTAAATATGTTTTAAAATATGCTCCACATGATTGAAAAGCTTTGTCACTAAATTTAGATTTGGTATCTTGGAATACAGGAAATATTGGTTCAGGAAAGCTGTAACTGATTTCCCTTGTGATAATGCTGATGATTAATAAAAGATGAAATGCATTCCATGGTCATGTTTCCATGCTTAATGCAACTTAGGGAGCAGTTTATTCACCTTCACCTGTCCCATAACCCACTGGAGGGTCTTTGGGGGCACCACAGATGATTTCCAGACCATTTTAATACCAAGCAAATTAGTTAACCATGTTTGTGTCAACTTGTCTGCTTTGAACATCAGAACATGAAGATATAACTAAACCGTTTTGTACTTCAACACAGCATTTTAACTTTGGGATGTGCTAGTCACAACTAAGGAACAAATTGTTTTCTATACGGCACCATACAAAATGTCTGCACTTAGATTATGACCAGTTCCACCCATACACTAACAATGACCAAAACAACAATCAAATTCTTGAACAGTCACATAATGCAAATGATTTTGAAAACATTCATATTTGCATACTCTGTCACTTTATTATCTCCCCTTCTCTCTTTCCCTTCAATCATCCTCCAGGAATTCCATTACTCCCTATCGTCTGGAATGTCTTTCACAAGATAAGATGTGTATGAGTCATGTCCTGACAACCATGACCATCAGAGGAGGCAACTGCTGTCCCTTAGACCACTGGAGAGTCCCACAGCCATCTTGGATCTTTGGCATGCGCATCTAACTTTTTGTCAAAATCGTGAGCAATTCCAAAGGCAAGCAACATGGACAAAAGCAGCAAACGTGCTGTGATCCATTCAAAAGTTCAAATTCTCCATTGCTGCAACCAAACACTGTACAGTGAGGTGCCATCATATGCACATTAAGAATTCCAAAATCAAGGAAAATGTTGAAAAAGATGACTGCTGTTTCAAACATTCAGCATCTCTTAACTGCCTTTGTTGTTCCTAAGTTTGGAGAGCCCATTAACTTAGCACAGATCATGTGAAGCGCCTCTGTAAGTCGAGTAAGCATGGAACTCTCAAGCGGTCTATTTGATTATAGTGGAGAATGTCTTGCAACAGTTACATTTCCATCTCTCAGCCATGAGTGGTTTAGAACAGTCAGCACAGGTACAAATCCCATTGGTCAACTAGCTACCAAGGCTGCAGCACGAAGAGCCAGAGGAATCTTGCCTTGCAGTTTGAGTCATAGTCCTTCACAAGACTAAGCTGTAAATGATTTTCCATTGCAGTAGGGAAAAAAGACAAATGCAACTCTCACTTTGCTGTTGGCCCAACAGTGAAAGTTCAAGTCAATCTCTGACATATGCTGTGTGTATGTTGCTCTGCTGCAAATACTACAGGAAAAAGCTGGCACTGTATACTTCATTGCTTCCAACAGAACTCGCCAGTACCCATCTGATTCCTTTTTTTACTTTTATTCTCATTACTATTCATTATAATTATTTCTTTTTGCTTACTTCTTTACCAGAAATTTTACAAATCAACCCTAGTTATAGAAATACTGTGCCAGATTGAAAACCTCATATTGGGAATAGCTGAATTTAGCAAGTGAAAAGAAACCAAGATATTTTGGAAAGTTTGGATGAGCTCACAAGGCTGACAATTTTGGAATTCTGAGCTGTATGATGGTTCATTTCTAAATAAAGAGGTGGTGTCCAAATTTCGGAATTGTTACGTTTCCACAAGGGACATAATTCACAAATCTTCCAACAATCGCCGTAATAGCAGGTTATCGCTCTTCGTCTACCTTCTGCTGTTCGTTTCAAGGTGTCAAAGCGTGTGGACCTGTACGCTAGTCCACGTCTGGAAAAAAAGGAAAAAAAAAGCAGATGCCCTATCTTCGCATAAACCCAAGCAATCGAAAAGCATCCCGTGTGCAAGTCATTGTTTTTAGGACAAGGATGCATTGGACAGATGTGTATGTGTGTGTGGTGTTTGTGTGTGTGTGTGTGTGTGTGTGTGTGAGGGGGTGGGGGTGGGGTGGGGTGGTCTTTGCTTAATGATTATATACATAACTTATGGAATATTGCGCACGCGCACGCACGCACGCATGTGTGTGCGCGCGCGCACACACACACACACACCGGCCAAACTTCCCACTCGACACCACTGAACGTATTTCTCCTAATCTTCATCTCACTGCATCAGTTTCTGACCAGAAGAACCATTGGATTAATCAATAATTATTCTCCCCATCCCAGACCTTCGATCCACAAGTTTAACCTCTCCAACACCCCAAGCCTCCATCCCTTTCCCTCCGGCTTTCACCATCCTTTCCGCCTATCACACCCTCCCTCACCTCCCCTCACCCCCAAGCGCCCCTCGTCCTATTCATGTTTTTCACGCGTTTTTCTGTTTCATCCAACAGTTCTCTTGAACACAATAGAGGCATCTCTGTCATTTCTGGTTTGCATTTCGGAGATATCAGTGGTGTTTACGGAAAGAGAACAACAAGAGGCAAGGCTTTTAGGGCCAACTCTCACCGGACTGTATAATTGTATCAGCAGCGGCTTTTCTGCTGGTGGTTTTTTCGTGCCTACTGGGCTCTTGGCGGTGTGTGTGTGTGTGTGTGTGTGTGTGTGTGTGTGTGAGTCGGGGGAGCGGGGACATATCAGTTTAAGTTGTGTGTGCGTGTGCGTTTCTGTCTGTCTCTGTGTGTGCCTGCGTGATGACGTACATGTGCGGTGTCTGTGTTTATGTCTACATGTATGCGTGTGTGCGTATCTTGATTTTATGCTTGTACTCTGATAAAGAAATCAGTGTGTGTGTGTGTGTGTGTGTGTGTGTGTGTGTGTCTGTGTCTGTGTCTGTGTCTGTGTGTCTGTCTGTGTCTGTGTGTGTGCCAGTGTGTGTTGTTGTTGTTGTCAGTGTCCGTGTTGGTGTCAGTGTGTGCCGTGTGTGTGTGTGTGTGTGTGTGTGTGTGCAGTGATGGATTTGTCTATGTTTGTAAGTGCGTGGATTGCGAGGGCAATCCCACAAATGCATGATTATGCTCTTTGTGAGATCGACATTACATTTTGATATTATGTGCGTGCATGTGTGTGTGTGTGTGTGTGTGTGTGTGTGTGTGTGCAGAGGAAGTGGCGGTGTCACGCCACAGCATGACTCCATCTAAAGAAGTTCTCCTGGGAGTACTTTTTTTTGCATGTATAGATTTACTCCCTGAGAGTAAAAACAATACAGCTCACCGCATGTTGAAATTACCCATACCCCTCTGAAGTGTGGCCTCCTGGCGACTTAACATCGATGGCTCCCTTTGGACTGCCGGCACTGGGCCTGCGACAGACGAACCCGGGTGTGGCTGCGTATGGGAGACTCGGAATTAATTCTTGGTTGGAAAGAGGTGGAAATCAGATGATGCCAGGTCGGGAGAGTATAGGGGTGAAGGAGGATTTTCTAACCGCTGGACCGTGCTTCCGTCTGGGCAACATGCGAGTTGTGAACCGGGGCGTTGTCTTGTAGGAGGCAGGCAACTTTGGTCAGCATGCAACGCCTCTCGGTTTTGATGGCCTCCCGATATTTCTGCAGCAATGAAGCGTAGTATGTCCAAGTAATTGTGGTACCCTTTGCCAAGAAATCCATCAGGAAAAGAGTTTGGAGCACGTGACTCGTTCTGCTTCTGGAAAGACGTGAGCAACTGAGGAATCCATCTGCAGCCAACTTCCGCATATACAAATGGTCATGGATGACTTTTTTTTTCCACAGACCAAACACTGATCTTGGCATCTCAGGCAAGTTGACAAACGGTTACGCGGCGATCCTTAAAAATAGTGACCTCCACTTGCCGAATGTCTTCATCAATGGCGGACTGTGATCACCCGGGTGTGGGATCCGTTTTCAATAATGTCCGACCACACTTGAACTGACGATGCACGTGCTTGACTATGTCATACGAAGGGGAATCTTCCCCATAAGTCTCTTTCATCCCATCGAATGTCTTCCTTGGTGTGCGGCCTGTCAAGTACAGAAACTTGATGACCGGTCTACATTCGGCTGACTCCTTCATCAGACCTTACTCCACCATAGCATGTGAAAAAGAGAAATTATTATGAGTGGAGATGCAAATTACCACGCGAACTATAGAGATTTGTATTATTATACATGTGCAGTTTCAGCCTCCTACAACAACCGGAAGTAAGTAGGGGAAATCTTTAACGAGCATCCCTCGTACGCAGGCACGGACAACCAGAGGAACGTGTTCGTAGGCACACCGCAAAAAAATGCATTGTGATGGTGACAGAAATGGAGAGGGAGGGCGACGTTGCGGAGCATTAAGGGGAGTGATTCTGAGCATGTGACGCAGTTCCTCCTGAAAGTCAATTCATACATCAGTGAAGTGTTTCTGTGTGTGGTCAGAAGCACTCCCCTTCTAGGGAGTAGATCTATAACATGCACACAGTATTTTTTTTTCCCCGGTGCAGGCTTGTAGGGGTGGTGGTGGGAAGTGGACGGGGTGGTTGCGGGTGGTCATTGTATCACATTACACTTGAACGACATGTAGGGTGGACTCTGTCAAGTGGGTGGTATCGAGGGAGAAGAGCTGTCAGTTTGGACACGATCACTGATGGACAATCGGTGTAACTGCTATTTCCGGCACAAGGGAGGTCCTAGAATAACGAACTAAGTACACTGAGGATGGAATAGATCCCTTTGCATTTGCCCCCCTTCTCAGGCACCCCATCCACTTGCACCCCCGACACTATTTTCATTCTCTCTCCAACAGGAGATCAAGATTGCTTGATTCCTTTGCCGCTTTCCCGGCCAGTCGACCCTTTCATCTACGATGTTGTGGAATGAGTTATGGGGTTTTGACAGCCGATAGATGGAAGAGGAGGTGTGTGTAAAACTCTGCTATATAATCAAGTGATATACTCGCATGGAAAACAAATTATCAGCAGAAGAAAGAGGGAAAGAAGTAAAAAAAAAAAAAAAAAAAAAAAAAAGAGGGTTGTTGTGTACGATTTGGTGTGATGAATGTGGGTGTGATTGGAAGGGGGGTGTAGGGGGGGCGTCGCGGGGGGGTGTCGGGGGGGTGGGGGGCGAGAATGGGAGTTGGGGGGGGGGCGGGGGGGGGGGCGTGTGGGGACACGAACAAAGTGATTTTACCTGTATGGATTGCGGTTCAATATCATGCACGTACACACACACACACACACACACACACACACACACACACACACACACACACACACACGGAAAAGAAGGTCAAACTAAGAAAGTCAAGCGTGAGGGGGAAAAAAAACCCATACAAAGGCTGATGGACAGTCGTTACAAATGCAAACTCTCTCTGACACCCACAGAGGTCCAGAATCGCTCCCCTCTCAATCCTTGACCGTGGCGGATTCTCTACCCTTTGGGCCCATCCCGCCTTGACAGGAACATCAATCACGTGACGGCCTCCGTCGCACTGGGATCCATACGAAGGCGAAGAAAACTTCGAAGGGGGTATTGAGTGGACATGTTTGCCAAGTGGAAAACTATAGTGGGATGAGAAGTAGAGCGTATACATGTGTAAACTTATAGCGACAATAGTTTTAACTAAAAATAGATGCATGAATAGACAAATAAATCGAAATCGAAACTTTTTTTTTTTTTTTTTTTTTTTTTTTTGAGGGAAAAGGAAAAGGCATTTATCGGCCTGTTTTCATCCTACCCTCGTAAAGAAAAGGTATAAACCGTAATCTAGGAAATGCAAGTAGACTGAAAAAAAAACAGTGGGCAAAATATATACACATCGCAAGGCAACAACAATTCAGTCTCCGCAAAATAACATAATATGCACATGTGTGAAGGAGTGAGGGAAGGAAGAAGGTAAGGAAGGAAGAGATACGAAGAAGGAGAGAGAGGAAAAACTGTTGAGAGAGAGAACGAGAGAGAGAGAGAGGGGGGAGGGAGGGAAGGAGGAAGGGAGGAAAGGAGATAGACACATAAACGAGGATATAGAAAATGCATCATTTGTTTTTCAGTCTCAGTAATTTCAAGGATTCGTAGAACTTAGCTCTGACATTAGATGTTTATGATATAGTCTTTTGAAGACACGGAGAGTGGAGTTTATATTATTTAAGTGTAAACAATAGATACATAAACAAATAAATAGATAAATGAATACATAAATGAACAAATAAAAAAATCAATAAATAAATCAATAAGAAAAAAAAAAGGAATGAACGAATACATGAATGAATAAATGAATTATTCAATTAATAAAGAAAGACAGAAAAAAGGGGAGGGGAAAATATAATTTGATAAATGCGAGCAAGAGTGATTGTCTCTTGAGTTGCATTCTAATGAGTCCCCGCTTACAAATTTCTGGATAATTGCCTCGTGTGACGCTGCGTGTTTGTTTATCTTCTGTCTGTCTGTCCTTTTATCTTTCTTTGCCTATTAGCCTGTCTGCCTTTCTGTTTATTCGTTTACTTTTCTCCACTGCGGTATTTGCACATTTATTGATCGGTTGTGTATTGTTTGGTGAATGAATCGGCTAATTAATCAAGCTTTGAATCTAACTCTCTATCTATCTACCTATCTATCAATGTGTCTGTGTGTATGTCATGATATACTTGAATTTTAGCTTGTCTGTCTGTGTGTCTATCAACATAAATCTAAAAGTTTTGCTCACTGCAACGATCACTGTGGCAGTATGTATGTTGAGGCAGGGAACGGATCGGCCGGATTCTCAGAACTGCTCAGTGATACCTTGCCGCTAAGGGTAGGACTGAGGTGGCCAGGGGTGGGGTGAGGTGGGTGGGGGATCGTAGGGGAGACTGAGGAGGGGTGAACAAGAAAGAGCAACATGGGGGAGCAGGCGGGGGGTGGGGGTGGGGGAGGGGAGGCTATGATGGATGAGCGAAGGGAAGATGGTGTGATGCCGATAGTGTCCAACACACGGCGTCAGAGCCCGCCGCCAGGCCAGGATATCTACCGGCGCCGAACTGTAAGGAAAGGGGCAATTTGCTGATCTCACTCTCACTCTCTGACTCTGTTTGTCTTCCGCTCTTTGTCTCTTTGTCTCTGTCTGTCTCTCTCTCTCTCTCCTTTCCACCCACCCTCTCTCTCCTTCCCTCTTTCTCCCTACCTGTCTCTCTCTCTCTCTCTCTCTCTCTCTCTCTCTCTCTCTCTCTCTGTCTCTCTCCCCCTCTCCCTCTCCTTTCCACCCACCCTCTCTCTCCCTCCCTCATTCTCTCTGCCTGTCTCTCTGTCTCTGTCTCTCTCTCTTTTCCACCACCCTCTCTCTCCCTCCCTCTTTCTCTCTGCCTGTCTCTCTGTCTCTATCTCTCCTTTCCACCCCCCCTCTCTCTCTTTCTCTCTGCCTGTCTCTCTGTCTCTGTCTGTCTCTCTCTCCTTT
>NC_134899.1:34574120-34581620 GCF_041734735.1 Babylonia areolata | reverse complement strand
ACATACACGCGTGCGCTCGCGCGCTCTAACACACACATGTCGAATGTTTCACACACAGACACACAGACAGGCACACACACACACACACACACACACACACACACACACACACACACGCACGCACACACACACACACACACACACACACACACACACACACACACACACACACACACACACATATATACATACATGCGCACGCACCCTCACACACGCAATCGTTTGCTCACGCGCACTGACAGACTAAACTGCGAGGATAGAGAACAGTCATTAATGGAGGCTGATGAACATTCAGTTATTACAACTACTCAGTGCAAAATGTTCCTGACAGGCTCAACATTGCCCTTCCCAATACTTGCCGATCATGTTTAGCTGGGCTCTTTTGGTATCCTTCCACGATGAGCAACTTTCATGGCAGTCGATTAGATAAATGTAGCAAAAATAACATTCTTCCCAGTGCTTACCACTCCATTTCGTTTATTTATTTATTTATTTATTCATTCATTCATCATTTATTCAATTGGTTATTTACTAATTGGCTACCGGTTATCTCAGTGTTTATTTGGTCGTATATTAATCACTTAATTTATTAGTTTATTCATATTCTGATCTTTTAAAATATTTTCTTTGTTCATTGGCAAGCGAACGAGTTCGTCCCTTTCCCCATAATATAATATCAAGCCAGAAGCATATCACGAGTTTTCCTGACAGTGGTGTTTGGAGGCCAGGAAAATAGCAATAGGATTTAAAAAACAAACAAAAAAAACCCACACACACAACAACCAAAAAAACCCCACACAAATCATTAAATAGATACATAAACAAACGAAAAAAAAGGAGGTTGATAGAAGAGGAGAGGGGGTTGCAGAAATGAAGGAAGGGGTAGGGAGTTTGTGAGGCAAGGGGGAGGGGAGGGGTTGTAATGAAAAGGATGGGGAGGGGCAGGGGGCAAGGTGGAGAATAAACAGAGGAGGAGAAGGAGGAGAAGGAGGAGGAGGGATGGAAGGGGGAATAAACGATGGAGGAGGAGGAGGGGGGGGGGAATAAAAGGGGAAATAAACGGTGGAAGAGGAGGAGGAGGAGGAGGAGGAGAAATCAGTGTTGTGTGGCATTGATGGTTAATAACTCGGGGGGTGCTGGACGTGAAGAGGACAGGGGAATGCTCTCGCTGAGGTGATCAGAGTGGCACCGGCGGGTGCTGCGATAACGTTTTTCATCATCTGCCCCTTACTGCTTCCCTTCTATATCCCCTCTCCGTCTCTGTCTCTGTCTCTCTCTGTCTCTTTCTGTGTGTCTCCCTGTCTGTCTGTCTGTCTGTCTGCTGTCTTCCTCTCTCTCTGTGTCTCTTTCTGTGTGTCTCCCTGTCTGTCTGTCTGTCTGCTGTCTTCCTCTCTCTCTGTGTCTCTTTCTGTGTGTCTTCCTGTCTGTCTGTCTGTCTGCTGTCTTCCTCTCTGTGTGTGTCTCTTTCTGTGTGTCTCCCTGTCTGTCTGTCTGCTGTCTTCCTCTCTCTCTGTGTCTCTTTCTGTGTGTCTCCCTGTCTGTCTGTCTGCTGTCTTCCTCTCTCTCTGTGTCTCTTTCTGTGTGTCTCCGTGTCTGTCTGTCTGTCTGCTGTCTTCCTCTCTCTCTGTGTCTCTTTCTGTGTGTCTTCCTGTCTGTCTGTCTGTCTGCTGTCTTCCTCTCTGTGTGTGTCTCTTTCTGTGTGTCTCCCTGTCTGTCTGTCTGCTGTCTTCCTCTCTCTCTGTGTCTCTTTCTGTGTGTCTCCCTGTCTGTCTGTCTGCTGTCTTCCTCTCTCTCTGTGTCTCTTTCTGTGTGTCTTCCTGTCTGTCTGTCTGCTGTCTTCCTCTCTCTCTGTGTCTCTTTCTGTGTGTGTCCCTGTCTGTCTGTCTGTCTGCTGTCTTCCTCTCTCTCTCTCTGTCTCTTTCTGTGTGTCCCTGTCTGTCTGTCTGCTGTCTTCCTCTCTCTGTGTGTCTCTTTCTGTGTGTGTCCCTGTCTGTCTGTCTGCTGTCTTCCTCTCTCTCTGTGTCTCTTTCTGTGTGTGTCCCTGTCTGTCTGTCTGTCTGTCTGCTGTCTTCCTCTCTCTCTCTGTCTCTTTCTGTGTGTCTCCCTGTCTGTCTGTCTGTCTGCTGTCTTCCTCTCTCTGTGTGTCTCTTTCTGTGTGTGTCCCTGTCTGCCTGTCTGCTGTCTTCCTCTCTCTGTGTGTCTCTTTCTGTGTGTCTTCCTGTCTGTCTGCTGTCTTCCTCTCTCTCTGTGTCTCTTTCTGTGTGTCTTCCTGTCTGTCTGTCTGTCTGTCTGTCTGCTGTCTTCCTCTCTCTCTGTGTCTCTTTCTGTGTGTCTCCCTGTCTGTCTGTCTGTCTTCCTTTCTCTGTCTGTCTGTCTCTCTCTTTCTGTGTCTCCCTGTCTGTCTTTTTATCTCCCTCTGTCTATACCTGTCTCTCTCTGTGTCTGCCTGTCTCTCTGTACGTTTTTCTGTCTGTCTCTCCTCATCTCTCTTTCTCTTTCTCTCTGTCTGTCTCCAATATGATGCTTGTGACTTTTGTTTCGACATGCATGAAAGTGTTTGTTTGTTCTCTTCATGTTTCTCATGTATTGGTGGTGTTCTTTATGACGGATACACACCAGTCCCCGCCCATTCCAACACCTATTGTCAATGGCAGAAAAAAAGCCTAATCTCTCTCTCTGTGTGTGTCTCTGTCTCTCTCTCCCTCCCTCTCTCTCTCTTTCTCTCCCTCCCAATCTTTTGCGCAATTTGAATGTATTTCCCTCCCCTTGCCCACGCAGAACCCTCCGACGGCCACAATCGCCGAGCGGATAGGTCCTGGGTTCGATCCCGGTTTCGGCGCCTGGTGAAATTAAGGGTGGAGGTTTTTCCGATCTGCTAGGTCAACATACGCACAGACATCCCAGTGGCACCATTCCCTTCGTGTGTACACACAGAGATGATCAGTTTGGCACATTAGAGTTTCCGTTAGCCCATATCAGTGTACAGTGGGTTTAGGAATTAAAAAAGATACTGGCGGGATAAGATATGGTCATACACGTATACACGCACCGGAGTGCACACTGTAGTTGTAGCCCATGAACTCACAAAGAAAGAAAGAAAGCAAGCAAGAGATAAAGAATGAATGAGAGAAAGACAAATTAAGTAAGCATACCCCCCCCCCCCACCCCCCCATACACGGCCCGTTCTGTACGCTGGAGTCTCAGCGCCAGCAGCAGTCCACAAGGACGTCAGGTCGCCATGGGGTCACACACCAGAAAAGCCCCGGCACTGTTGCTGACTTTTTTCGTTCATAGATACATATGAATATATAAATTTGTTTTGGATTTTGTCGTAGCTCCCGCCCCCACCCTCTCTTTCTCTCTGCCTGTATTCCCGTTTTTCTTTTCTTTTTTCCTGATAGGCATCAGAGCTGCCATCGTCATCATCAGATTTATCCCCCAGTCACCTTGTTATTGTAACGAAACGTCGCCAGGAATTATGAATATCATATCCTTGATATCGCCATGACTTTTTTTTTTTCTCTCGTCAATTTCACAAAAATAATACTTATACAGTGTTTTCGTTTACTGCTTCAAAGAAGTAACACGTGTATATATGCATCTCTTGCTCTTCCTACCTTTCCTTCTCCTCTTCCTCCTCCCCCCTTCTCCTTTTTCTTCCGCTTCTTCTTTTTTTTTTCTCCATGAATAAACAACTTGGAATTCTACAGGGCATAACTCATCTGTAAAATATTCACGGATCTTATGCACAGCTGTAAATACTCCGTGTTTGGAGGGCATGACAAGAATTCAACATCACAAACATTCTTTCTCCCCTGCCCATGTATAACTGTTGTTCGTCCTCTGGATTCGATGATGACCACGACTTCAGCGTCAGATGGACAATCCGTGACTATGGGTCCGGAGGTGACTGGTGAGGCATGTGGGACAATTGTAAGTGCCGCAGCATAAATAGAGGTGGCTCGTGCATTGCTCGCACCGCGTTTCCTCTTAACTTCTCTGGTTCTTCTATTTCCTGCATATGCTCCTTTGTAGTGTTCTTGCTTCGCCAGGTTGAGCGGTCCAGAGGAAACGATTCCCAGCTACTGGGATCGATGTTGAGGTCTTTGAGGGACACACGTTGAGGTAGTCTTTGAAACGTTTCTTCTGGCCTCCAGCTGAGCGCTTGCCGTGCCTCACCTCTTCATACAGTGGCTGTTTTGACAACATCTTGTCCCTCTCCCCTCACAAGTCCTGAGCGTGTTCAAGGCCGGACCCTTGGGGCTTGTAGCTGAGCTCCTAGGTACAGCAGCTTCTCTGTCTTCACTTCTATCTGTCTGTTTCTTGGTCTATCTGTCTCTGTGTGTGTGTCTCTATCTGTGTCTCCTCTGTCTCTGTCTGTCTGTCTCTCTGTGCCTCTGTGTGTCTCTCTCTCTGTTTTCCCCTATATCTTTCTGCCTGTTTGTATGTCTTCCTGTCAGTCAGTCAGTCTGTCAGTCTGTCTGTCAGTCTCTCTCTCACGCGCGTGCGTGTGTGTTTCTGTGTGCGTGCATGTGTGTGTGTGTGTGTGTGTGTGTGTGTGTGTGTGTGCATTTCGTCTGTGTGTGCTTTAATGCTTGTTTTATTATTATTATTATTATTATTATTACGTTGATGATATTTGGTCCAGTTCGCTGTTTCAGGTGACCGTATTGTTCACGTGAAATGGTTTGTGGAGATGTTCTACATGTGGCTGTGATTTTTGTGTAGAGTGTTTCTTTTATGTTATATTTTACTTGTGTAATGTGCCTTGAGTATTACTGCATTTTAATGAAAGGCGTATTATAAATAAACTATTATTATTATTATTATTATTATTATTATTAGCATTATTATTATTATTATTATTATTATTATTATTATTATTATTATTATCTCTTCGTCCCTCTCACACTCTCACACACATGTACACAGAGAGAAGCGCAGTCGCGAGCGAACGCACTCACACACACACACAGTCTCTCTCTCTCTCTCTCTCTCTCTCTCTCTCTCTCTCTCTCTCTATCTATCTATCTTTTCCTCTCCCCCACCCCCTTCATCCCCTCACTCACACCACAGTCTGTTGTTGTTGTTGTTTTTTCTCTCCCCCCCCCCCTTTTCCCCCTTCATTTTATCATATTTCGTTTACTCAGCTGACAGCTATTCATATCGATCATCTGAACACTAGGAGCCAGCAGACACGGCTCTGTAGGCAAAGCACGTGAATCTCGCTTCATGCTCTGGGTAGAGGGACAGTTGGTAGGGGAAATGTGCTGGGTGGCAAGTGTTGCTGTGAGGGGATTTTTACTGCGTCATGGATGGAAAGCTTACTGTCAGTGGGGGATCTGGGTTGGTTGAGAATATCGATGGGCTGTTTACCATCTGGCTGTATGTCTGTCTGTACTATCTCACTCTCTCAGCGTCTGTTTCCGTCCCTGTCTGTCTGTCTCGAGCTCTCTGTCCTTCTTTTCGTTTAGGCATACCTATCTCCTCTCTCTCTCTCTCCCCCACTTCCTATCCTATCTTTTCCTCTCACCCACGCCCTTCACTCACACCACAGTCTGTAGTTTTATTTTCTCATCCCCCCCCCACCCCTCTTTTTCCCCTTCATTTTCTCGTATTTCGTTCACTCAGCTGACAGCTATTCATATCGATCATCTGAACACTAGGAGCCAGCAGACACGGCTCTGTAGGCAAAGCACGTGAATCTCGCTTCATGCTCTGGGTAGACGGACAGTTGGTAGGGGAAATGTGCTGGGTGGCAAGTGTTTCTGTGAGGGGATTTTTGCAGGGTCATAGATGGAGAGCTGTCAGTGGGGGATTCGTCTGGGTTGGTTGGAAGAGTTGGCGAGTATCTATGGGCTGTTTACCTCTGTCTGTATGTCTGTCTGTACTCTCTCTCTCTCTCTCTCTCTCTGTCTCTCTCTGTCTCTCTCTCTATGTATCTATCTATCTATATCTATCTTTTCTTCTCCCCCACCCCCTTCATCCCTTCACTCACACCACAGTCTTTTTTTCTTTCTCACCCCCCCCCCCTTCCCCCCTTCATTTTCTCATATTTCGTTCACTCAACTGGCAGCTATTCATATCGATCATCTGAACACTGGGAGCCAGCAGACGCTGCTCTGTAGGCAAAGCACGTGAATCTTGCTTCATGCTCTGGGTAGAGGGACAGTTGGTGGGGGAAATGTGCTGGGTGGCAAGTGTTTCTGTGAGGGGATTTTTACTGGGTCATAGATGGAGAGCTGTCAGTGGGGGATTCGTCTGGGTTGGTTGGAAGAGTTGGCGAATATCTATGGGCTGGTGATTGTCAGTCTGTTTAGGTGTTGTGTCTGTGTCTGTTCTCTTTCTCTCTGTATCTCTCTCTGCCTCTCTGTCTTTCTGTGTCTTTCTTTCATTTTTATTTTCTTTCCTTTTTTGAGCTTAACCCAAACACTCTCTCTCCCTCTCTGCCTAGCCTCTGTTTCTGCCCCTGTGTGTCTGTCTCTCTCTGTCCTTTTCATTTAGGCACACTCATCTCTGCCCCCCAACCCCACCTACCCGTGCCCACCTCTCTCTCTCTCATTTGTATGTGTATATGTTCGTGTGTCTCTTAGAATAACCGCAGATATGTAAGTCGGCCAAAGTGCTAATATCTTCACCATTGGAAAATAAAGATTCATTCATTCATTCATTCATTCATTCATTTATTCATTCTCTCTGTTTCTCTTGTGTCACATCCCTTCAGTAAGGGGCTTTGGCTTTTATTTGAATAAAACAGTTCCTTTTTTCTTCTCTGACCCCCACCCCCCACCCCCACTCTCTCTCTCCCTCCCTCCCTCTCTTATAGTCTCTTATCCCCAACCCCCTTCCCTCACACCACAGCCTTTACTTTTCCTGTCTTATGCGAAGCACGTGAATCACGCTTCATGCTCTGGTCAGAGAGACGGATGGTGGGGGAAAGGGCAAGAGTTGTTGTGGGGATTTTGGTATGGTCACAGGTGTCAGCAAGGGTTTGTCTGGATTGGGTGGAAGCTTATGTGAACAAAGAGATTGTCTGGCGATTGCCTTTGTGTCTATTTTCTCAATCTCTATCTATCTGTCTGACTGTCTGTTGATGTGTCCATCTCTCTCTCTCTCTCTCTCTCTCCATGATATATATATATATATATATATATATATATATATATATATATATATATATATATATATATATATATATATATATATATATATATATATATATGTGTGTGTGTGTGTGTGTGTGTGTGTGTGTGTGTGTGTGTGTGTGTGTGTATCTTGTTCTCTCTGTCTCTATCTCTTTCTCTCTCTCTTTGTATTCTTGTTTTTTGTTGTTGTTTTGTTGCTGTTGGTTTTGTTTTTTGGGGTGTTTTTTTTCAAACATCACCCTTGCTCACTCTGACTCTCTCCACTTCTGTTCCCGTCCCTGTCTATCTGCTTCTCTTACTCTCTGTTATGTTCTTTCTTGTCATGTGGGCATAGCCGATCTCTCTCTCTCTCTCT
>NC_134899.1:34559120-34569120 GCF_041734735.1 Babylonia areolata | reverse complement strand
AGGCCCAGCTGCGCTGGGCAGGCCATGTAGTTCGCATGCCAGACCACCGGCTCCCCAAGAAGCTGCTGTACGGCGAACTCCAACATGGCAAGCGCTCCCATGGAGGCCAAAAGAAGCGCTTCAAAGACACTCTGAAAGCTTCTCCTTCAACATCAGCCACGACACATGGGAACTGAATGCAATGGACAGACCAAAGTGGCGTTCAGCTGTCCACAAAGGCGCCAAATCCTGTGAGGCCAACAGAATCGCTGCAGCAGAGCAACGCAGACAGGCCAGGAAAAGCAGTGCCAGCAAGTCCCCGACAGCCGCCACAATCCCCTGTCCACACTGCGTCAGAACCTTCCGGGCGCGGATTGGCCTGACCAGTCATCACGTCTGTGTGTGTGTGTGTGTGTGTGTGTGTGTGTGTGTGTGTGTGTGTGTGTGTGTGTGTGTGTGTGTGTTGTCTGTGTGGGGATTTCAGGCTGGTGGACGTGTGTGTGTGTGTGTGTGTGTGTGTGTGTGTGTGTGTGTGTGTGTGTGTGTGTGTGTGTGTGTGTGTGTATAGATAGATAGATATGGAGCCCATATTGACTTACTGTGAAATGCTTTTGGAACTATGTCTGGAATGTGATGGGTACTGCCCAAAATTAACTCCGCCCTGCTTTATTTCCCCCTCGATTTATATACATGTTCGTGCGTTCTGATTAATTTGATGACATCTTAGTTTTAGGATTATGGAGTCATTATATACTAAGGTTTAGAGTCTTCCCCGGGGTAACTCTTCACTGGAGTCACTTCAGGCCTCCCCGAAGAATAACTCCATGGAGTTAACTTGAGGGGTGGGGTCATTCTGGGGCATGACACCGGCACACTGAGACTGCAGCCTCGTCTCTGTGCCTGGTATGTTTCGGGTGGAAGTGCTGTCAAAAACGGCACGGATAACGGAGCAGGGTGAAAAAAGAAAGGTTGTTCTAGTGACATCTAAACATGCTCCAAATCACGTTTTATTGAATTTGGAAACCCCCACCCCCTCTCGCAGTTCATTCATTTTGTCTTTATTTGCTTCTGGAGGTGCGATCTTTACCTCAATGTTTCCTCCCTCAGTCCCCTCCACGCAGCAAATGGAATATCCATGACAGTGATTCGTGCCGCGTTTCTGAATTAATGGGTAGAGTAGTGGAATCTTATTTCTTACAGTGACAGTTTCGTTTTCAATTAGAGAGCAGGCTGATTTATGTCCCAAGAAATCACCCCGCCATGTCCCACCATTGGCTGTGTCTTACGGAAGTGCTCACACAGCTCTGGTAGGTCTCGAAGACACAGATAAGACATAAGTGATACTTTTTCTTCTAAACAAATAGAAAACTATCACATAGATGGATTCATAAACAAACAAATAAACACAAACTAAGTAAGTAAGTAAATAAATAAATGCACACACACACACACACACACACACACACACACACACACACACACACACACACACACACACACACACACACACACACCAAAACCACTGGCCTAGTTATATTTTGGGATTCTTCTCTTGCCAGACCCGTGCCCCCCCCCCCCCCCACTCTCACCTCCCCCCTCTCTCATCATCATCATCACCATCATCATCATCATCATCATCATCTCTCTCTCTCTGTGTCTCTTTCTGCCGTCTAAAAATTCCGACTCTTTACCTTTTGTTTTCTTCTGTCTCTGCCTCTGTCTGTTTACCTGTCTGTCTGTCTGTCTCTGTTTCATTCTGTCTGTTTGCCAGTCTGTGTCTTGATTGTAATCGCATCTCACAATGGCTTCTCTCTCTCTCTCTCTCTCTCTCTCTCTCTCACACACACACACACACACACACACACACACACACATTTATATATTTATTAATTTATTGAATATATTTAAATATTCATTTATTTCTTTATTAAAACAAAAAGACATTTTTCTCAATGCCTGACAAAGCGCGTGGGGTTACGCTGCTGGTCAGGCATCTGCTTGGCAGATGTGGTGTAACGTATATGGATTTGTCCGAACGCAGTGACGCCTCCTTGAGCTACTGATACTGATACTGGTACACTCTGCGCCTTATTCAGTCTCTTTTGGTATGACTCTTCTTTCTGTCGGTTTCTGTCTGTCTGTCGCTTTCTCCCTTTACTCTTTCTCTTGCTCTGTATTTCCTTCTCTCTCTCTCTCTCTCTCTCTCTCTCTCTCTCTCTCTCTCTCTCTCTCTCTCTCTCTCTCTCTCTCTCTCTCTCTCTCTCTCTCTCTCTCTGGGAGCAGTTGAGAGATACACTTTCTTTGGTTTCTGTCTCTCTGTCTTTCACACACGCACTTTCTCTCTCTCCATCCACCCCCTCGCTCTCTCTTCCTGGTGCCCTCTTGCTCCTCATTCCCTTCCCTCCCTCTCGTTCTCTCTGTCTCTCTCTCTCTCTGTTCCTGTCTCTGTCTCTCTCTCTCTCTGTCTCTGTCTCTGTCTCTGTCTCTCTCTCTCTCTCACAGACACGCACAAAGGGAAATATACATTATATATATATATATATATATACACACACAATTTGTCTCTCTGTCTCTTTATCTGTTTATGTCTCATTCAATCTCCAACACTCTCCCCTCTCTTTGTTTATCTCTCACTCTCCTTCTTACTCTCTTTCTCTCCCACCTCTCTAACGCCCCCCCCCCTCCCCCCCCCCCCCCCTCCCCTCCTCCATTTATATCTTCGTGTCTATCTGTATGTTTGTCTGTCTCCCCAAATTCTGAACGCTGCTGAGTAATATCATAACAGCAGCATCTAACCAAACGCATTCTGATTTTCGAACTTCGAAAGAAAACCTTTGACATCAACGTCCATTCAAAACACCGACCAATTCAGCGTCTGTTTGAAATCCTAGTATCGGGACAGGTAGTTGTGAATATTCTTCATATAAAGCAAGGGGGGAGGGGCGCGGGGGGGGGGCACAGGTCTGGCAAGAGAAGGATTGATCCCAAAATATATCTGGACCAGTGGGTGAAACTACAAGGTCCTCCTCATGTTTTTAGTTTCAGTTTCAGTTTCAGTAGCTCAAGGAGGCGTCAGTGCGTTCGGACAAATCCATATACGCTACACCACATCTGCCAAGCAGATGCCTGACCAGCAGCGTAACCCAACGCGCTTTGTCAGGCCTTGAGAAAAAATAAATAAAATGAAATAAAATAAATAAATAAATGAATAACTAACTAACTAACTAACTAAATACTAATAATATAATTAAAAAAAAAAAAATAATAGGAAGTGTGAATTCCATTACGTTCTCACGGGGGCTGTTGGAGCGACCAGTAATGAGGCTGTGTAAGAAACGATAGCCCTCTATAGCAACGCATAGGAAAAAAGAATGCTGTTGGACTTTGCGTTTGATGGTATTGAATCTCTTCTGTTCGTATATATTTGTTTGTTTTATTTCTTCCGATTTCCCCTTATTTTGTCTTTCTTTCAATTTAATTTCATTTCATTACTTTTTAGGGGGTGGGGTCATGTGTGTGTGTGTGTGTGTGTGTGTGTGTGTGTGTGTGTGCGTGTTACAGTAAATAAATAAAGAGATAGGAGGAGGGAAGGTGACAGGGTGTGTGTGTGTGTGTGTGTGTGTGTGTGTCGGGGGGTGCAGGTGGGACATAGGGTGGTTGTAGAGGGAATATCATTTGTTCATTTCAATTTGACATACATTCATGTGCAAACAAAGCCGAGTCACGCATGCCTGACTATTGAGTTATTTCTTGTTTAACCGCCATGGCTGAAACATCAACAGAAAAAACTGAGCTGTGGTTGAGCCCTGTGTCTGCTTGCGTGCGCGTCTCTGTGTGTGTGTGTGTGTGTGTGTGTGTGTGTGTGTGTGTGTGTGCGAGAGAGAGAGAGAGAGAGAGAGAGAGAGAGAGAAAATCGCTCAACCTTTTCCTGCTAATGGAAAAAAAAAATTCCTTGATTTTTAAAACTGCGGTGAATATGTTGTAACAATTGTGTGATTATATTGATAGAATTACAGTATAAAAATTACACCAACATTTGTATTTCGTTACCGAAAATTGTAATTGACATCATTTTCTGAGACAGAAGAATTTCTTGCTTTGGAAGTTCTACATTGGGAACTGTTTAACGCTTGGTTTGTTCTTCTTTTTTTAACAGTTTCGGTATGAAAAGCATGAACAGTCCTCGGTGGATCAATAAAAGAAAAGAAAATTAATGATACGAAGCCTCCCTTCGCGGCTGAGAAGAATATCACGTATAATATGGCTTGAACCGTCCTAGTAAATTACTTCCCTTCTCTACCCTTTAACCCCGCGAGACGAGGCCAATCAAAAGTCTAGACAGCCTTGTCATATCATACATTCGGACTCTCTGCATTGAAAACCGTTGTGTACCGAGAAACGCCGAGCAACATATAGTGCGCAAGGGAGCACGAAACCCCCCTCTTCCGCTGGAATGCCGAGGTAATTGATTTTATTTTTCAGCGTCACAAATGTTAAGCGGAGTTGATCTAGGCATTGATAGAGCATGTCAGTGAAGACACGTGCATCATTCTCATGCATGCAGTAGGTCCTTGTGTTGCAGAGGTCTGGGGAAAGAATGAAAACTGATTTGGAGTTGTCTCTTTGTATCTTTCTTTAATTTTTCCTCTACTACATTTGTTTCTGAAATTTTACTTTTCCACATCTACTGTTATATACACCTCTGTGTGTGTGTGTGTGTGTGTGTGTGTGTGTGTGTGTGCGTGTGTGTGTGTGTGTGTGTGTGTGCGTGTGTGTGTGTGTGTGTGTGTGTGTGTGAGGCAAGGGGGTCGAGGGGGGTTGGGGTGGGAAGGAGTAGGACGGGGTGTGTGGATGTATGGGTACAGGTGTGCCCGAAAACCACCATTCATGCTATAGGTTGCTCTTGGTCTTAGATATTCTGGAACAAAACTCAGTGACAAACTGAGGTGGACTGAAATGTTGGTACCATTGTTGAAGACGCGCGAACAACGTGTGTGTATTGATTTGAGAAAATTCTACCGATTCCCAGTTTACGGAATGATTATTTCGGTCATAAAGTACTATACAATGTTGTAACATTTGTATGAAATCTGAGGTCATCTTTAAGACAAAAAGACACCTTTGTTCTGGAAGTATTACGCTGAGCGTGTTATAACATTTGATTTTTCTTTCCTCTCTGCACACTCGTGGTTATAAAAAGCATGAACAGTCCTCAGTGGATCAATAACAAGGAAAGGAATGATAAGAATGGGGAAAATGAGATCCTGGCTCCCTTCAGCAGGCAGCAGAAATATTACGTGTACAGGGCTTGAACCGTACTGATAAATTACTTCCCTTCTCTACCCTTTAACCCCGCGAGACGGGGCCAATCAAAAGTCTAGACAGCCTTGTCACATCACACACAGTTGGACTGCCTGCTTGGAAATCCGTTTATACCGAGAAACGCCAAGCAAACATAAAGTGTGCAAGAGAGCACGAAATCCCCTTCTTCTGCTGGAATGCTGAGGTAATTGATTTTATTTTTCAGCGTCACAAATGTCAAACGGAGCTGATCTGTGCATTGATAGACCATGTTAGTGAAGACACATGCATCATTCTCATGCATGCAGTAGGTCCTTGTGTTGCAGAGGTCTGGGGAAAGAATGAAAACTGATTTGGAGTTGTTTCTTTGTATCTTTCTTTAATTTTTCCTCTACTACATTTGTTTCTGAAATTTTACTTTTCCACATCTACTGTTATATACACCTGTGTGTGTGTGTGTGTGTGTGTGTGTGTGTGTGTGTGTGTGTGTGAGGGAAGGGGGTCGGTCGAGGGGGGGTTGGGGTGGGGAGCAGTAGGACGGGGTGTGTGGGTGTATGGGTACAGGTGTGCCCGAAAACCACCATTCATGCTATAGGTTGCTCTTGGTCTTAGATATTCTGGAACAAAACTCAGTGACAAACTGAGGTGGACTGAAATGTTGGTACCATTGTTGAAGACGCGCGAACAACGTGTGTGTATTGATTTGAGAAAATTCTACCGATTCCCAGTTTACGGAATGATTATTTCGGTCATAAAGTACTATACAATGTTGTAACATTTGTATGAAATCTGAGGTCATCTTTAAGACAAAAAGACACCTTTGTTCTGGAAGTATTATGCTCAGCGTGTTATAACATTTGATTTTTCTTTCTTCTCTGCACACTCGTGGTTATAAAAAGCATGAACAGTCCTCAGTGGATCAATAACAAGGAAAGGAATGATAAGAAGGGGGAAAATGAGATCCTGGCTCCTTCAGCAGCAGCAGAAATATTACGTGTACAGGGCTTGAATCGTACTGATAAATTACTTCCCTTCTCTACCCTTTAACCCCGCGAGACAGGGCCAATCAAAAGTCTAGACAGCCTTGTCACATCACACACAGTTGGACTGCCTGGTTAGAAATCCGTTTATACCGAGAAACGCCAAGCAAACATAAAGTGCGCGGGGGAGCACGAAATCCCCTTCTTCTGCTGGAATGCTGAGGTAATTGATTTTATTTATCAGCGTCACAAATGTCAAACGGAGCTGATCTGGGCATTGATAGAGCATGTTAGTGAAGACACGTGCATCATTCTCATGCATGCAGCAGGTCCATGTGTTGCAGAGGTCTGGGGAAAGAATGAAAACTGATTTGGAATTGTCTCTTTGTATCTTTCTTTAATTTTTCCTCTACTACATTTGTTTCTGAAATTTTACTTTTCCACATCTACTGTTATATACACCTGTGTGTGTGTGTGTGAGGGAAGAGGGTCGAGGGGGGGTTGGGGTTGGGAGGAGTAGGACGGGGTGTGTGGGTGTATGGGTACAGGTGTGCCCGAAAACCACCATTCATGCTATAGGTTGCTCTTGGTCTTAGATATTCTAAAACAAAACTCAGTGATAAACTGATGTGGACTGAAATGTTCGTACCATTGTTGAAGACGCACGAACAACGTGTGTGTATTGATTTGAGAAAATTCTACCGATTTCCAGTTTACGGAATGATTATTTCAGTCATAAAGTACTATACAGACAATGTTGTAACATTTGTATGAAAACTGAGGTCATCTTTAAGGCAAAAAGACACCTTTGTTCTGGAAGTATTACGCTGAGCGTGTTATAACATTTGATTTTTCTTTCTTCTCTGCACACTCGTGGTTATAAAAAGCATGAACAGTCCTCAGTGGATCAATAACAAGGAAAGGAATGATAAGAAGGGGGAAAATGAGATCCTGGCTCCTTCAGCAGCAGCAGAAATATTACGTGTACAGGGCTTGAATCGTACTGATAAATTACTTCCCTTCTCTACCCTTTAACCCCGCGAGACAGGGCCAATCAAAAGTCTAGACAGCCTTGTCACATCACACACAGTTGGACTGCCTGGTTAGAAATCCGTTTATACCGAGAAACGCCAAGCAAACATAAAGTGCGCGGGGGAGCACGAAATCCCCTTCTTCTGCTGGAATGCTGAGGTAATTGATTTTATTTATCAGCGTCACAAATGTCAAACGGAGCTGATCTGGGCATTGATAGAGCATGTTAGTGAAGACACGTGCATCACTCTCATGCATGCAGCAAGTCCTGTGTTGGAGAGGTTTGGGGAAAGACAGTGAAAATTGATTTGCCGTTGTCTTAGAGTCACTTTATCCGCCTTAATTTTTCTCGTTTTTTATGCTTTACTTTTATATTGTTTTTCACTTTGAAGAGTGTCAGACATTTTGCGTGTGTGTGTGTGTGTGTGTGTGTGTGTGTGTGTGTGTGTGTGTGTGTGTGTGTGTGTGTGTGTGTGTGTGTGTGTGTGTGTCTGTGTCTATGTCTGTGTGTGTCTGTGTCTGTGTCTGTGTGTCTGTGCGTGTGTCTGTGTGTGACTAAACAACTCTATTTTCCAGCTGCCCAAACTCGTAGAAGAACCAAACCTTGGGACAATGCAGATATTTTTCACTTCAAGTTGCCCATATGAAGACGACTTAGATCAACATGATATCACAAGGATCAATTCATCACTTGGTGCAGCGGCACAAACTTGGAGAGACGGCAGCAAATGTCAATGAATTTATAATCTTGTTCCTTTGAGAGGCCATTGTGACAGTAAAAATATAATGCGTTCATTTATCAATAATTATTTAACAGCCAAGACGAAATGTCGGCAGAATCAAATATGGTGAACAGGAAGTGGTCTTTTTGTTCATGTCAAGCAATGGGTGGAGTGTGTGTGTATGTGTATATATATATATATATATATATATATATATATATATATATATATATATGTGTGTGTGTGTGTGTGTGTGTGTGTGTGTGTGTGTATGTGTGTGTGTGTGAGAGTGAGTGTGTGTGTGTGTGATTGTTGTCTGTGCCCTGTGCTGCCTTTCTCCGCCATTATCTGTCCCAGAACGCTCTCAAAATGGCCTGCACGTGCATGCGTGCGCGCGCGCGTGCATGCGTGTGTGTGTGTGTGTCTGCTTACTCACTTTCGCGGAAAAAGAAAAACCGGGAAAGAGGGGAGGTATGATGTTGTTCCCAGTCAGATTTATCTCTGACATGTTGAAGTCTGGCACACACAGTTAGCTTAAGTTTGCTCCCCTGCAATGGCTGAAAGGGGAAATCTTAACACGTGTGCGGTGAGGAGAAAAACATAGTGTCGTTCTCACATTACAGACGGAACCACGAACAGATCAAGCAAGATAACTCCTTCATCCTTTCTGCTTCCCTTAAAAAAAAAGAAAAAAAAAGAAAAAAAAAAAAGAGGATACCATCGATGCCTGTTCATCGTTTTTTTGTTTTGGTTTGTTGATTTTGTTTTGTTTTGTTTTTGGTCCTAATCCCGCTTCCCCCGTCCCGCCTCTCACGGCATACACACCCTTCCAATATTATGTTGTTTTTTCTTTCTCCAATCACTGACACTCACCCTCTCCATTTTAGATTTTGTACTCTATCTTTTCCACATTCTATTCTCTCTGTCTATCTGTCTGTCTGCCTGTCTGTCTCTCTTCCTTACTTAGTCCCCTCCCCCCAACTCAATCGCCCCCCCCCCCCCTTTTCATTCGAATATACAGAAATGTCGATTTCTAATTAATACTAACAATTATCATTATGATAGGAATGATAATAATCCAAATAATAATAATAATATCATTTATGTTCAGTCTGATATCATCATCTTAGATGAACAGACTATAAATAAATAAACGAACATCATTTGAGTGCTTCATTATGTTTTATTCTTCTGCAAAGGAGAGAGACGGAAAACCCGGGATAAAAAGCCTGCGCAAGCAAGTGCGTTTGTGTGTGTTTTCATGCTTACGTGTTTGTAAATGTGTCTAAGTGTGTGTGTGTGTGTGTGTGTGTGTGTGTGTGTGTGTGTGTGTGTGTGTGTGTGTGTGTGTGTGTGTGTGTGTGTGTGCAGGTGAAGAGGACGTGTATTTACTTACTTTAGCGGAGAGAGAGAGAGAGAGAGAGAGAGAGAGAGAGAGAGAGAGAGAGGGAGGGTGGGAAGAGATGTCATTATTCCTAGTCATTTGTATCTCTGCCGTTGAAGTCTGGTACACACAATTAGCTAAATTTGTTCCCCAGCGATGGCTGAAGGGGAAATCTTGACACTTGTGTGGTTAGGAACAAAAAAACACACCACACTGATGTACGAACCTTCCGAATGGGACCACGAACAAATCAAGAAAGATAAATCTTGTTGCCCTTTCTGCTTCTCTCAACACAGGATCCAAACGATGAATGTTCAGCTAAGAGGTTCTCTGTCTGTTTACCTCTTCGTCTTCATGCTTATATTTTTTACTTCTTTTGAGAGAGGGAGAGAGAAGCCTAAAAAGAGAGGGAGAAAAAAAAACTATTAAAAAAAAAGCCTACGCAAGCAAGTATGTGCGTTAGGTTGTATATGATTTCGCGCGTGCGTGCGTGTAAATGTGTCCAAGTGTGTGTGTGTGTGTGTGTGTGTGTGTGTGTGTGTACTCTTCTTCTTCTTCTGCGTTCGTGGGCTGCAACTCCCACGTTCACTCGTATGTACAGG
>NC_134899.1:34544120-34549120 GCF_041734735.1 Babylonia areolata | reverse complement strand
TCCTCGTCCAAAAATGGCACAAAGAAAATAAAATCGTAATTTTTTGTGTGTTTGTGTGTGTGTGTGTGTGGGGGGGGGGTTAGGGGGGTATAATGAGTAACAAAGAACACATGGCAACCACATGAAATCAACGTTCGAAATTGACATATGAAAGGAGAAAAAAAGTCAAGTCACCCGATTGATTAGCATACGTGTGGAAACCACACAAAATGAACAGTCGGTAACTCATTGTTACTCACGATCTCATAAAAGTTGCACGAATGAATTTTCAATTTATTAACTTATGAAAAATGTATATGATTTGACCATCGTCGTGGATGAAATATTTTTTTCTTTCTCGCCACAATGTGTCCAATGTCTGATCCTTAGCTAATGTTGAGGAGTATAGATGGTCGCACTGTGGGAGTGTTGCTTTTCCAGATGAACCTTTCGGGTCAGGGTCAGTGATTACGACTGCTTGCATATAATTGCATTTCAGCACAAAAAGGAGTTCCACTCACATCGCCTCTTACTCAATACTCGAGTTGAAAAGAACGCGTTTCTACTCATGCATCTATTGCTTTCAGCTGTGCTCTTCACCTTAAGAGAACGCATAACTGGGGGACAGATAATTACGTCTATTCACCATGAAAAAAACATTTTTTTAATTGAAATATTTTTCCTGTTTGTTGTGAGTGTTAATTTTTCCGAGGGGAGTGTTTTATCCCTTGAGAAAAATCAACGAGCAGTGGTTTTCGTTCCTGGGCGAAAACACTGAGAGTGCTTTTGTTTGTTTGTTTGTTTTCTGGAAGCATTTTCTTCATTTTACACTAATCACCTGGTCGCTTCGGTAATACCAGTGGAAGAAGGGGAAGGAGAGACAAATGGCAGCAAAAGCAGAGGCCTCTAGAGACGGCCATACATATTTAGGCGTAAAGAGAGACAGACAGACGCACAGAAAGTGTGAGGAAAAGAAAATAAACAAACAAAAGAAACGAATGCAAGCGAGAAAAGCCGACCAGGAGTCCTCCCACTTTGCCTGCTCCCCTCCTCCTCCTCCTCCTCCTCATCACTCTTCTTCTTCTTCTTTTTCTTCATAGTCGTCGTCGTTGTTGTCATATCGTCGTCGTTGTTTTCGTTGTGGCCGTTCGCAGTTATTGCCATCATCGTTGAATCACAACTGCTAACACCACCAACTATCAATATCATCGTTGTCTTCATTATCGTCTTCCTCCTCCTCCTCCTCCTCCTCCTCCTCCTTCTTCTTCAGCCCCTTCTTCATTTCTCCCCCACCCCCTCCTCCACCTCCTCCTCCTCCATCATCATCATCATCATCTTCTTCTTCTTCTTCTTCTTCTTCTTCTTCTTCTTCTTCTTCTTCTTCTTCTTCTTCTTCTTCTTCTTCTTCTTCTTCTTCTTCTTCTTCTTCTTCTTCTTCTTCTTCTTCACCCCACAAGCTCTTCTTTCTCCTCTTCCAACTCCCACTCTCTCTTATCTTCATCTTCGATTAGGGGTTCCAACTCCCATGTTCACTTACGTGTGCGTGTTAACCGTGATATTATTTATGACCGTTTTAGGCAACCACACTCCATTTTCGGACTGGGTTGTGACACCGGCCACGACGGGATAAAGCGACCTCCAAGGAGCTATCGTGTAACCAAGGCGAAAAGCGGCTGGCGATAAGAGGGCTCCTTGGAGAGGAGGCACTTAGCTGGCACTGGTGCTAGACATTAGCTTTCCCCGCAGGATGGTCGCCATCATAAACTGATGTCGGGTCCAGATATTCACGACTGTCAGCTTTCTTTTGTTGCGCCATTGTTTGTTTGTTTGTTTGTTTGTTTGTTTTTCTCCTTTCTTTCAAAACGAAACAGAGAAAAAGAAGAACAAGAAGCACAATAATAACAACATGAACAAAAAGAACTAAAAAAGAAGAACAACAAGAAGACGAAGAATAATAACAAAACAGGAACAACAACACAACAAAACAACAACAAAAGGAACAAGGAGGAGTAGGAAGAACAAGGGGAGGAGGAGGAGCACAGGGAGGAGGAGGAGGAAGAGGAGGAGGAGGAAGAGGAGGAGGAGGAGGAGGAAGAGGAGGAGGAGGAAGGGGAGGAGGAGGAAGAGGAGGAGGAGGAGGAGGAAGAGGAGGAGGAAGAAGAGGAGGAGGAGGAAGAGGAGGAGGAGGAGCAGGGGAGGAGGAGGCAAGAGGAGGAGGAGGACCAAGGGGAGGAGGAGCAAGAGGAGGAGGAGGAAGAGGAGGAGGAGGAGGAGCAAGGGGAGGAGAAGGAAGAGGAGGAGGAGGACCAAGGGGAGGAGGAGGAAGAGGAGGAGGAGGACCAAGGGGAGGAGGAGGAAGAGGAGGAGGAGGAAGAGGAGGAGGAGCAAGGGGAGGAGGAGGAAGAGGTGCAGGAGGAGGAGGAGGAAGAGGAGGAGGAGGGGCCAAGGGGAGGAGGAGGACAGAGGAGGAGGAGGAAGTGGAGCAGGAGGAGCAAGGGGAGGAGGAGGAAGAGAGGCAGGAGGAGCAGGGGAGGAGGAGGATAGGAGCAGGAGGACCAAGGGGAGGAGGAGGAAGTGGAGCAGGAGGACCAAGGGGAGTAGGAGGAAGAGGAGGAGGATGAGGAAGAGGAGGAGCAAGGGGAGGACGAAGAGGAGGAGGAAGAAGTGGAGGAGGAGGAAGAGGAAGAGGAAGAGCAAGGGGAGGAGGAGGAAAAGGAGGAGGAGGAGCAAGGGAAGGAAGAGGAATAGGAGCAGGAGGAGCGAGGGGAGGAGGAGGAAGAGGAGGAGGAGGGCAAAGAGAGGGAACAGATGGAAGACAGGAGAGACATACAGATAAGAAGACGGAGTGGAGGTGGAAGAAGAGGAGAAGAATTTTTTTTTTTAAAGACAAAAGGAGGAAAGGTGTTGGATTACAGGTGTGCACAGATACATTGTGTTTATCGGCACGCACATTTCCAATTAGAGTTTGCACTCGTCCATCAAGTGCTTATCCAAAGGTGGTCATGTCACGTCACATGTGGCTTTAGCTCTCTCTCTCTCTCTCTCTCTCTGTTGTTTGTGTGTGTGTGTGTGTGTGTGTGTGTGCGTGTGCGTGTGTGTGTTGTTTGTGTGTGTGTGGGGGGGGGGGGGTAGGTGTCGGAGGGCATGAGTGTGTGTGTGTGTGTGTGTGTGTGTGTGTGCGTGTAAGCCTGTTTTGTCTCTTTGACTGTCTGTGTTCTCTGTGTGTCTGTATCTGTATCTGTGTGCTAATTCTAAGGGATACATCACCATTATACATAATGAATTCGGATGTGGAAGAATGGGGATTGGGGGCGAACCATGTTATTTGTGAATTATTACTATGAAGCTTCATGCTGTACAAAAAAAAAAAAAAAAACAACCAGTTGAAGAAAACAACCAATTCAATCAGGCAAATGATATACACGTATTATACGAGTGTTTATCAACAAGAAAGAAATAATCCATTTTTCTATTGAAGCATATCTATAAAAAGAAAGGAAAATATAAACAACGGAAAATTTGCCAAAAAACAACAAAGCTTAGTTACTGAATTTAATACCATACAGAAGTGAATGGCATGAAGGTAAACCGAATAAAAAGAAACAGCGACTCCTTTTTGACTCACTTGTGTAAACAAAGTGAGTCTATGTTTTAGCCCGGTGTTCGGTTGTCTGTGTGTGTGTGTGTGTGTGTGTGTGTCCGTGGTAAACTTAAACTTTAACATTGACATTTTCCCTGCAACTACTTTGTCACTTGACACCAAATTTGGCATAAAAATAGGAAAAATTCAGTTCTTTCCAGTCATCTTGTTTAAAACAATATTGCGCATCTGGGATGGGCACACAAAAATAAAGAATGAAGCGTAATTATATGCAAACTGCATTTACTGTTATATTTATATTTTTTGTATTCTCTAAACTTGGCACTTTGATCTGATATTCTGACCCAACAGCTAGAGCAGTCATTATTATCATTTTTAGTTCAAACAGGAACTTCTTTTGCTAAGCATGGAAGTTTTATTTATTTTGCAAACGTTGTGGTGCAGATAGTAAAAAAAAAAAAAAGGGAAATTACTCTGTAATGCTAGGGGAGTTAATTTGCTTTAAACTGATCTTTCTCATCTTTAAAATTACATTTTGAAATTATGCTCAATACATAAAAAGCTTGGATTTTTTTTAAAAGTGTATCACAAGTGAGTCTTGAAGGCCTTGCCTCTCTTGTCTTATCTTTTGGCCGAGGCGATTCGAGTATGTCTAAAACCCTCACAGCCCATCTCAACTGAACCAAGCATAACTCGGGTCACTGCAAATCATGTCATTTAGATTTCGGCCAGCAAAGTCAAGTCAAACGACTAAAACACGAATCAGGTAATGAAAAGAACAAAACAACAAAGACAGAAACAAACAACTGAAATATGTCTGTGAATTCCGTGTCAGTCACTGCAGTCTTCAGAAGGAAATGTAGCTTGAAGATGCAGAACGTTAGTTATCTGTTATCAGATGAAGCACTGTTTCAGTTTCAGTTTCAGTAGCTCAAGGAGGCGTCACTGCGTTCGGACATATACGCTACACCACATCTGCCAAGCAGATGCCTGACCAGCAGCGTAACCCAACGCGCTTAGTCAGGCCTTGAGAAAAAAGAAAAGAAAGAAAGATAAGCGTACATACATAAATAAATAAATAATAATTATGATAGTAGTACTGTTATGAAGTACTGTTTGACTGACGAAAGTGTACATACCACGGAAACGGCATGCATGCAGTATTCGAAGAGCTCAGTCATCTCCGACAGGTAGCCTTCAAGGAAAGGAAAGTTGATGAATGACCGAGTCGACTGCACAGTTTTTATTATTATCATATTTATATAGCGCTGAATCTTGTGCAGAGACAAATCAAGGCGCTTTCGCACCAGTCATTCAAACGCATGCATAACTCTAAAACTGGAGGGGGAAAAAAACACCAAACATTAGCAAACAAACAAAATCCTGAAGACAATGAAGAGGCAGGGAAGGGAGGCTACTT
>NC_134899.1:34529120-34534120 GCF_041734735.1 Babylonia areolata | reverse complement strand
ACCGTTTCGATATAGTATTGCGTCCTTGGGGAAGGCACTTTACTCTGGTCCCCTTACTCAACCCAGATGTAAATGAGTACATGACTTTGTTCGGGTGATGGTTCAAACCGCTGAAGGAGAGGACTGAGCCCCGCCTTTATATGCCGAGCCTCAGACACAGTGAACGTGAATTAACTGTCCCAATAGCCGTAAAAGGTCACGGGACCTTTAACCCTTTAACGTGCTTCGTTTGCTGGCCACCCACAGTGATGTGTTGGCACGCTATATTCACTTCACAGTCCCGCCGTCCTATCTTTTATCTTTCTTTAAAAAAACAAAAACAAAAAAAAACAACAAAAAAAACACCCAAACAAACAAACACAAAAAAAACAAAAAAAAACAAACAAAAACAAATACACAAAGAAGCGAAGAAATAAATGAGACGGAAAAAAAAGTTGCAACAAAGCAAAACACACAGCGAATCATCAACAGTAAGGAAGGAAGACAAAGCTTTCTTATGTAACAACTCTCTTGGGATTTGAGCTTAGACAATACAACAAAACTGACAAAAAATAAATCCACAATCTCCCTCTTTTTGGGTGTTTTTAATTGGACGTATGCATGCAAAGGATAACACACACACACACACACACACACGCAATCTAAAGCAAACCTTCGCTGCTGCAGAAGGAACTGTTTGTTGTTCCAAACAACACACAAGAAAGCGCCTGTCTTGTTTCCTTGATTAAAATTTTTTCTTCTGTTTTCGTTGAATAGAATTCCCCTTCTGTTTCCTTGATTAAAATTCACCTTCCGTTTACTTGATTAAGATTTTTCGTTATGAGAGACCCTTTGTGGACTGGGGTTTGCATTTTCTATTATGAAAAAGAAAAGAAAAAAAAGAGCAGCCACTTTGCATGAGGTCTGAAACAGGAAGTTGTGTGAAAAGCAAAAACAACAGACTGATTCCGATTACGATTCACCGTTGAAACGAATGCAAAAGATATGAAACAGAATCTGCTGTTTTGAAAGAACAAAAAACAAACAGACAAACAAACAAACAAAACCAAAAAAAAAAACGATTGGACAAACATAAGAGAACTAGCTCAGAGCAGAAAAAAGGAAACAAATAAAGAAATGAATAGATAGATAGATAGATAGATAGATAGATAAATGAAAAAAATAAATTACTACTACTACTACGACCACTCCTGCTCTTACTTCTACTACTACTACTACTACTACTAATAATAATAATAAGAAGAAGAAGAAGAAGAAGATCATGCATCTGAATAATAATGATGAGGACGTCCCGTCTGATGAGGAAATTCCAGGAAATCATCAAACCAAATCCCGCCCTATCCGCGGTCGCCCGTCCCCGCTAGATGGCTGGAGAGAATTATATCTACCGCCCTCACGTTCTGTGGTAATAATAGTATGCTGCTGGCTGGCCTGTCATCTTCGCCCCGAGAGAGTGCCCAGTGGTCATCTGGACAATACGCCACTGGATGGACTGCTGATCTACAGCATAACACGTGACTGCAATTTCGGGGGAGGGGGAGGTGGGCAAGGTGGGGAGTGATGGTGGATGGGTGTTGGGGAGGTGAGAAGGGTAAGTGAACTGCCGTCACTAACCTCAATCTAGGCGGACAAAGTGAGTTGAAGAAGGTCGTTGTTTAAGATCAGAACTTTGGAGATGGACTTTGCTTTTCCCTCTACTGGATGGATGGATAGATGGATGGATTGAAAACGAGTGCTTTTTATGAGTGCCTTGTAATAGCCTTCATTTGTGTGGAGTGCAGTGGATCTATTTCCCGACCCCAGGGATTTTTTTTAAAAAGGAAAGGAGGCAAAATGGAATGATGAAAAAAACCAAAACAAAAAAACAAACAAACAAACAAAAACACACACCTAAAACGGGCATCAGACCATTACGCTTTCATATTGTCCAGCAAAGGGGCCATTTCGATGCTGGAGAAAAATCAGAATGGAAGGTAACAAGAAGGAAAGTGAAGAGAGTGAAGAATAAAATCAAGAAAACAAACACAAAAAAAAAAAAAAAAAAAAAAAAAAAAAACAAAAAGGGGGGGGGGGGCAAGAAAGAAAAAGGAAACCAAAGGATAAAGAAAGAACATATCATTTTAGAGAAATAATGAGAGTGAGATACAGGCAGATTGTCGGACAGACAGACAGACAGACAGAGAGATTATCAGAAGCAGAGGCAGAGCCATAAAGTCACAGTAACGAAGACACAGTGAGAACGGGAATGACAGAAGGAGAGAAACAAACAAATAAATGAGAACGGAGGAAGAAAAGAAGAGAGAGAGAGAGAGAGAGAGAGAGAGAGAGAGAGAGAGAGAGAGAAGCTGTTAACAAGTAACCAAGAGGAAAAGACAGAAAAAAGAAAGTGAATTAGAAGAAAGTTGAATAAAGGATAAGAAAAAGAACGAAAGGACGGAACAAAAAAAAAAGCAACAACAACAGCAACAACAAAAGACAGGTCAAAATAAAGAACGAAAACAGAAAGAAATAAAGAACAATGCTGTTAAGAAAGGAAGAAAGAAGGAATGCAGATGATATATATGTATATATATATATATATATATATATATATATTATATATATTCATTCATGCAATCCACTGGTTTTTCCACTTGTTTCACGGTATTTGGGTCATGAAAACGCGTCAATAACCAATCTGCAGGCTCTATCAGTTGTCATGTAATATTTAGGAAACACTCAAGCGTGACAAAAAAACTAGCGTCAGTTGGGACATTCTCAATAATGCAAAAGTCACAAATTTTTGTTGCTGTTGGTGTGTTCCAATCTTCCGCGCCATTCCAGAAGCGTTATCCCCGAGCCTGTCTCAGCGCCGGTAGTTCATCTATGAAACGTAAAGTCGTGTAAGGATGTCGTAAGACCACACATCAGAGGAGATCCTGCAATGTTGCCAAGACATTTTGCTGTATGTTTTCTTTCTTCAAAATTCCACTTCTTTCCTGCTTCTTTCTTGCTTCTTTCTTGTATTTCTTTAGTTATCTTTCTTGCATTTCATTCGGTTTTCCTTCGTTCCATCGTGCGTTCCTTCCTATTATCCTTTCCTTCCTTTGGGAGTAGAGATCCGATTTCAGTAGTGTCTGTACTGATTTACTTAGTGTTCAAGACATCGTCAACTAAACTCAAAACTAACGACAACGATCGCTGAGACAGCTTGAGTGAGCAGGTCCCCCATTAATCGACCAGTCCCATATGAATCTACAAACAGCCATTGAAGTGAAGGGGAATTCGAAACTAGGATCACCAACAATGAGAGCAGAGCATAAAGGTCTGCAGATTTGAGGACAAAATTTAATTGTGTGTACAAATGGTGTGCCGTGCACTGGGATGGAGGGGATGAAGAAACTGCTATGGTCATTGATTCAGATTTGGAGCGACGACATCTCATCCTTTCATAATGTTTTCCGGTATCAACCAGGTCCAAGAGTTAGAGACATTTGCATGGTTCAGGAAAAAAAAAAAAAAAATTAAGCAACGCTGCCAAAACTGACATTCGCAAAGTTTGTTAACGCTCAACTATGTAGAGAGAAAACAAGAGAACGCTGGCTGTTTGAAAACAAGAGAACGCTGGCCATTAAGGAGAAGGGTGAGCGAAGGAAGCAGGGCTCAACTTCTGCAGGCGTTTTCCCTTGCATCTAGAATCGGCCTCTTCTCCCATATGAGGACACACACCGACAGATAAGCCTGCCTGCCTACTCATCCGTCGGTCCGACTGGAGACTCCATCATGTAGTCTTATATCCAGTCGAAAAATGCCCCAAAGGTGTGCCTCTGGTGGTAACGGGAACCATGACCACGCAGTCATCAGATTCTTTTATACTGACCAACTTAGGTGATGTAGTCACTGTGTGAAGTATGCAAAATGCCTGCACATGTGTCCCGCTTGCGTTGAATAAGAGTACATTGACACCTACGAGCTGATATGCCTTTTCGATTGAATTTAAACACAACACACACACACACACACACACACACACACACACACACACACACATCCGCAGTCACTTGCACCAAAGCCATATGATTTTATTTTCCCAGGAAGAAGGGATTTATGTGTCAGAATGGAGACGATAAATGAAGCAAGCGTCAGGTTGTCGAAACGACCGGGGGGCCTAGGTTGTAAGAGCGATGGTAGCTAATTTCACAGACTTAGGAAACTTTTTAAAGCTAAGCAATCTCAGCGATGCCATGATCTCTTTTGCAACCCAGCACAGGTTCCCGATGTGCTGTAACTGTTGCTTTTTTTTCTCAGGGCCTGACTAAGCGCGTTGGGTTACGCTGCTGGTCAGGCATCTGCTTGGCAGATGTGGTGTAGCGTATATGGATTTGACCGAACCGCAGTGACGCCTCCTTGAGCTACTGATACTGATACTGTTACTGTTCATCTCATACCGTCACCAAGGGAACGCGCCAGTATTTGCTGGATTCTTCCTGGCAGCTTTGGATACTTCGTGGGAACACTAGCCTGTCCGTCAAGTGCGACCTGCACACGGGATCTCGCTTCATCGTCTCATAAAAATGACTAGACGCTCATTTTGATTTACCAGTGGAACTTCGGAGAAAGGGCGAGGTCGATATTCAAACACAGACCCTCACGAACACTGTATTGGCAGATAAGTTAAGCAGCTTAACCATTCTGCCACCTTCCTCCTCAGTCGAATGTCCAACGGCTAACCAGTTTAGCTATGGCGCCCCCCATGAGGCAGATAAAGCGATGCAGTGTGGCCATGATCATGTCGTTTCCGTTTGTCCACCTTCTTGATGGAGAGCGGGAACCACCATCCATTGCTGTTTCTGCAGAGTTTCACACTTCTCTGTGTGACGCTGCATCCCAGCTAGACCCTCTGAGAAAACAGACGAAGCACGTCAAAAAAGAGAAGTGCAATGCACCCCTCAAACACACACACACACACATGTACGCGCCCCCCCCCTACCCACCACCCACCACACGCCAACCCCCAAAAA
>NC_134899.1:34511620-34524120 GCF_041734735.1 Babylonia areolata | reverse complement strand
CGTTGGGTTATGCTGCTGGTCAGGCATCTGCTCAACAGATGTGGTGTAGCGTGTATGGATTTGTCCGAACGCAGTGACGCCTCCTTGAGAAAGTGAAACTGAAACTGAACTCTCTCTCTGCCCAAAGAAATATGAGCACAGTTTCTTTTCGTTTCATCTCTTTTTCTCCCTGTCTATTTCTATGCCTTCGTCTCTGTCTGTTTGTCTGTCTGTTTGCTTGTCTTCCTGTCTGTTTCTCTGTCCTACTGTCTCTCTCCCTCTTTATACTACTGCTGCTACTACTACTACTGCTGCTGCTACTACTACTACTACCTACTACTACTACTACTACTAATTTACCTGTTACGTATTTGTATTTTGTATCTGTATTTCTTTTTATCACAACCGATTTCTGTGTGTGAAATTCGGGCTGCTCTCCCAAGGGAGAATGCATCGCTACACTACAGCGCCACCCATTTTTTGGTATTTTTTCCTACCTGCAGTTTTATTAGTTTTTCCTATTGAAGTGGATTTTTCTACATAATTTTGCCAGGGACAACCCTTTTGTTTCCGTGGGTTCTTTTACGTGCGCTAAGTGCATGCTGTACACGGGGCCTCGGTTTATCGTCTCATCCGAATGATTAGCGTCAAGACCACCACTCAAGGTCTAGTGGAGGGGGAGAAAATATCGGCGGATGAGCCGTGATTCGAACCAGCGCGCTCAGATTCTCTCGCTTCCTAGGTGGACGCGTTACCTCTAGGCCATCACTCCACATCACTACGTGTTACCCATCCCTTAACTTCTGCTGATGTTCCTGGGGCATCAGTGAAGACATCGCCACCACTCTCCTCCACCTGTTTCTGTCCTTCCCCGCGCCTTGGGTTTCCGTCTGGGATTACATCAGATTCATTCCTGTCCATTCTTGGATATTGTCTTTCTACCTCTTCCTCTGTCTTCCTCGTCATCGATTTCCTCGACTGTCCCCTTGCAAGATGGTATCTAGTCATTTTGATGCTGATTTCCATGTAAAATGCAGAGGTCGCTTTGTTTACATGTTCCACCAATCTGGCCATTTTATAGTTTCCCTGCAAGACCATCAGTACAATCAGCAAAACCCGATCGGCGATCCTTTTTCCCCCAGTGGAAAATGTGCTTTCATGATCTTCAATGGCATCTTCCATAATCCTCTCCAGAAAGACATTGAAGAGGATGGGTTACAGTAGGCACCCCTGACGCACTCCACCCATTGTGTGGAACCAGTCTCCCTCGTTACCACTCGGGAGCACAGCGATTTATGGACTTACTGTACAGTTGTTTGATCACTCGGACAAGGCTGGCACTAATGATGTACATCCACGTTGAAGGCCATACTGCAGTATACCACACCCTGTCGAAGGCCTTCTGGAAGTCGACAAACGCGTGGTACAGGTTTGGATAGTACTGGGGGTACTTTTCGCAGATTACTCTCAAGCTGTTCGATGGTGCCCCGCCCTGTACTGAAACCTTTTTTCCCCCAGTAATAATGGTCTCTGCTTGAGGTTTCAATATGTTCAGTGAGATTTACAGCACAACTTTGTCTGTCTGTCTGCCTGCCCCCTCCCCACCCCCACGCCCCACCCCTTCTCTCTCTCTCTCTCTCTCTCTCTCTCTCTTTCTCCCAGTATCCCCCACCCCCCTCCGTCCCAGCCCCTTTTTCTCCCACACAGCCAAGCAAAGCATCCCTGGAGAATAATCATCGACCTCCAATACTGGCCTTTTCCTAGCAGCCCTTGCCACGTCCACTTTGACCCCCTCCCTGGGAAAGGGGGACTAGGGGTCAAGGTTGTTGGGAGGGGAAGGAGGGGCAGTTAGTTGGTGGGAGTGGGCTGTGGGTTGGAAGGGAGGGGGGTATCGTCTAGGTTCACTGGTGATGACTACTACTCACCACTACCCCGACACTTCTTTTCGTTCACTGCCAATGTTGAGAATGACGGGTGAGGATGGTACTGCTTCGCATGTCTGCAGTGTATGATGTTCCATTTGGGAATGTAGAGATGTCTTGATCTGTCACTGGTGTTTGCAAAGTATGTGGTTTGTGTGGTCTCTGTCTCCTCTCTCTCCCTCCCTCTCTCTTTCTCTTTCTCCGTGAACGTGTTTGTGTGTGTGCGCGCACGTGTGTGTGTATGTATGTGTGTGCGTACGTCCGTGCGTGCGCGCGCATGTTTTTTTTTATAATAAAGAGAGCGAGACGGTGACATAGAGACAGACAGACATAGACAGACAGACAGAGAGATAGGGGGAATTTGAAAAGAGAATGTGGGAATGAGAGACCGTGCTAAAATCCACGCTCCAATGTGTTGTAGCACATGCACACACACACACACACACACACACACACACACACACACACACACACACACATACACACACACATATATATATATATATATATATATATATATATACTCTCTCTCTCTCTCTCTCTCTCTCTCTCTCTCTCTCTCTTTCACTCTGTCTCTTTCTCTCTCATCCACACACGCACACCTACAGATGCACAATGAAATAATAACCATCTAACTATAATAGGAAACTGAAACAAATCCTTCAGATATAACTGGACGACGTGTTCATCCAGTTCATGCTTACAACAAAATGCTGTAACATGCCCGAGGTATTACAAGCCATCCATAGCCTATAGCTGTCTGAATTCTGTTTCCCATTTCTGTCCATTTAGATCATTGCTAACTAAGAGCTTCGACAACATCGCCCGTCATGCTTGCCGCAGGGGTTTAAAACGTCTTCTTCAGAGATGAACTTTGGTATTTCGCATGCTCCTATACGTATGTGCAAGAACCATATATATAATAGAAAGAGAAACATACTGACAGGCACGCAGACACACAGATAGACGAGCACATAGAGAAAGACAGACTTATACGCATAGACAGGCAGAAACGAAGAAACAGATAAAGGTACACAGACAAAGGATACAGAGCATTTTCTATCAATTAAAACAGTACAGAAACCAATATAATTCTGAATAAGTAATGCGATCTTCACCCATTGATTGCCGACTCACACAGGTCTGGTATTTCTTCATTGGTATCCGAATACTGTTTGAGGCGTACACATGAGACGAAAAAAGAGACACAAATCACCTAGGCTGCGCGCACACACCGATACACACAACCGTCCTTACACACACACTCCTTCCCCCCCCCCCCCCCCACACACACACACATACACACACACTCTCTCTCTCTCTCTCACGCACACACGCACACACACACACACACACACACACACACGCACACACACACACACGCACACACACACACACACACACACACACACACACACACACACACACACACATACAAATAGGTACAGATCTGATTATTCAGTTTTGTATTTCAAAACCATTTACATATATCCCTGCAAACTGTTTCTCCCAGAAATAGCGGCCATCATGGTCATATTTGATTGCTGAATCCAGCGTGAGACATTATGCCCATGTGCTCACCCCGATCTTCATTGGTCATGACATAAGATTTCTCCACAATTGCAGTCCAGCATCAGTCTGATATCCAGCTATTCATATCCCTTTGGGACTCTGCGTTCACCAAAAGATAAGATACCTAAAAAAAACAAAGGCAATATAATGTAAATTAGCAAACGATACGTGATGTGCATTTCGCTTCTTCTTATCTTTTGAATTCCATGACATTTATTTGCCCACGTACCCGACTGTTCGTCATCTGCACTGAAATTCATTCTCAAATTCACGTTCCTGCATGTCTGTCTCTCTCCTTCGCTTTGAAATCCAACTGCTCATTCTTCTTTGCTGGCTTGTATGAGCCTCATCAGTCACTTCCGGACCCACAGCCACTCGTCTTCCGTCTGATTCGTGAAGCCATGGTCATCTTCGAACACGAAGGACGAATATCATTACCATCTATCTATCTATCTGTATCAATAAATTGGAACTATTGTAATTGTAAAGTGTTAGGGCAAGATCATTTGATTAGGCGCTACATAAACTTATAATTTCATATCATTATCATTAAAGTTGTCATCATCATCATCATCATCATCATCATCATCATCATCATTATTCTCAATATTGTTATTATTATTCGAGCAAACTTACCGCTGCTGAGATCGCTCTTGAAACCCAGCCCTTCTGGCCCTTTCTGAGTTTGTTTGTTTGTTTTTTCTACAAGACGTAAATGTGGATCTATGAGTCCCTTCGGTTCGTTCTTATCATTGCATGTGGAGTCTTGTTATGGTTATCCATCAGATCTGGCTGATGATGACCTTTGATTTTATTTGTCTGCATTCTCGTGGACTTTTCCAACATTCTCTTAACAGAAGGGATATGTGAAATGAACTCAGAGAATGACGAGAGAAGGAAATTTGTTTAATGTCCCGTCACATGAACTGGTGACTGTGGGATCTCTAGTTAAGACATTAATGTTTGCATTTGAATGTTATTTGTATTTGTATTTCTTTTTATCACAACAGTTATCACTAGAAAGGAATTACAAAAGGGGTGAGTTGTTTGGTGAGCTGTTTGAAATAGTGCAGATGATGAATGGAATCAAATAATGAGATGTATGATTAAGGAAAATGCACTCAGTTGACATGTAAACGGGATGTCGTTGATTTAACAAAAAAAAAACAAAAAAAAAAACAACAAAAAACCAAACAGATAATGACAGTAAAAAAATCTCAAAACCATCAACGTGTCCAGTGACTGCAGGTGACACTTTCATGGAGGACAGGCTTCATTAACTCATTGTCCAAGCTGATATGCTGAAGCGTTTGATCTCAAAAAATGCATCCAGCACTTGTCATTACTATGAGTCAGGGCTGATGATAAGCTCAGATACTGCTACGATTTATGTCTGCATTCTCCTGGCCCTTTGCTGACCTAGTTCCTCTACTGAGGAGCAAAGAACAACGCAAACAACCTGCAGTGAGCTGTAGAAGATACGGTGAGTGATGCATATCCGAATTCTCTTAATCATGGGCAGTGTTGTATCTGATTTGTATTTATTCATCCAGGCCTGAGTATACACGAGATACGATTCTTTCACGATTTATATCCAACAAACTTTGTGGTTTGTTTTCACTTCAGAGAGCAAAGAAATTGGAAGAGCAAACTTGCAGAAGTTTTCGGTTCTTGATTTCTCTCGTTATCTGCAGGAAGTATACAATCAATATAAGATTTCCTGTTCGGCATAAAGGAAGGGGAAGGTCGCTGGGAACTTTTGAACATTTTGCTCCTTTAGAAAGTCTGCTAAATGTGTGTGTGTGTGTGTGTGTGTGTGTGTGTGTGTGTGTGTGTGTGTGTGTGTGTGTGTGTGTGTGTGTGAGAGAGAGAGAGAGAGAGAGAGAGAGAGAGGATATATATATATAATCTCTCTCTCTCTCTCTCTCTCTCTCTCTCTCTCTCTATATATATATATATATATATATATATATATACATACATACATACATACATACATCCCTTACTCTTGTAGATCATGGGGGCAATACACATTTGGCAACCAGCCTTCTCTATTATGGAGATATACAGACAGACAGACAGACAGATAGACAGACAGAAAGACATGCAGGCAGGCATGTTGACAGAAGGAGACACACACACACACACACACACACACACACACACACACACACACACACACACACACACACACACACACACACACACACTAATTGAGAGACAACAGGACTAAAAGAGATAGACTGAAGCAGACAGAGGCACAGAGAGACGAAGAAACAAGAAACACACAACAGACGGACAGACGGAGGCAGAGAAACAAATGGAAAAGGACAGGGAGAGATAGAGAGATGGCAGCCATCCTATAAATCCTTCTTCTTTGTTATGACTTTGTGTCCCGTTCCAAACCACTCTCTACCCCATTCTCCCAAGGGGTGTGGGTGAGTGGGTTGATGGGTGGGTTGGCGGTGGGGTGCTGGGTGGGGGTCCATGTCAGTATTTTGTGATGCTTCTTCAATCTGTGGTCCTGTCTTGGTGCTTCTTTTTCGATCTGTCTGGACATAGTTTTTGCAGGCTTTCTTTTTCTTTTCTTTTCTTCGTGTGAACTCCTGATTTCATGTGAGTGTCCTTGTATAGTACTAAGTGAATGTATATATATTTTTTTTCAATTAGTGATATATCTGGTTTGCTGCGATGGTTATTTTTTTTCTTCTTCTGGATTTGGGTGGTGGTGGTGGTGGGGTTGTGTGTGACACAAATGAAATGAAATCAGAGCCTGCAATAATCATAATGATCTTTGTCTCTTTTTGTCTCTTTCTCTATTTGTATCTCTGTCTGTCTGTCTAGTCTGTCTGTCTGTCTCTGTCTCTAGTCTTCCTCCATTCCAGTGGGACTGTCGATGGTTTTTAAGCATCAATAGTATCCCCATCTTATGGAAACCCCCTGCTAGAATCTGTGTGTGTGTGTGTGTGTGTGTGTGTGTGTGTGTGTGTGTGTGTGTGTGTGTGTGTGTGTGTGTGTATGTCTGTCTGTTTGTGGGCGTGTGTGTGTGTGTGTGTGTGTGTGTGTGTGTGTGTGTGTTTATATTCCGCTTCCTGTTCCATTCATGTTCACATGTATGTGTTTATAACTCCTAATATTAAGGGAGGTTTTGTTGTTTGAAGCTGCTATTATGTGGTGTCGGTGGATGAACGCAGTTTTCAAACCTGTGTTCACTCTATGCAGTCAAAATCACCATGAACTAAACTGTATCTTTTATTTATGAACTGAACTGTAAACTTTGCGCCTGTCTGTCTGTCTGTCTCTGTCTTTCTCCGTCTCTCTCTCTCTCTCTCTCTCTCTCTCTCTCTCTCTCTCTCTCTCTCTCTCTGTCACATTCTGTCGGTGTCTCTGTGTCTCATTGCATCTCTCACTTCCTCTGTCTATCTATCTGTCTCTCTCATTGTCTGTCTAAGGCTGTCTCTGTCTCTCTGTCTACCTGCATCCCCCTCATCGCTGTATCTCTGTCTCTACTTCTTCTTTTTCTTCTCTCCCTCTCTCTGTGCAATTTTGTCTGCCTGTCTGTGTATCTGTTTGGCTGTCTGTCTGTCTCTGTTTCGTTTCACGCACAGGAAGTATAGAAATAACGCTGATTTTCGTGCTTGGCATAAAAGGAGAGGGAATTTATTGACAAGAAACATGCTGAGAATTTACAATGATGCTGTTTTCAACGAATGAGAGAGAGAGAGAGAGAGAGAGAGAGAGAGAGAGAGAGAGACGAAGACAGTGAGAGACAGAAACAGAGACAGAAAGACAGAGAGAGAGAGAGAGAGAGAGAGAGAGAGAGAGAGAGAGAGAGAGAGAGGAAGACAAAGACAGAGACACGGGGACAGAGGCAGAGAATACGAATCGTATATTCAGCAAAGGCCTTGAATCTTAGATTGAAGAGAGAGAGACAGAGACAGAGACAATAAATTGAATGAATTTCATTTTCTGAGAGTAATACATAAGCAAAATAATGTTTTTTCTTCATGCAAGGAGAAACAGTAGCATAAACAAAGGGGAAATCATTATGTCAGTACAACATGCATATCATAAGCATGGATACATGAATGGTAATTTGACACTTACAACACAAAATAGAGGAGAATAAGGGGTGAGAGATATAAGAGGACAGATAGAGAGAGAAAGAGACAGAGAGAGTTAAAAAAAAATTAACTTAGGTCGAGATAATGATCAATCAATGAATAAAATGAAATGAAAAAAGTATATATAATAAAAACAAACAAACAAACACACAAACAAAAACACCAAAAAAATGAGGATAAAATAAGCATGCACATGCTGCAAAAAGCAGTAATAGAAATAACGCCATTTAAATAGTTCTGGAAGCAATAAATAGATAATTAGAGAGAGAGAGAGAGAGAGGTAGAGAGAGAGAATTGAATTGAACAAATTTCATTTACTGACGGTAATAGAGTAAGCAAAATAATGCTTTTTTTTTTCATCCAGCCATCGAAGGGAAAACAGTAACATAAACAAAGGAGGGAATCATTATATCAGTACAGCATGCAGAGAGAGAGACAGACAGACAGACAGACGGAGAGACAGACAGACAGACAAATATAGAAACAGAGACATAGAGACAGAGACAGAGAGACACAGAGAGGGACACAGAGAAAGAGGAATGGGGAGGTTGGGGTAGCTGCAATTCACTATATCTGTGTTTTCTCTGGACGTGTCACTGACAAGGCTGTCATAATTATCTGCTTCCAGTAGCTGAATATCAAAGTAAAACATCAGCTGTGTGCTTTGTTTCACATTTCACAAAATTTGATTTCGGAGAGTGAAGAATTGAGTCGAGTCTGAGCTCGCCTTTGAATTTCTCTGTGTGTGTGTGTGTGTGTGTGTGTGTGTGTGTGTGTGTGTGTGTGTGTGTGTGTGTGTGTGTGTGTGTGTGTGTGTGTGTGTGTGTGTACGTGCGTGTGTGCGTGCGTGCGTGTGTATATGTGAGAGAGAGATCCCTTTATAAAAAGAGAGAGAGAGACACACACATAATAATACAGACACAACCATAACCACAATACTTTTTTTTTGTCCACCTATCTAGACTTCTTTGATTCCCTTTGTCGATCAGTCAGCAACGCTGAATTACTTTCACACAACTTACTGTCAGTGAAAGAGAGCGAGAGAGAGAGGGGGGGAGAGAGAGAGAGGGAGGGAGAGAGAGGGTAGAGAGAGAGAGGGAGAGAGAGAGGAGAAAGAGAGGGTAGAGAGAGGGAGAGAGAGAGGGTAGATAGAGAGAGAGACAGACAGAGGCAGACAGACAGACAGAACACACATACACATACACACACACACACACACACACACACACACACACACAGAGGGGTAACCAAATCACCTCTTTTTCTAAGGGTTCCACCCTGTGCGCTCGGTTACTAGTAGCACCAAGCAAGCAGGAAAACGGGACAGCATGAATCATGACTGTCAGTCCAGGAACCAGTGGGCAGAAACGCTGGCTCGTGTTGGGCCGTGTTCCGGTGAATTGCAGCGCATGGTCAAAGAGATGTGCTGTGGAACATTGCCCCCATGGGGGGACATGGGAATACCATGAACGTCATGAAGAGCAGGGTGTATGACAACATTTGAACATAGCTCTCTTTCAGATTGCGTTGCGTTTCATTCGTTTATTCATTTATTGTCTGTTCATCTAAGATGATTATATTAGACTGAAAATAAATGTTGTTGTTGTTGTTGTTGTTGTTATTATTACTTTTGGAGTGATGGCCTAGAGGTAACGCGTCCGCATAGGAAGCGAGAGAATCTGAGCGCGCTGTTTCGAATCACGGCTCAGCCGCCGATATTTTCTCCCCCTCCACTAGACCTTGAGTGGTGGTCTGGACACTAGTCATTCGGATGAGACGATAAACCGAGGTTCCGTGTGCAGCATGCACTTAGCGCACGTAAAAAGACCCACGGCAACAAAAGGGTTGTTCCTGGCAAAATTCTGTAGAAAAATCCACTTCGCTAAGAAAAACAAATAAAACTGCAGGCAGGAAAAAATACAAATACAAAAAAAAGGGTGGCACTGTAGTGAAGCGACGCGCTCTCCCCGGGGAGAGCAGCTCGAATTTCACACAGAGAAATCTGTTATGATAAAAAGAAATACAAATACAATTTGTTTTTGTTGTTGTTGGTCCATGAAAACAATGTTTCTGGACTGATGGCTGAAACTTTTGCAATCGGTAACGATAACAGTTACTTACAGAGGTCTGTGTGGTACATTTATTTGCTTATTTATCATCATTGTTGTCTTATTTATTTAATTATTTATTTATTATTATTATTATTATTATTATTATTATTATTATTAGTAGTAGTAGTAGTAGTAGTAGTATTAGTATTAGTATTATTATTATTATTATTATTATTATTATTATTATTTCATTATTATTATTTTGATTACTACTACCTTTTTTATATCATAATTATTATTTATTTATGTAAGCTTATCTATATATATATTTTTCTCAAGGCCTGACTAAGCGCGTTGGGTTACGCTGCTGGTCAGGCATCTGCTTGGCAGATGTGGTGTAGCGTATATGGATTTGTCCGAACGCAGTGACGCCTCCTTGAGCTACTGAAACTGAAACTGAAACTGTGTGGTAGTAGTAGCAGGATTCGGCATCGATCGATAGCTGGCATGGGAAACACTGGTGGGACCTCTCCGTTTTCTGAAGGTTGGCGTGACTGTTGAGGAGAAGCTCTCTCCACGCCTTATGTCCGTGTATATGTATGTGTGCCTCCGTGCCTGTTTCTGTGCCGTTGCATGTGTATCAGTCTGTTGGTCGGTCCGTCTCTCTTAGTCTCGCTCTGCTTGTGAGTCTGCCTGTCTGTCTGTCTGTCTCTTGTCTGTCCGTCTGTCTGTCTGCCTGTCCGTCTTCTTCTCTCTTTTTTTTTTCTCTTTGTCTTTGTCTCTGTCTCTCTCTCTCGCTCTTTCTCTCTCCATCTCTCGCTCTTTCTCTCTCTCTCTCTGTCTCTTTGTGTCTGTCTGTCTGTCTCACTTTGTGACCTATCACACTGTACATGTCTTTCACTCTTATTCATGGACGTGCGTGCGTTCTGTGTTATTATTTTGTTTCACTGTTGTTTTTTTCCCTGTCTCTCTCTCTCTCTCTCTTTCCCTTTTTATCTGTCTCCCTGTTTCTGTCTTTAAACTTGATGATACAGACCACTTGCTGTTGTCACACCAGTATTTTACACATCGCTATCACTCATGGAAAACGTATTAAAAACAGAAACAAACAAATAAACAAACAAAAACACACAAAAGTCCTGGTGTACCATGCGCGTTTCTGGCATCGTTTCATGTTATTAACTGTTGCAGGGGTGAGTGCTGTGGATGTGTCAGGTGTAGTGGGGCAGGGTGGGGAGGGAGGTATGGAAACCTGCAGTGCCTGCAACAGACTTGTGATGGAAAAAAGCATCTCACGGGAAATCTGCCTCTCACATTTCAGTGCAAGTATCACGCGCTAAATGGAACTTTGTGCGCGTGTTTGCTGTCAACTTAGATCCGAGATGTGTGTGTGTGTGTGTGTGTGTGTGTGTGTGTGTGTGTGTGTGTGTGTGTGTGTGTGTGTGTGTGTGTGTGTGTGTGTGTGTGTGTGTGTGTTTCAGTTTATTCGTATTTCACAATGAGGCATGCAAAGTCTTTCCCGGAACCTATTTATGTGCGAAACCATCGTGGAATAGTTTACTCTGCAAACTCAGCATTGCCTGAAACTGCTAATGAGACAGTTATTTGATGTGCTATTAAAATAAATTATTAAAAAGTAAAGATCAATCAATCAATCGATTATTTGTTTATCAATGCATGAGTTAATTAAGAAATCGCTGTTAGTTAAATGCACTTGTTTCATTTGTATAGCACGTTTCGTTTCAGAAACAACAGTAAGTAAACTTACAATGCAATGCAATTATTATAAAAAAAAGAAAAAAAAAAGAAAAAAAAGAAGAAGAAGAAACTAGATTTTATTCCAAACACGGTAAAGTCTGCTGGCCATCAACATGATGATAATAATAACAAAAATAATCATATTTATATAGTGCTGAATCTTCTGCAGAGACAAATCAAAGCGCTATTGCACCAGTGATTCATACGCATGCACAACTCTAAAAACTGGAGAAACTGAAGACAAGGAAAAGGCAGGGAAGGGAGGCTATCTTGGGAAGAGGTGAGTTTTCAGGCCAGACTTGAAAGAGCTGAGTGCGGAGACCTGACGAAGCGAAAGAGGAAGTTCATTCCAAATGTTAGGTCCAGAGACAGAGAAAGAACGGAGGCCAGTAGTGGAGTGTATGAATCTGGGTATGCGTAAACAGAGTGGATTCGAAGCCGATCGTAGAGAGCGAGATGGAGTGTAGAGTGATGGCCTAGAGGTAACGCGTCCGCCTAGGAAGCGAGAGAATCTGAGGGCGCTGGTTCGAATCACGGCTCAGCCGCCGATATTTTCTCCCCCTCCATTAGACCTTGAGTGGTGGTCTGGACGCTAGTCATTCGGATGAGACGATAAACCGAGGTTCCGTGTGCAGCATGCACTTAGCGCACGTAAAAGAACCCACGGCAATAAAAGGGTTGTTCCTGGCAAAATTCTGTAGAAAAATCCACTTCGACAGGAAAAACAAATAAAACTGCAGGCAGGAAAAAATACAAAAAAAAATGGGTGGCGCTGTATTATAGCGACGAGCTTTCCCTGGGGAAAGAAGCCCGAATTTCACACAGAGAAATCTGTTGTGATGAAAAGGAATACAAATACAAATACAAATAAGCAGCTACAGAGATAGGAAGGGGCAGATTTGTGAATACATTTATAAAATAGAGTGCTGATCTTGTACTTTATTCTGTGTGAAACAGGGAGCCAATGCTTTACGACTGCATGTTAGGATGAACTGTTTTGTATCTGTTACACTCATTTGTACATTTGTGCACACTCGAGTGCAAAAGCGGTAGAAACCAATAAACACAACTGGCTATAAGTCGCCAGCCCTCTG
>NC_134899.1:34489120-34491620 GCF_041734735.1 Babylonia areolata | reverse complement strand
GAACATTAAAATATTGCAACGTTTAGCTTTGTTTTCCAGGTTGTCCTTGACACTCAGCTGCCCCATGAATCTGAGAAACTACCCCTTTGACCGCCAGGAATGCACGCTGAAAATTGGGAGCTGTAAGTACTGAAAGCAGAAATCTAATTAAGCTCACTTAGTTAAATAGGTAGTAATGACTGCTGAAGATGAGAAAATAAAAAGTTATGTGAACAGGAAGCTGTAACGAATGAAAAAGCGAAGCTACACTTATTGAAAATACGAAGCCACAATGACTGAATTTGGATTTTGTGATTGTTGAAAATAGGACGCTGCTAATGCTAAAAGCAGAAAGGTGTAATTACTCAAACAAGAAGCTATAAATAGTGACAAAAAGGCTTCTGTTCCCACTACCTTACTCATTATGGTAAATGGTTATCCAGAGCAAGAGCAACATTCTGTTTGAAAATAATACGACATATTCTTCTTTTATTTCTTGGGATGTGTTCATGAGTTAATGTTTCTTGAACTGAAACTATTCTGACTGTTTTGACAGTAAAATAAATTGAGAAGGAAAGAGTCACTTAACAACATCATCTGTCTTGTCTGCTGAATGCAGCTGCTTTCCATACTAGAATGAGCAGAGTGTTGATACATAACGGCACATGTCTTCTTTGTTGAGCGCAGTTGGTTTCGATTCGGACAAGCTGATGCTGGAATGGTCCACTGACGACAACCCCGTGGATGTCAACACAGAGATAGAGTTACCACAGTTCCAGGTCGTTGGCTATGAGAGTCGTGCCTGTGAGACCAAGGATGTCTCCAGAATCGGTAAGATCTTCTTCCTCGTGCTTACGTACTTGGTTGCTTACTTGCTCGCTAGCCTATGTATCCATACTACCCACCCCCTCCTTTTCTTACAGTTTTCCTTCGTTATACCTCTCCCACACTCCCAATACATTGTTTTCTTTTCCTGCAAAATTCCTCTTTTACCTCTTCATCCACCGACATACACATTGCTTACATTCACTTCAAGATTTCTCCTTCATCCTTCACCCCCCACACCCAGCCATGTGTTATTCACGGTCCCTGCCAGTCTTCCTCGATTACCCTTCACCTGCCCTCTCTACAACTTCGTTCACATTCCATACAACCTTCCCCTCTCATCCACCCAAAGAGACGCGCTCATTTTAACAGCAATCTCGCTCTCTTGCCCCTTGCCCGCCCACCTAACATACTGCTTATCTTCTGTGCATCATTCCTCTCTAACCTACCTACCAATCCACCCGACATACATACCCTACAACATTTCTCCCTTACCCACCCATCTATAATAATGCTCATCTTCTATACAGTCTTCCTGTCTAACATTTCGCCAACCCTCCTTACCTGTTCGCCGACAGTTTGGTTTACTCATTGACCCTTCCATCGCACTCTTTTTCCTTCCTTCTCCTTTGCTTCCTCGCCAAACTCGCTCACCAACCAAGACCCAGCACTCGCTCACTTCTTTCTTTCCTTCCGCCCTTCCCCACCTTTCTCCCTCATCCACACACACACACACACACACACACACAGACACACACACACACACACACACACACACACACACACACACACACACACACAAACACACACACACACACACACACACACACACACACACACACACACACACACACACACGCACACACACACACAGACTGGCTCACCTGTCTTCTGTCTTTCCCCGAACACCACACCATGTAACAACAGCTGTCTGGAGGCGACCTGCCACGTACACACACACACACACACACACACACACACACACACACACACACGCGCGCGCGCGCGCACACACACACACACACACACACACACACACACACACACACTGGCTCACCTGTCTTCTGACTTTCCCCGAACACCACACCAGGTAACCACAGCTGCCTGGAGGCGACCTTCCACCTGGAGCGGAGCCTGCAGTACTACCTGATCCAGATGTACATCCCCTCCACCCTCATCGTCATCGTCTCCTGGCTGTCCTTCTGGCTCACCGTGGGCTCCGTGGCGGGCCGCATCTCCCTGGGCGTGCTCACCGTGCTCACCATGACCACCCAGAGCTCCGCCGTCAACGCCTCCCTGCCCAGGTGAGTGTCTGAGGGGTGTGCGTGTGTTGGGGGCAAGGGGGCAGGGATGGTGGGTTGGGGAGTTGCGGTGGGATGCCGGGTGGTGAGCTGGGATGGGGAACGGGATTCGATGTGGGGTGGGTGGCGGAGTAGGGAAGGGTGTAGGGTAATGTGGGGTGGCGAGCAGAATGGGGGTGGTTGGCAGAATGGGGAAGGGGCAGGGTGTGGGATGAGAAGCTGGGATAGAGAGTGGATTTGAAAGGGCAGATAACACAATTTCTTTCTCTTTTTTATCAAAAAGGGGAGTTGACAAAAAAAAAAAGCACATACTTTCTTTTCTACATGCAGCCCTGACCCTAAAGAAGAACTTATTCAGCAGAAGCAAACTGTAACATAAATAGATAAATAAATGA
>NC_134899.1:34474120-34484120 GCF_041734735.1 Babylonia areolata | reverse complement strand
ATTGATTTTTTTTCTGCCAGTGACAGCTGAGGTGGAGAGGAGTTAGGGATCTGCCTGCTAACTTTCCTTTTGATAAAAACAAGGGACGATAGCAAGAGAAAAAGAAAGATAGGACAAAACAACAATGAAGAAAACAAACGATAGGAAATGACATGTATTCGTACAGCGAAACACGTGTCACTCGGCATACCTTTACTAATGGACTTATAAATATCAGTTTATCATAACCTGTTTGAGAACGAGATACACACACACACACACACACACACACACACACACACACACACACACACACACACACACACACACACACACACTTCAAGTGGAAAGACGTTAAACTGAAGACATACACACACACACACGCACACACAAACACACACACACACACGCACACACAAACACACACACACACACACACACACGCACGCACGCACGCACGCACGCACGCACGCACATATATATATATATATATATATATATATATATAGAGAGAGAGAGAGAGAGAGAGAGAGAGAGAGAGAGAGAGAGAGAGAGAGAGAGAGATTGATAGAACAAGAACAAGAACAAAACTTATTGATAGAGAGTGGGAGAGAGAAAGAGAGGGAGAGAGAGAAATAAATATGACTGCATTCATTGCTTTCTTTCGAACGTCCAGTATCCCCACTATTGTATATGTACTGGTAATTCCGGTGATGGCTTCTTTAACACTTTTTTGTTCACAAAAGTTGGGTTTTGGTCTTATTTCTCAATATCTCTTGTAGAAAGACAACAAATCAATTTCGTACCACACCAGCTCTCATCAAGGCAAGGAGGCTGATGAAGGATCAGATTAACTTACACACTTGTGTGCAAAAACACCATGGCCGTGGCTTTGAAACTCATGAATGTGGGAGCAGGTCTTCGGATCGCTGATTATCGCTGTAGCCATCCTATTTTTGTGTCCTTCTCTGGCGGGAGAATGAAAAAAAAAAAAAAAACTAACAAAAAACAAAAACAGAGAACACTTTGAGGAGTTTGGATCAAGGGGAGAGGGGTATAGCTGTTAGGCAGGGATGGATGGGAGTAGCCTGTGTCTTTTTTTTCTGCTCCATTCAGTCGGAATGACCAGATAAACGAATAGATAAATACACAGATAAACCTGTATTCGCACAGAATAACACAAAGAAGCACCCACCTGCATCCCTACGCAAATGCTCTTCTATGAATGAGCGTCGGTGTTTAGAAGTGAAATCAACTAATTGACAACGCTCACTCTCTCTCTCCCTCTCTCTCTCTCTCTCTCTCTCTCTCTCTCACACACACACACACACACACACACACACACAGAGTTACACACCTTCTTGCACCCCTTTTATATATATATATATATATATATATATTTTTTTTTTTTTTTTTTTTTTTTTTTTTTATCGTCTAATATCACTGATAGTGAAAAGACGCTAAACTAAAGAACGAAAACACCCGTGAAAATAAAAAAAACCACCTCTTTCCTCAACCCTCTTCCATCCAATCTGGCGCACGCCCTTGTCCTCCCCTAGTTCCTCAAGCACACCAAAACACGTTCATTTTAAAGAAAAGAAAACAAATCGAAACAATGCAAAGCGAAACGAAACCAAACAAAACAATACATCAACAATCGCAAAAACAAAACAAAACAAAACCAAAAAAAACACACAAAAAACTAACATACTTCTCATAATCAGCTCCTCTTTCGAAACCTTGTACTACTCAGCATATCTTGACAACAACATCACCGGACTGGGGAGATAACTTGCCGGATAATAATCGGACTGTTTGTTTAGGACTCAAGGCATTGATCCCCTCTGGACTCGGAGCAAACTGCATGAGTAATCTGTGTGTTGTAAACTATCATGCGATCGACGTATGACAGGATGCGTGTCATGTTTTGGCATTCTGTGGAATCGGTGGTGTGTCTGAGCCCTGGACACAAGAGACGAAAAGCTGGTTGGTTCTGGATGGCTTAGTCCATTAATGTATGAGTCAGTTCTGATCTCGGATCGACGCAGTTTGTTTTAATCCCCCATGAATTAGCTCTGATGTCAGAACGATGCGGTTTGTCTTAATCCCCTCCATGAATTAGCTCTAATGTCAGAACGATGCAGTTTATCTTTATCCACCATTAATTAGCACTGATGTCAGAACTATGCAGTTTATCTTAATTCCTCATGAATTAGCTCTGATGTCAGAACGATGCAGTTTGTGTTTATCCTCTTTTTATGTCTGTCTCTCTGGATCTTTCTTCATTCCTCTGTTTCTGTCTGTCTCCCTACCTGTCATTTTCTTCCTTTTTATTCTATTTTATTTTCTTCTTATCTTTTCATCGCAGACCGGGTGAACAAAAGCAACAATTAAGTTTCAGTTTTAGTTTCAAGGAGGTGTTAAAGCGTGCAGACCTGTAATATACACATGAACTGTTAATGTCAACAGAGCATTTTGAGATTTTTGGATCACCGAGAAAAGACAGAGGCACATGGAAAGGAAGTTTCCGGGAGTTATTCATGAACTTGGGTGATTTTTCCGCAGGTTACCCTCACCTACATTAGAGAACAGGTAGTAATCTAACATAGAAAGCTGCTAAATTCTGCTGTTTACCGTGATACACAGACCGTGAATCCCTTGGGACTGCCAGCGAGTTGCAGGAAACCTGTGATGTTATTTGCTATTCTGTCACGCGTGAGACGATATATATCGCGCGTTACATTCTGTGTAGTCAGTGGTGCGTGTCTCTCCTACACTGACACGGGATATGGTGAACTTGTCGCGAGTGGTTCGCTCCATTACCGTGGGCGCTGTTGTTTGGATGTAAGCCTTCCTCCCTTTGCTCTGCGTGTATGTGTGTCTGAAGGACGACTGCTGGTCTTTCTGGTTGTCTGTCTTTCCTTTGGCCTCCGTCTGTCTCTCCAACTGTGTCTACGTCTCTGTCTCTCTATCTCTCACCCTTCCTCTCTCTCTCTGTGTATGTCTGTCTTCCTGTCTGTTTCTGACTCTGTGTCAGTAGGTCAAGACTTATCCCAGCACAATTTTTTTTTTTTAATATAAAACGACGGAAAAGGTGTCTCAAGATCAAAATACATTTGTTTATGTCTACACTGCATATTGATAGCATCACCCAGGGAAGACAAAGACAAAGAAAAATCAATAAATCAATACAGTGGAGAGTTAAACGTGAAACAGAGTGTTGTTTTTTTCCGTACGTTACCCTCGCCCATGAGGGGAATCAAACGGTAATCTAACTAAACTGACACGGCAGTGCAAAAGAGAACAAAGTGATGATTTTTCATAATTTGGGTTTTTGATGGATTTTGATTCTTGAACATCTCTTCTATCATATGCATAAGTTTTTCCACTGTAAAGATGTCTTTAACAATGAAACAAATTGCCAGTAAAGATTGCTTGCTGAATCACGAAAGTGTTTATTTTGTTCAGTTTCGACGTAAGTCGTCAAGTTTCTGGCCTTGACACCATACCTTGGACTTGCTCAATGATGAGTAGACCTACAACCATGAGACTTTGCATGATTGTTTTATGACATGTTATTGAAGTTTGAAGTTTTGTCACGAGTATGCATGAAAATATTCTCTGGGTTTTAATTCATAGCAGTTCCAATCTTTTTACCCATTGTAAATTTTGAAGATTTCGCAATACCCAAAATTTCAAAAAATCATAAAAAGTACAATAATTGACGAGTCAATACAATCTCACGTGAAAATGAAGATAATGTCATTGTGTATCAAGTCCACATAACAAAAAGTGTCTGCATGCACCACATGGACCACAAATCCGATTTCTGTGATACATTGTTTGGCGGTCATTTTGATTTGTTTCCATAGCAACGGGAATTCACATAAATCTAAGAACATTTTTTTGTGATCCACAAGTTATGATACACCTAGTAGACAAAAAAAAAAAAAAAAAAAAAAAAAAAAAGAGAGAGAGAGAGAGAGAGAGAGAGAGAGAGATAAGAAAAAAAAAAAGTTATTTGACTGTAGTGTCTGGCCTTAGAAATTCTACTGTTTACATGCGATTTCCACCAGTGCACCAGCACGTTGCACAGATCTGTGGTGTTACTTGTCATTCTATTGTGCGTGAAAGGATGTGTTTGGTGTATTGCCTTCCGTGGAATCAGTGATGTGTGCTTCTCATGCACTGACACAGGATTTCATGAACTGGTCACGAGTGGTTCATTGCATCACTGGGCAGTGTTAATTGGATGTCAGATAACATTCGTCTCCACTGACTCTGCTGTGTTTGATTGTTTGCCTGTCTATCTGTCTCTCTGTTTCTCTGTCTGTCTGTCTATGTCTCTGCCTTTTGTCTCTGTCCGTCTGTCTATATGTCTGCCTGTCTGATTGTCTGTCTACCTCTCTTGCTTTCGTTGTGTGTGTGTGTGTGTGTGTGTGTGTGTGTGTGTGTGTGTGTGTGTGTGTGTGTGTCCTTATCTGTATTGTCTCTCTATCTGTCTATCATGTCTTCCTATCTCTGTCTCTCTTACACAATCCTCCCATTTCTCTCCTGACCACAACACCTCCCCCAAACATCACTTCAACGACTCTCACAGTCAATTTGATAGAAAACACGAACATCACACAAAAAAAGGGAAATGAACACAGTAAAGCGGAAGTTGAAGGAGTTGTCAACATCGTTTTTTCAGCTGTCCACAGATTATGTTGATAATGATCAACAATACACGAGCTTTTCATCGAGTGTTTTTGTATTGCTTTTATGACCCTCACTGACATAGAGACTTTAAATGACTAATCTGCATTTGATCACGTATGATCTGACGGCGATCGCTGTGTTTGCTTTTTTACCGATGAAAAATGTGTCTTTGATCACATCCGTGAGAAGCAGTCTAGTGCGGAGTGGCTGATTCCGCTAATACGGTGACAGACGAGGAAATGATGTGATGCTGAAATGTTTTTTTCATATCTCTTGTTTAACTCTCTCCTTACCTTACGAACGGCGAAAGAGACGACTTTAACAGCGTTTCACCCCAATTACCACCATCAAAATATTACAAGCGGAAGGCTCTTACACTGAAGAGGTGAATGTTAACAAAGAATACCACAATTCTGACAACGGAAGCTAAAGGTTGGGTCATTGAGACACTCACTGGACATCCGAGGAGTATGTGTAGAGGAGAAGAGAGGACTGGCCGTACTGAGTGAGTTAACCTCTGGTTTCTTCATATCTTTATTTGTCTCTTTGTCTGTTCGTCTGTCATTCTGTTTCTGTATTTGCCTTTTGCTTTTCTTCTTGTCTATTTTATGTCTATGTGTATGTCTCCTGTCTGTCTGTGCGTCTGCATCTCTCTGTCTCTCTCTCTGTTTCTCTCTGTCTCTGTCTCTGTCTCTCTCTCTCTCTCTCTCTCTCTCTCTCTTTCTCTATCGCTCTTTCTCCCTCCTTTTCATCATTCATCTCCTCAACTTTTGAGTGTGTGCAACAAATGCCTTTTCACACTTTACTGAAACAGCTCATACGGCAACCTTATGCCTGCCACGTCGGATATTGCTGATTCACAGGAGAAGAACTTGATGTTTTGCTTTGGAAGGTTGAAATATCTCTGTGACTGGTACACACAGGAAACTGAGCAGGCGTTTGGAATTTTTTTCGTTAACTCTTATTGTTGTTTTTGTTGTTGTTATTTGTGTCTGTCTGTCTGTCTCTCTGTCTGTCTCCCTGTCTCTGTCTCTCTCTCTCTCTCTCTCTCTCTCTCTCTCTCTCTGTGTCTCTCTTTCTCCCCCTCTCTGTTACACACTCTATCTATCTCCATCACTCTAGGTAGCTTCTCTGTTGTTATTTTCTATCTCTCTACTTATATATGTCTTTATTACCCCTCTGCCACTCTCTTTTCAATCTCATAATTTCAACAACTTAAACTACACTCGTTTCTTCCCAACCTTTGCATCAATCATAAAACTCCAAGACCCCAAACCACCCCCCTCAAACTCTATGGTCAGCTCGGTGAACAAAGTGACTATTAACACAGGAAAACCAACATGGAAAACTCACAAAATAACGGACGTTCCATGAGTTGTTCACATTGTTGTCACCTGTCCACAGATTATGCTGATAATGATCAACAATACATGAATGTTTTAGCGAGTCTTTTCTAATTGCTGTTATGACTCTCGTCGACTGGCAGTCTGTCAATAATTAATCTGTATTCGATCATGTGTGAAATGACGGCGATCGCTGTGTTTACTGTTTGTGATGAATAATGTGTGTTTGATCATATCCTTAAGAAGCAATCTAGTACTGAGTGGCTGATTCCGTCAATGCGATAACTAACTGGAAAATGGTATGATGCTCGGATGTTGTTTCTCTCTTTCTCTGCGTCTGTCTGGCTGTCTTTCTGTTTCTGCATCTGTCTTTCCCTCTGTCTCCATGTTTTGTTTCTGTGCCTGTGAATGTCTTTTTGTCTGTCTGACTCGGTCACCCTCCATCCTCTCCTCTCCCCCCCCCCACTCTCTCTCTCCCTCTCTCTCTCTCTCTCTTGCGCACTTGCTCTGGTCGTCTTTCTGACTGTTTCTCAATCTCTGTCTACTCATCCCCGTTTCTCATAACCCCCCCCCCCCCCCCCCTCTCTCTCTCTTGCTTATTAACCCTCCTCCAAAATCCCAATATATGTATATGTGCCCATGGCCGAAATGCATTAAACATTCATTCATTCATCTCTCTCTCTCTCTCTCTCTCTCTCTCTCTCTCTCTCTCTCTCTCTCTCTCTCTCTCTCTCTCTCTCTCTCTCTCAATCTCACGATTAAAACGACTAAACTGCATTATCATTTTCTCCCCAAACGTCGCATGTATCCTGATAGCAACCCCCCCCCCCCCCCCACCCCTGTCTCCTCAAACCCTGCCATCTCACTCCACCCACTCTATGATCAGTTCGATGAACCAGGGTGAACATCAGCACAAAGAAACCAACATACTAAAATACAAAACAACTCACGTTCAAGGAGATGTCAACATCGTTTTCAGTTGTTTACAAATTATGCTGATAATGATAAGCAAGACGTTTTAGCAAGTCTTTTCGAATTGCTTTAATGACCCTCATAGGTATGTAGAATATCAATAATCAGTCCCCATTCGATCGTCTACGAAATGTTTGTGTCATATGGGACAGATTGGAGTGTGCCTACAACCCTATTAAAACCGATGCTGTTGACTGGACTTTAAGAAGCATCCATATTAATGACAATGAAAATGCTTTGCTAAACCCTTGTATATCCTCTTCCCCCACCCATCCCCATCATCTCCCCAACCCCGTCCTTCCCTTGCCCCCTCCCCTCCCTTCGTCATGTTCTGAATTGTGGCCCATGGTCGATGCTCAATAAAAACAATTTCGTTCGTTCGTTCGTTCGTTCGTTCTCTCTCTGTGTCTTTTTCCCTCTCATTCTATCTCTCGATCTGATTATTTCTTTGCTTCTCGATCTCTGTCTACTCGTCTCTTTCTTTCTTCTTTTTTTTGTTTTTTTTTTTAAACTCAGTCAATGATTCAGTCATGAATGAAACGACGGTATGCTTATTCTTTGCAATGAATAATGAATACGAATGATGCCACAAAATGATAATTTTTTATGACGTTGAAATGTTAACTATCTCCCTCGTTTCACCTCTGATTTCATTCTCTCTGTCTCTGTCTCTTTGTCTGTCAGCTTGTCTCTATGTTTCTGTATATATTTCTCTCATTACCATCGGTCTCTCTATCTCTGTCTTGCTCCCTGTCTCCTTCTCTCTTTCTCTCTTTCTGTCTCTCCATATATCTCTCTCTCCTTCTCTGTCTCTCTCATTTCCCTCCGTCTCTTCAGTTAAGTAGCACTGTATCAGTCTCTGTCTGTCTGTGTGTTTGTCTGTCTGTCTGCCTGTCTGTCTCTGTCTGTCTTTCTGTCAGCCTTTATGTTTATACTTGTCTCTGCCATTGGCTGTCAGCGCTTTAGTATGTATGTATTTCTGCGTCTTCGTGAATCAAAATACACATTCATTGAACATAACGCATGGAACAGAAATAACCTACGATTGTAGGATTTGCTGCTGCTGCCGTTGCTGCTGCTGCTGCTGCTACCGTCACCACCACCACCACCACCACCGCTGCCGCCGCCATCTCCACCACCAGCAACACACGATTAATGCTCGGTCGTAATTCAAAAGCTTTATTTGTAAAGAAATCGATATCATCCCATAACTCATATAAATGAGGAACGGTGAGAGTCAATTTCACACTTCTCAGAACTGGTTCCAAACTCGTGGATTTAAAATGCGCGTTTTGTTTTTTCGCGTGACTGTTTCTTATTATTCCCAATTTCTTATTTATATATGACTTCCTTTCAGGGCTAAGACAAGGAATGGAATGTCTGATTCAGGGAAGAAGAAGGAGGAGTAGGAGGAGGTGGAGGAGGAGGAGGACAACAATGACAACTACAGCAACAACAAAAAGAAGATTCCTCCCGCATCCTCTAGACATGGCCCCATTAGGGCTCGTTCAGCAGAGGTTTCAGCGCCGGCAGTCCACACTGAACTAACAATACTAAATCGTCAAGAGGCCACACACTGCAGGAGGCCCTGCACTGTCGCTGATCCACATGGGTGGTGTTCAGCGGGGCTTGTTCTGATTCAACATGCGCAGGTACACAACAGGTACCAGCAACGAAGTCCTTCACCTTCACCCTGTTCAGACAGCACACATCGCCTCGTCGCAAAACCAGACCGATGTGTGCTTTATTCTCTTAGGCGTCCAGGCACCCTCGCAGGAATCCGTGTTGTTGCCGCCCGTCAGTCAATCATGCGTGAAGGATTGGGTTTCATGAGGTTGCCATCCATCTGCTCGGCGGAGCGTGTCTGAACACTGATAATAGGAGGCAGCATTGGTTCCAGGCGGTTAGACCCATTAACGGTGTGATTAGTCTGATGCTGGGAATCAGTTTCCTTTTTCTTTTGTATGTGTTTGCTTCCTGTCTCTGTCTCTTCTGTCTCCATCTCTCTCTTTCTCTGTCTCCATCTCTCTCTCTCTCTCTCTCTCTCTCTCTCTCTCTCTCTCTCATTTTTTTTATATTTGTTTCTTTCTTCACGTCTTATCCTACTCCTTCATCTCCCATCATTCCCCTTCACCCACCCCTCTGGGCTTCTTTCTTTCTATCAACTTCCTGCTCCTCCTCCTCCTCCTTCTTCTTCTTCTCTCGTTCCATGGAATACTTCTTCTTCTTCTTCCTCTTCTTCTCTCGTTCCATGAAACATTTCCTTCCCACTCATTCAAACCTGACTTAAACATATAACAACAACAACAATTACATGAAACACAACACAACACAACACAACACACACACACATACACACACACACACACACACACACACACACACACACACACACACACACTCAACTCACACACTACACCCTCCCCCCCCCTACACACACACACAAAACAAATCACGCCTCTCTCTTTCTTTCTCTCTTTTCGTTTCCCTCCCTCAGACTCTAGTGGACATGGACGGACGCACGCGACTGGCCGGAGGTCAAGCAGACGACTACGGGGACGGGAAGAAGAAGAAGAAGAAGCCGTGGGCTTGCTGCTCGGCCATCACGGTGGCCATTCTGATGGACAGGGTGTCCAGGGTCATCTTCCCCTTCCTCTTCGCCTCCTTCTGCGCCTCCTACTGGACCTACTACGCCTTCTTCACGGAGACATCGCTTAGCATCTCTTCCATGGAGTCGGACAACGAAACGGAACCCCTGTTTGATCTCTGAATGTCTCTCTGTCTCTGTCAGTCTGTTTGTCTGTTTGTTTTCACCCATCTCTCTCTGTCTCTGTCTGTCTCTCAATCTCTCTCTCTCTCTCTCTCTCTCTCTCTCTCTGTCTGTGTTTCTCTGTCTCTGTCTGTCTACCTGTCTCTCTCTCTCTCTGTTTCTCTGTCTCTGTCTGTCTGTATCACGAAACGGAACCCCTGTTCGATCTCCAAAAGTCTCTCTGTCTCTGTCAGTC
>NC_134899.1:34459120-34466620 GCF_041734735.1 Babylonia areolata | reverse complement strand
ACACACACACACACACACACATATATATATATATATATATATATATATATATATATATATATATATACACATACATCATTTGATTTTCAGTTCACTGTGTTTCAAAATCTGTCTGTCTGCCTATTTGTCTGTCTCTGCCTCTGCCTGTCTCTGTCTCTGTCTGACTGTCCGTCTGTCAGTCACTCTGTCTCTATCTCTCTCCCTATCTCTCTCTCTCTCTCTCTCTCTCTCTCTCTCTCTCTCTCTCTCTCTCTCTCTCTCTCTCTCCATCTGATCGAATGACTCATACATACATACATACATACATACATACATACATGGATGTGGGAGGTACGTTAAGGTTCAAGCGATCGGGATTGCTCCAGGGGGAGCCCATAATCAGATTTGATGGTCACGCTGAATTCAGATGTTCGCTGCATGCACTTGCATGCTCTTCCCAGCCCCTACCCCACCCATCTCCGCCTCCCGTCCCTCGCCCCCCCCCCCCTTCCCCCCTCCCCCCATCCCCCACCTTCCCCTTTCAGTCTCAGTGCACCACTATCAATTCCCCCACCATCTCGCTTTCAGTCAGTGGATCGTTGCTGAGGACAGTTTGGAGAAGTTCATCAGCTATGCTCACTTCTATTTTGGTCTGGTTTTTGTTTCTTTTCTTTCTTTTCTTTCTTTTTTATTTTATTTTAGTTTATTTTTTTGTTTATTCCTTTGCTCTTTTCTCTGTCTCTGTCTGTCTGTCTCTCTCTCTCTCTCTCTCTCTCGCTTTCTTTCTGCGCGTGCGCGCGCATGCGCGTGTGTCTATACTCACGTGTGCGTGTGTTTGCGTCTGTGTGTGTGTGTGTGTGTGTGTGTGTGTGTGTGTGTGTGTGTGTGAATAGAATAGAGTAGATTTTATAGTCATGAAACCCTAATGTTTATAAGTACCATGGTAAATAAAAGATTAAAAAATACACAAACAATTAATCAATTATGGCAATAAATTGGAATAGCATTCACAAAGAATTTTTTCCTAATCTTGTTTGTATATGTTCATCATCTGTTAACATCAACTGACTGGGAATATATCCTGTGTTATTCGAATTTTTAATATCTTTTGAAAATGTGTGTGTGTGTGTGTGTGTGTGTGTGTGTGTGTGTGTGTGTGTGTGTGTGTGTGTGTGTAGTGTGTGTGTGCGTGCGTGCGTGCGTGCGTGTTTGTGAGCCTGTCTGGTTGGCTGTACGGGCGGACTTGTAAAATACAGAAAAGAAATACCGAAAATAAAACAGAAAGAAAGAACGAAAGAAACAAAGAAATAAAGAGAGAAAGAGAGAGAAAAATAACAGAGAAAAACAAAGAAGCAAACAAACAAAGTATATAATAATACCTTTTATTTATTTTTTTTTTAAGAGGTGACGGAAGAGGAAACAAAATATATTCCTTTCAGCACACAATGAAACAAAGCGGATGACACTGAAGCCTGAGCAATTATCTCGTGCATTTGTAGCCATCTGTTGTCTGCCTTCTTCTCTTACTCTCTCCTCCCCCCACCCTCACCCCATCCTCTCTCTCTCTCTCTCTCTCTCTCTCTCTCTCTCTCTCTCTCTCTCTTTCACTCACTCCACATCTTTTTTTTTTTCAAGGCAGTCAGAAATTACCCAAGTATGTCTATTCCTCTTTCAGTTCATTTTATCCCCTCAAAGATATCGAAATGTTGCATGTTCTCTTATCTGTATCCGTCGCCTTTATCTTTAAGATTTTTGTTCATTGATGATGAATATTCAAAGTGTGTAAAGCGGATGGTTTCTGAAACCTGGAAAGGCAGCAATAAATATATCGTGCCATTTTCATCTGCTCAATATCCTCCCCTTCCTTTTTATTGGGATTGTTTCTAATCCCCAGGGCAAGAGACGGTACAATATAATAACAGATTAATGGACGCACACGAAGGCAAACAGATAAATCGATAACAAATGTTATGACTGATGAATGAATGAATAAATGAATGAATGAATGAATAAATGAAAATTAGAAATAAACAAACAAAACAAAAACAAACAGCTGAATAAATGAATGATAAACAAATGAATTTTGAATATCATTTAAAATGTGTGTGTGTGTGTGTGTGTGTGTGTGTGTGTTTTCTTCAGTTTAACGTCTATTCACTATAAGTGTTTTTAGATGGTGTGTGTGTGTGTGTGTGTGTGTGTGTGTGTGTGTGTGTGTGTGTGTGTGTGTGTGTGTGTGTGTGTGTGTGTGTGTGTGTGTGTGTGTCTGTCTGTCTGTCTGTCTGTCTGTCTGTGTCTGTCCGTCTGAGTCTCTGTGTGTGTGTGTGTGTGTGTGTGTGTGTGTGTGTGTGTGTGTGTGTGTGTTGTGAACTTTAATATCGTAGTTTTCCAGGCAACCATAAGTACTACAGGAACCAACCTTTGGCAAGATGGTAGGTATAGATACATAACTTTTCAGTCATTGCTTTATGACGACGAGATTAACGATTAGCAAGTCGGGTTGTCACGTGTCAAGGTGATAATTTCGCAAAGTAGGAAGGACAAGTTCAACAAAGCTCATTTCTCACGTACAGTTTTCATCAACTCTAGTTCAGTGACTGGCCAAGGGGACAGCGTGATCTCCATCGGTGGTGACAGCAATGATACATATTGACATTCAGGGTCAAATTTAAAGGTCAAGGTCGAAACATGACATACTGTGATATCACAAGGACACCTTGTAGGTACAAAAGAGGTGAGGTTGTGTGTGTGTGTGTGTGTGGATGTGTGGATGTGTTTCCAAATTCTAATGGTCGATTAAGTGGGTACGTATCAGACCTGGGTCATGAAGGCCTCGCTTCTTTCCAATTTATTTCTCCTTTTTTTTAAAATATTATTTTTATCCGACCAGTTATGTGACTCTTTCCTTCACGACTGCCCCTATTCCCTCATTGAAAGATTGAAAGACCTTCTCCAGACAGCACGGTCTTCGACGATTGTTTTTTTCCCATTTGTCTGTAGACATCGATAGCCATCAGAGATGATATCGCGTTCGTAAACGTCTCTATAACTGGGGATCACGTATCTCCCATAGCACAAGACCACAGTCTTGTGCGGGTCGGATGCTTAAAGGCGAAGGAGGTCCTTTGAGAATCGCTCAGCCTCTTCCATCAACCGGATATTTATCTAGTCATCTGGGACGTGTCAAGGGGTTACTGAAGCGGACTATTAGATTACAAAAGACACAGACAGTCACACACACACACACACACACACACACACACACACACACACACACACACACACACGCACACACACAGAAGGAGACATACACAAACACGTCCACACACACACACATGTATGCACAGACGCAGGCATATCTAGCCACTTCGTCTAATATCACTGATAGTGAAAAGACGCAAAACTAAAGAACGAACGATCTACCCACTTTCTCCACTCTTCCCCTGCCCCAACACACATTGACCCATACTCACAGCAAGCGAACGCGACTGGGGCTGTCCCTTTTTCACACGAATACACAAATATCTGTGTGTCTCTCTCTGTCTCTCTCTGTCTCTCTGTCTCTCTCTCTCTCTCTTGCCCCTTCTCCTCTCTTTCTCCTCTCTGTTGCCCACCTCTCTGTCCCTCCCTATCTCTCTCTCCTCACTCTCTCTTGTCTTCCGCTTGCCCCACCCTCCCCACTCTCTCTCTCTCTCTCTCTCTCTCTCTCTCTCTCTCTCTCTCTCTCTCTCTCTCTCTTGCACCTTCTCTCTTACTCCTCATCTTTCTTGCCCCCCTCTCCCCCCCCCCATCTTTCTGTCCTCCCTCTCTTGTCTTCCACTTGGCCCCCTCCACACACACACACACACACACACACTCTCTCTCTCTCTCTTTCCCCATTCTTTCCCCTTCTCTCTTACTCTTTCTACTCTATGTCCCCCTCTCTCTCCATCCCTATCTCTCTGTCATCTCTTGTCTTCAATTTGTTCCCCCCTCCCCACTCTCTCTCCCTCTCTCCCTCTCATGCCCCTCCTCTCTTTCTCCTCTCTCTTCCCCCCCTCACTTGTTCCCCTCTCTCACCCTCCTTATCTCTCTCCTCTCTCTCTCTTTCCCCCTCTCTCTCTTGCCCTTCTCTCTTACTCCTCCTCTCACTTGTTCCCCTCTCTCACCCTCCTTATCTCTCTCCTCTCTCTCTTGTTTTCCGCGTCCCCCTCTCCCCTCTCTCTCTCTCCCCTCTCTCTCTCTCTTTCCCCCTCTCTCTCTTGCCCTTCTCTCTAACTCCCCTCTCTTCCCCCCCCCCTCCCTCTCTCCACCTCTATATCTCTCTGTCCTCTCTCTCTCGTCTTCCACTTGCCCCATCTCACCACTCTCTGTCTTTCCCTCTTGCCCCCGCACTCCCCCCCCCCACAACCACCCCCAGCCTCAACCCCTCCCTCCCCCACACTCTCTCTCCAATTTTTGTCAGGATCGTGAGCGGAATGGAAACGTTGTCACTGGTCATGGATCATGTTGGACAAGTTCCATTCGTTCCCGCTGTGCTGGATCATTGGGGTTGGGACGGATTGTTTGTTGGGTCCTTGGTGGTTTCCTTACTTTAGTGTATTACCTGTCTGCTTCGTTATCATAAGTTGGTCGACATTGTTTCTGTATGGTTCTCTCCCCTTTCCCGCCTCCTAACCACACCCCCACCCACTCCTCCTCCCCACCCCCCACCCCACGTCCCCCCCCACGTCCCCCCCACACCACCACCACAACCCTTGTTTCTTTTTTTGTTTTTGTTTTCTCCTGTTGTCAGTTTGCCAGCAGGGAGAGGCTGGTTGATAAATTTGTTTTGGAAATGTATATCGCACTGGGAGAGGGCTGACTGATAAATTGTTTTGCAAATGTATGGCATTGGGAGAGACTGACTGATAAATTGTTTTGGAAATGTATGGCATTGGGAGAGACTGATTGATAAATTGTTTTGGAAATGTATGGCATTGGGAGAGACTGATTGATAAATTGTTTTGGAAATGTATGGCATTGGGAGAGACTGATTGATAAGTTGTTTTTTTGTGTGTTTTTTTATGTATGGCATTGGGAGAGACTGACTGATAAATTGTTTTGGAAATGTATGGCATTGGGAGAGACTGATTGATACACACACACACACACACACACACACACACACACACACACACATATATATATATATATATATATATATATATATATATATATATGGCATTGGGAGAGGCTGATTGATAAATTGTTGTTGTTTCTTTTTTGTTTGTTTGTTTGTTGTTGTTTAATATATGGCATTAGGAGAGACTGACTGATAAATTATTTTTGAAATGTATGGCATTGGGAGAGACTGACTGATAAATTCTTTTGGAAATGTATGGCATTATTAAGCTAACTTTTTTTCTTTCTTTTTTTTCTGCGCCGCGATTGTCTTGCGTGGAGATTTATACTGGTAGTTGTTGCTGCATGAGGACGTGGGAATTCTCTGTTTGTGTTCAAATTAACAGTTCCCAGACCACTTTTCGCTACAGGGAATGCCGAATGTGCACCGGACTGGGCAAGGAAACACTGTTTCGTTACTTGTCTTCGTGTCGCGTTTACTTTCATTTCGGTTGTTGAATGTGCAAACCACACTGTTTTGTCAGTCTGTCTGTCTGTCTGTCTGTCTGACATTTGCTGTGTATCTGTCTCTGTATCTGTTTGTCTGTCTGTTCGCTTCTTAAACCTGTCTGTTGCTCTGTGTCTGTTTATCAAGCTGCTGGGTAGTCAGTGTCTCTCTCTCTCTCTCTCTCTCTCTCTCTCTCTCTCTCTCTCTCTCTCTGTCTCTGTCTCTGTCTCTCTTTCTCTCTGTCTCTCTCTGTCTCTGTCTCTGTCTCTGTCTCTCTCTCTCTCTCTATCTCTATCTCTCTCTCTCTCTCTCTCTCTCTCTCTCTCTCTCTCTCTCTCTCTCTCTCTCTCTGTCAGCGCCTGTCTGTGTGATGTTTGCACCCATCCCCGTACATAAGCGTATGCACGCAGCCTTACGCACGCGCACACTCATCCTCACACACACACACACACACACACACACACACACACACACACACACACATACACATACACGCACGCGCGCACGTAGCTAGACGCGGACGTGCGTGTGCTAAAATCAGTAACATTCTAAACTTACTACTCAACAGACTTTCACATATCTGTGATGTAAAACAAACATTTGTGGAAACATTTAATAAATAATTCTGATCAATATGAAAAACACATCATTCCGCACGAAGCAGCCTCTGAAGAGAGAGAGAGAGAAAAAAAAATGGAATGGACCCCACTTCTCACACAAACTTTTCACCCATTTCGCCTCCCATGAGAAAACCCTATTTTCTTTGCTCAACAAATCACAAACCTAGAGTTTAAAATAAACTAAGCTAAGATGAAATGAAGTATTTGTTTTGTTTGCAAATTGTAAGAAAACAAAACAAGACAAAGTAAAATATGATAAAATGAAAGAAAACAAAATATTGTTTGTTTTTTTAAAAACAGTATGTCGAAAGCACACACTGAATTCAGACGCTAATATCCGCTTCTACAGCTCTCCCAATGCACCTCCTCTATCGAAAACAAGGGATCCTGTCGATTCATTTTCCTTGGTAACAAACGAGAACACATCGCGGGGTCGAGTCCACATGCATGTTCGATGGTTTACTTATCCTTCCCCGCATTTTTGCGACGCATGAAGGAATGAAAAACACTGTAGCAGGGTTTGTGCAGAAAGTGGAGGGGGGGTGGGAGGGAGGGGTCGGGGTGACGGGGTGGGGGGCGTTAAAGATAGGGGTGGGGGGGAAGATGCGGTTGGGTTGGGGTGGATATGAACCCGAACTACAAGAATATATTTTGAAAGTTGACCATTGGCATATAATTCCGACACATCAGTCCACATAGTTGTGTGTTTTTTTGGTTTTTTTTTGTTTGTTTGTTTGTTGTTGTTGTTGTTGTTTTTAACGAGCGAAGAAAAGAAACGTAGATAATGTAGATAAATAAATTTACGGAAAAATAAATAGATGAATAAATAGATTTACGGATAAACAAATAAATGAATAAATCTATGAAAAAACGAATAAATAAACAAAGAAATAAATTAGTAAATAAAAGAATGAATAAACAAACAAATAGATCGATAAATAAACAACTGCTTTATTGTATTATGGCTAAACACATCCAGCCAAATTATTCTACTTAAGTGAGCTTTGAAAAGAAATACGAAGAAAATTAATAATCGATTGAACGGCAGTTAAATTACATACGTTTATAACAAATAAGTGAATAAGAAAAAAAGAATAAATAAATAGATAGATAAACAAATAAATAAATGAACAAATAAATAAATAGATAAATAAAGAAACGATGCCAATGTGTGTCATTTGATTTGGGTTAGCATTAGGCGATCAACTGCAATGTTTCACCATAAGATTAAAGGAGGAAAGCCGGGCGCACAAGAGTTCGCACACACTGACACCCACACGGACACCCCCCCTCCCCAACACCCCCCCCCCC
>NC_134899.1:34414120-34444120 GCF_041734735.1 Babylonia areolata | reverse complement strand
TCTTTTCTCTCCGCCTCCTTCACTTTTGTGGACCCAGTATTCCTCTCTTGGTCACCTCTTAAATACCCAACAGTTTTTGTGTAATAATTTACTTGCTCATTAATAGTTTGATTGATATTGTGTATTCGTCGTAAGCTGTTGAATCTGACAATTCTCAGTGTTTAATTCTATGTCTTCTATCATCTGATATCATATTTGATCTTCTGCGTGCGTATACACACAAAGGAGGTTCAGGCTCTGGCAGGTCTGCACATATATTGACCTGGGAGATCGGAAAAATATCCACCCTTTACCCAGCAGGCGCCACCGAGATTCGAACCCGGGACCCTCAGATTGAAAGTCCAACGCTTTAACCATTCGGCTATTGCGCCCTTCAGTCCAGCAGCAGGGGCGTTGCCCTTGCCTTTCGAAAGGACAGACGATCCACGCTATGACAGAGTGATGACTCCTATTGATCAACTGTGACCGTTGCCATCCATCGCAGTGGCGCTGAGTATGAAACTGTCACTGCACTGGAGACGAATTTCTTCCCTTACAATTCTTGGGGAGGCTCTATGCCTATAGCAAAGCGTAATTTATGTGTTCTAGATTATGCTCTGTTGTGTTGTATTGTGTTATGTTACTATTTTTATTATTTATTGTCACAACATATACCTCTCTTCGAAAGACGGGCTGCTCTTGGGAGAGCGTGTTGCTCCAGTACAGCGCCACTCGATCATTTCGTCTAATTTTCTGTCTGCAAGTGTATAAGTTTCACGAACAAAGTAGACCTTTCTACAGACGTTTTCCATGAACAACCTTTTTCTTCTTTTTTTCCGTAATCTCTTTGACGAGCGTCCGGTGCGTGTTGCACTGGGGTTTATCGTTTCACCCGATATACTAGTACCCAGACCACCACTCAAGGAGTAGTGCATGAGAAGTAAAGATCCGTATACGTGGGCATTCGCTTCCTGTTCTGCCGTATACGACGCATTGCCACCAAGTCAGCGCTCGACTCCAGGATGAATGGACTCTGATCACAGAGGTTGAAGGTTGGCGTTAGATAGGGAAAGGCAGAGTAGAGGTGGGAGGTGGGGGGATGGGTGTGGGGTGAATTGTGATAGAAAGGGATGGTAGTGGTGATGGTGATGGATGGGAGATAGGTGAGGAGGGTGGTGGGGTAGCGGCGGGAGGGGGAGAGAAGCTGGAGGGGACACCCTTCTCATTACCATCCTTATTCTGTGCGTCAGCCGTCTTACTTTGCCGTATTCCTTGATGTCATTATTTGGTTAGCTGTCTCTCTGCTGGCCTTTTTGTCTGTCTGTCGTATGTTGTTTTTCTGTTTTATTATCTTATTCACATACACACGCGCGCGCGCGCACGCACACGCACACATATATACACGCACAACAATTATTAACTGTTTACTCAGAAGTAATGTCTGACAATCAACAAATCCCCCCGTGTCTTTCCTGTCAGACAGGGGTTAGGATGCAAAGGAATTACTGACAACAATCATTCTGGCTCAAGATATACCTCTGGGACCACGCATCAGACGGTCAACGTTGCTATGTAGATGGGGTCATAATTATGTGTATTTCACAAGTTCTGCAAAGCAAGGGCTATATCCCTCGAGCGATGAATTCATTCCTAGAAATTGGGTATACTCAACTGGGAATGGCAGAATAGGACAATAATATAATGGAGAATAGGACAATAATATAATGGTGGATTGGCACTGCTTGTTTGCAGTTTCTCTCTCTCTCTCTCTCTCTCTCTCTCTCTCTCTCTCTCTCTCTCTCTCTCTCTCTCTCTCTCTCTCTTTCTCTCTCTCTCGCGCGCGCGCACTTATGCACGCACAAACGCAGACATTCTCACAGACGGACACCAACACACAGAGACACAGACACACACAAACACACATATAAAGACGTACAGACACAAACACAAACAGACACACATACGCAGACACACGCATATATACACACACACGCACGCGCACACACACACACACACACACACACACACACACACACACACACACACACACACACACACACACACACACACATACACACACCAGTTCCGAACCTCCAGTTGACGTGCATTAATTTCCTTCATCTCACTAAAACCTTTTTTTTTTTTTTTTTTTTTGGTTGTTGTTATTGTTCAAAATGTAATCTGTCTGCGTGATTACAAAGTGAAACATTCAATGGAAAGACAATGATTGATCAGTGATAACTCCCATGAGGCACAATAACAAAATCAGTTAATTGAACGTTGGGCATCAGATCCCGGATTCACCAGTAATCAGAGTTCGAGACGCATTTTTTGGCAGTGTGTTGAATAGAATAGAATAGAATAATTTTTTATTGTCATAAAACCTTAAAGTTTATAAGACACAATGAAACATAAACATGGGCATATTAAGAAAAGAAACATTCACAAATTTCGCCAGCCTTGGCTGTATTTCTGTTAGAAGGATCAATTCACTAGGCTTTGCATTTGGACGACATGTATCAATTAGGAATCTGTGTCTGTAAGTATTGTACTTTACACAATTATTGTCTAAAAGGTGAATCTCATCTTCTAAACTGTTACAAGTATCACACAGTCTTTGTTCTTTCGGTGTATTTTTATATCTTCCCTCTTCGAATTGTAAATCATGGGCGCTGATTCGTAACATGGTCAGTGCTTTCCTGTGTTGTGTATTTGCTGTATTCTTTAAATACGGTTCAATTTTATAATTTGTCACAGCGTTCTTGTAAAATTCTAATTTAGATGAACTGTCATGTTTCTGTTTCCAAAATTTTACATACTCATTTTCAACTTCTTGGATATAGCATACTTTAATCTTTTAACACTAAAAGTGAACTGATTTTTCCAAACATGATCTAATCCAGTGCTAGTTAATACAGTTCTTATGAAAAGTAGCCACTGGACATTTTCATTTGTTTGACGATACATGCATTCATATGTTGTGTATACAAGTGAAGTTTGAGGAAGCTCTAATATGTGTATCCAATTCAGCAATTCACAATTCAACCCAGGTGTGAATGCGTTCCTGACTTCGATCCGGAAAGGTTAAGAGCCTCCCTGGACAGTTAATATGAATTCGGGCACTGGGCCCATGACAGTAAAACGGCTATGGGACCTTAAACATCAGCGTTATCCTTTAACTGTAACCCATAAATAAACGATAACCGTTCCCATTCACCAACGCTTAGCTAGACATGTATCTGCCTATCAACTGCCACGAGGTTTTAAGCCATAATTCTTGGCCAGGAAGTCCGAGTGACCCATTTTACTGACCCAGCTTGCTGTTCTACGCACGGACTGGCAGATGTAGGTCAGGACCAACAGTTGCGATGTGAATGGAGTGCATAGACTTTGTAAATACAGCAGATGCACAAACTGCAGATGAGAGTTTGAACGCGGCACTCGCGAACCCTTACACAGGCAAACACAAACGGACAGACAAACAGGAAGATCTACACACACACACACACACACACACACACACACACACACACACACACACACACACACACACACACACATCACACACACATAAACACACACACACACACACACACGAGAGAGAGAGAGACAGACAGACAGACAGACAGACATACAGACACATAGATACTATTGATAAAGAAGACATAGACACCCCCTCCCACCCACCCACCCCCATCCCCACCCCTCCCCCCCTCCCCCCCACAAACAGAGAATTGCTCAAACATTTTTACACAGTTGCAATCAGGCTGGTGTCGCCCCCTCCCCACCCCCCCTCCGACCACCACCCCCCCCCCCACCCACCCCAAGAAAAAAACAAACAAACAAGAAAGAAGTAACAAGAGCCAAAAGTTCATGACGGTTTTTTTTTTTTCTTTTTTTTTCTCCCCGTTGAATGTATACCTCATAGTTTAGGAATTGATTCAAATGCCCCTGGAGCCACATCTCCCGATCTGAAGAACTTTGCGGAATACACCCTCCCTCTAGACAACCCCGCGATGATCCACTGACAAGGATGCCCGGAAGGTATGTATTGACTGTAATGATTGTTGTCAGTAACTCTTGGGATTCTTCCTCGATGTCTGCCACGGAAACAAAAACACGTTCAAGACATTTGTGAATTGTGAAACGTCACACCATTTACAAGAAGCACTGAAAAAGGAGTTTGTGCGCTTGTACCAGAAGGGGGGGGGGGGCAGGGGTGGAGGGTTGGTGGAGGTGAGAGAGGAACAGACAGGTAGACAAATACACAGACGAACAAAATATACAAATGCATCGAAAGAAGAAAATATGATAGATAAGACACATTGGAAAGACACCATTGGCAAGGAAAACACACACACACACACACACCACACACACACACACACACACACACACACACACGCACGCACACACACACACACACACACACGCACGCACGCACACACACACACACACACACACACACACACACACACACACACACACACACACAAGAAGGGATAAAAGGTGGGTCATATCCTTCCTGGCCTTTCCCCCTATCTTCTTTTCAGCCAACCCGAACAAAAACTGTCACTCTTTTCACCACTCGGGCTTCCCACTCTTCCCTCCCCACTCTTGTGCTCGTCTTCCATTTAACCTCTTTCATTTGGCTCCATTCGTCTTGAACGTATTCCGATACGCTTTGCGAAGATGAATATACTGTCCTGAATTAGATAACATAAATGAATAGATAACAACAACAACAACAACAACAACAGCAGCAACAATAATTATAATGATAATTCTAAATTCCAGTAGTAATTTAACATTATGTTCTGCCATGATGAATAGCTGGAGATCGGCATTTGTCTAGTATTCTTGTCTTTGATTATTTTCCATGTAATAGGGTAGGTATGGGTAATTGCGAACGATGCAGTCGAAGCGACCAGTTCAACGTGTGTACTGTAAATATAACATGTCGTACGGTAGTCAAACGTAGTTCTTTTGTTTCTTAAGGCTTTCTCCGACTGGTTGCACCAAGAAATGTTCGTCTGCACATTCTTTTCAACGTTTTGTCGAAGTTTGAAATAGCATGGGTGCCAGAGGGTAAATGCGAACGGGCAAGTCTAATTGCGGACGATGGCTTTGGGTACATGTAGACAATTAAAACAGGAGCAGGTCTTTAACTCATTAGACATAAAATATTATAGGAACATCGCACCAGACTATTGTATTGTTGGTTTTGATCGCACATGCACACAAACACACAAACAGACATTTAAACACACACACCACACACCGCACACATACACACCCTTTTGAGAGTGCTCAGTAACTTTGCAGCATCGTTCGCATGTAGACTCACGTCAAAATATCCCAATGTCTAATTTCAAACGACATAATTTTGCAGATTCCTGTCAAAACTGACGTTCTGATCTGTCATCAATATGTTTTCTTAGATTGTCCCAGCACTGGTAATGCACATTCAACATATCCGATCAAATCAACTATTTTAAACTGTGTCAAAGTTCAAGTGCTACAACTTGCTTCCCTTCGTTTTAGAATTTTGATATTACGTTTGTAAGCATGGTTGGCAGCGGTGCGCGAAGAGAAGAAATAGCGCGGAAATAGCCAGAAATAGTTAACTTCTGACTGGTTCTTTGAAATGGATATTCATTAAGGTATCAGAAAAAAAAGTCGAAACAGACGTTAAGTTGTGAAACGCAACCGTTAAGAACGCTTCGAAGTGGGGCGGTATACGAATCGTTCACAGTTACACGCTGTTCGCAATTATCCATACCTACCATACTCATTTTTTTCCCCTAAAGGGTATGGAGATCTATTACCACTGCTTTGGGTTGAAGAACTGACATCATCTTCACAGGGATGATAGAAGAGTTGAATAAGCATGCATACAATTATGGGATACACCAAATGAGAAAACGTTGGCCTCAGAGAAAAGCATTTTGCGATTTGTCAAATTGTCTAAGGCTTCCACCCCCGCTGATTGAATAAAGGATGGTATAATATAGATCTCAAAGCGAGTTTTATCACATGGATCCGCAGTAACACAAAGGGTCATCAGTTATCGGAATACACTATTTTGGGGAGTCTCCTCGTCAAGATCTGTTGACCAGAGTCTTGCTTAGGTACCGAAAAACACGTACTCTTAACGCCAGACACCATTAGCTCTTCTGATGGATAAAGCGAATAAAACTTTCCCCGTGAGGCCTTTTGATGCTTGTATATTAGATTTCCGCTTTTTACTGTTTTTGTCTTCTTTATTCTACTATAACCCCTAAATGGCAGTTTTGGGGACATCAGTGGATTGTAATTGTTCTCCCGTGAAGGTCGGAAACAAACACCATCAAGTCATAAAAGGTGTCCCCCAGACCGATACGTAGGGTTGGGGAGGGGTGGGATCGGGTCACTGCCATTCAAAAGACAGTTAGTTTAATAATAATAATAATAATAATAATAATAATAATAATAATAATAATAATAATAATGGATACTTATATAGCACACTGTCCATAAATCTGCTCTAGGTGCTTTACAAAAACGATTTTGATAACATAAAACATTATATCTATGTTACATACACACACCAAAATGTGACCACACACACACACACACACACACACACACACACACACACGCACGGACGCACGCACGCACGCACGCACGCACACACACACACTGCATACATACATTTTAACATACAAATTTACATACTTTCACACAAATTTCACTGGGAAGACAAAACTCGGGTTCTTTTGTGGGATTACAAATGGCCCTGTCTTTTAGAGAACAGTCAATGTCCTCCACGGTGCTGTCTTTGAAGAGTATGATAGCTGCGTTCAGAGAGAGAGAGAGAGATGGTTGATTTATTCATTGCAGGCCATGGCCCCGAATGAAGAGGTATGCGAACAGTTCACAATAATTGCAACATAAAATGCGAAGAACGTATAATAATTAAACCGAAAACTTTAAAAAAAATATATATAAGCTTTGGTTGGAAGTACTGTAACGATATATGAAATGTTTATTTCTCTAGCATTGTGCAAAGAGAGAGAGAGACAGACAGACAGACAGACAGGCAGACAGAGACAGTGAGACAGCGACAGTGAGACAGAGACCGAGAGAGACAGAGAGAGACAGACAGAGAGAGTTTGCTGAACACGGCAATCGTGACACAACTACTTTGCCAGTTGGAATGTTTCCACAGAAAAAAGATATGATGCCATGTAGACTGCAATTTAGTTTGTCTTTGTCTTCCTCCACCATCGATGAACACCCTGTTTTTAGGAATGGATTCAACTTTTCCCTCTCGTCCCTAGAGATACATCACGTGATCTGCAGAATTTGTGAAATGTATGTTCCATCTACAAAGCAGCACTCCCCCATTGACATGTGGCCCTGTGGGCATATCATTGACTGTAATGATTGTTGCCAGAAATTCCGTTGCTTCGCTTCAACGGTCTGCCAGGGAAAAAACCCTGGTGGATTTTGTGAATAGCCTGTCATCAGTTACAGGAGACGTTCCTTCAATTTATTTCGCCAGAGGGTTAAAACCTAAAGCATCATATGCACCAAAATACGTATGCATGGTATACAATATATACAGAAATGGGCATAGAATAGCAAAACAAAAGTTAACGAGCTATTCGTACTTTCTATTATCAAAGAGAGACAGACAGACAGACAGACAGAGACAGAGACAGACAGACAGACAGACAGGGAGAGATACATACATAGACATGATATAGAGATACACTGACAGACAAGAAATAGGCACATGAATGGGAAGAGAGTTTCATCAATTCATGAACAAATTTGATACCTTTCTCGAGTACACTACTGCTTTCCCATACTGCGTGTCAAACACAATCATTAATCAGACAGATCCACAATCCCACAACCAGCACTCACTTGGATCATCAGAATCATTGACCCTGAAAACCAATCAAGCATGTAACAATCCATACACCAAACCAATCACTCTACCACCAGATAACACCCATTCGATTCATCACGACTACAGTCAGCAAAACAGCGAGACAACACGCCACGGGAAAACCCCATTTTCTGACTCAGTTCACTCCCCTGCTTCAGCGCTATTCAGAGGCAGCTACTTTTGGCTGTTAGTTACCTCCCAGTAAGCTTCCGGTCCGGAAGTTGATCAAAGGATAACATGCATGGCTCTGTCAGTTGGCAGAAGAGGGGGTCTAACTGAAGACACAGAAAGTGTTGTTGATGTTGTCGTTGTTGTTGTTGTTGCTGCTGCTGCTGCTGCTGCTGCTTTTGCTGCCTGTTTTTGTTTTTTGTTTTATATTCGTATATGTATATTTTTAAATCTGTGTGTGTGTGTGTGTGTGTGTGTGTGTGTGTGTGTGTGTGTGTGTGTGTGTGTGTGTGTGTGTGTGTTTTAGTTATCCATAAGTTTATTTATTTATTTATTTATTTATTTATTTATTTATTTATTCATTTATCTATATATTCATGTATTTCTTTCTTTGTTTATCTATTTGTGTATTTATTTATACATTAATTGGATGATGTATCCATTATGCACCTTTTTCTTCTCTTTTTTTTTTTCTTTTCTTTATTTCTCTCAAGGTCTGACTAAGCGCATTGGATTACGCTGCTGGTCAGTCATCTGCTTAGCAGATGTGGTATATGGTATATGGATTTACCCGAACGCAGTGGCGCCTCCCTGAGTAGCTGAACTGAACTGAACTGAACTGAACTGTTTATGATTTTCCCCCGTGACAGTACGAATAATTGGATGGGGATATTTGTGAGCTCAGTTTTACTCTTTAACTTGCTTTTTATTTTTTTTTTTTTTTTTTTTAATTCACATAAATCATCATGTAAAAAAATGTCACATGCATCCATGAGTGTCAATTATCCGAGGGTCTGTTTGATGGAATACATGTAAACGGCCGTCATGCAGCTAGCTTCAAACATGGTGTGCTAAAATTTTGTCGTTTTGAAAGCGAAAGTGCTGACCCTATCTGGTTTATTGTCAAAGCCATAGTTAAAGAGGGAGAGAGAGAGAAAAAATGAAATGAACTACAGAAACGGGTTAAAAGGACAGTATCCATAGCACATCATACATTTCTAAAACTGTGTGGTTCAGCTCTCTCTCTCTCTCTCTCTCTCTCTCTCTCTCTCTCTCTCTCTCTCTCTCTCTCTCTCACACACACACACACACACACACACACACACACACACACACACACACACACACACACACACACCTTTTTTTTAAATTATTATTATTTTATTATTATTACTACTACCTTTTTCTATATTATAATTATTATTTATTTATTTATTTATGTAAGCTTATCTATTATTTATTCACCTTTTGTTTTCTTCTTCTTTTTTTTCCTAAAGGCCTGACTAAGCGCGTTGGGTTACGCTGCTGGTCAGGCATCTGCTTGGCAGATGTGGTGTAGGTATATGGTTTTGTCCGAACGCAGTGACGCCTCCTTAAGCTACTGAAACTGAAACTGAAACTCTCTCTGCGTCTCTGTCTGTCTGTCTCTGTTCCTCTTCTCTCTCTTTCTCTCTTACACACACACACACACACACACACACACACACACACACACACACACACACACACACACACACACACACACACACACACACACACACACACACACACACACACACACACACACACAATAAAACTATGAAAAAGAGAGTGGGGGGTGAAGAGACAGAGATAGAGAGGGGGTGGGGGAAAAAAAGACATAGATCAAGAACACTGCCAATTTCGTAAAAATTAATTTGGGCTAAACGAGATGACAAAACACCTCACTCTTCCCCACTCACCCCCGCCTCTCCCTCTCTCTCTCTCTCTCTCTCTCTCTCTCTCTCTCTCTCTCTCTCTCTCTCTCTCTCTCTCTCTCTCTCTCTCAATGGACATTGATTTCGAACACTTCAAAAAGCTCTTCTGGTACGCTTGAATGGTTCGTATGCTAGCAACAACAAATCAATTTGATTTCATTCCTTTGTTCCATGGCAGAACAGTATAAACCCCTACTTATTTATTTATTTATTTATTTATTTATTTATTTATCCAATTATCTATTTATTCATTCATTGATTCATTCATCTATTTATTTATTTATCTTTATCTATGTTTATCTTTATCTTTATCTATCTATCTATCTATCTATCTATTTGATTGACAGACAACTACAATCATGATGACTGTTGCGTTTACTTGAAAAATAACTTCTTTTTTTTTCTTTTTTTTTACCAAAGAAACGTAAAATGAGAAAGAGAGATAGAGACAGACAGACACAGAGTCAGAGAGACAAAGATACAGAGATAGGGACAGAGTGACAAACCAGACATAGAGAGAGAGAGAGACAGAGACAGACAGACAGAGAAGCTAGAGATAGAGAGAAAGAGAGAGAGAGAGAGAGAGAGAGAGACATCGACAGAGAGACAGACATCGACAGAGACAGAGACAACATAGTCGGACAGACAGACAGAGAGAGATAGGAGGAGGAGGAATTGGGAGCCATCTGGTCATGTTTAACTTGCGTGTTCAAAGTGTTTTCCTTCATGCAAATGTTATTGCGTCTCATCAACATATCTGCTAAAGTTTTAATCATTCATATTTTGCAAATAATATTCTGTTTGTAAAACGTTCGAAAACACATTGTGCCAATACTTTGGAGAAAAACGTTTTATGTCTACGTGTTATAAAGCTCTATATAAATTCCTATATTTCCGGATTTCTGTCTTAAGTATTTTTCATCAATTAAATGATTCCACGGGCAGAAGGTCTGACAATGCTAAATACCACGCTTTTCAAATGTTGCGGATGTTATCGTTATGTCTGCTATAGTTTTGACCATTCAGTTTCATCTGGTCATACTTTTTTCTTCAATGGCTGGTAAACGGTCGTGTTAAAAGACATTCTGGTAATGCGAGGAAAGAGTTAACGTTTTGTTTGTTTCATGAAATCGTTCAATATTTTCCCCCTTCTTCTTTTAGTATATATATATATGTGTGTGTGTGTGTGTGTGTGTGTGTGTGTGTGTGTGTGTGTGTGTGTGTGTGTGTGTGTGTGTGTGTGTGTGTGTGTGTGTGTGTGTGTGTGTGTGTGTGTGTGTGTGTGTGTGTTCTTTCTTTTTTTCTTTTCTTTTTCCCGCTAACTTATGATCCGTGTTTTCTCTTTTGGATGACTTATTTCCATGGACACGTGTCAACAGAAGTATTGGAAACTTGTGCTCAGCAATGACAGAAATGCCAATAGCACCGCGAGATCGAGAACTACATTTGGGCCAGACACCCCCTCAGACCATCACAGCAGACACACGATGAAGCAAGCGCCAGGGTTCTGAATGCAGTCTATAGGAGTGGTGAGTCCCAGAGACATCTGGAATAACTCAGTGTCTGCAAGGAGGGGAACCCTGGCTGGCGTCTCCCGCAGCTTTCGGGAGGAGACAAACTGACATACAATTGGCTTGCTGCTACTGTTGGTTGACAGGATACAGAAGGCATCAATTACATGATGACGAAGGTAGTTGCTGTAGTTGTTGTAGGTGGTGGTAGTTGGTGGTTGTGTTATTATTGTTGGTCTTGTTGATATTTCTACTGCCCTTGCTGCTGCTCCTGCTTTTTATAATTGTCGTAGTCTTTTCTTCTTTTTTTTTTTTTTTTTTTTTTTTTTTTTGCTGTTGTCGTTGGTTCATCCAGTTTCAGTATCATTTTCAAGCCCGGGCCTTTTCAGAAACACTATTTCCCATCTGATTAAAAAGAAAACAAAAAAAGATAAATAGAAGGCGGATACATGACCTGTTGATAAATCTAGCTGGTTGCTGGTTGATCAGGCTTTGCTCCAGCCACTGTGGTCAATAACGATAACGATGACCGCCGTGATAATGACAAATATGGCGATATTGGTAGCTACACGGTGAAGGAAATGTACTGAGGCCCGCTGTTTGATGAATCACAGCAGGATTGTGATGATAATGAAATCGATAACGATGATAACAATGGTACTGGTGTTATGGGTTTGGGCAGCAGCGTTGCAGACAAATAAATTATCATGTTATGTGCCTGCCAGTCCCACTATCACTGTTTCGTTACTACCACTCTTAATGCTCATGCATAATTTTCATGATCATTTTCACCCATCCTCTGTCTCTGTTTCTCTCTCTCTCTCTCTCTCTCTCTCTCTCTCTCTCTCTCTCTCTCTCTCTCTCTCTCTCTCTCTCTTTCTTTATTTCTTGGAGTAAACCAGCTGAACGTTAATCAGCTTTATAAAGATACCTTGAATTATGTGTACATTTGTTTTGGAAGGAACGAAGATGAAATTCGTGTACTGGCAATCTACACACATGTTGTTTTGAGAAAGAATCACATATCCACACATATGCACAAATTAAGGGATTTACATACAACCACACTTGTTCCAAAATGAAAACAGCACTGTCACAAAAGATGTAGCTATGATTTTTTTTCTATGCGTTACGACAAAGTACAGATGGCTCCCAGTCTTAATTAAAGGACATGTTTCTATATTATCATTAAATCGTTATTTTGTTTTAGTTATATCTCCAGTGCTTCGTTACTAATTATTGTTGTTGGTTCTGCTCAAGGTTTCGTTTATATGTGTGTGTGTGTGTGTGTGTAAATATTGTATAACTAGATGTATAAAGGTTGGTGATCTTATATTGGAAATCCCAGTTTTCTCTCTCTCCCTCTGTCTATCTTTCTGTCTCCATCCGTCTTTTTCTCTTTCTCCTCATTTCTCTCTCTCTCTTTCTCTCTTTCCCCCTCTCTCTCTCCCTCTCTCTCTCTCTCCCCCCATCCCTATTCCCCCATCCATTTTCCCCTTCCCAATGTTTATGTATGCCTATGGCCGAATCACATTAAACCATCTGAATCTGAATCTCTCCCTCTCTCTCTCTATCTCTCTCTCTCATCTCCTCTCCCCCTCCTCTCTCTCTCTCTCTCTCTCTCTCTCTCTCTCTCTCTCTCTCTCTCTCTCTCTCTCTCCCTCACCCTCTCTCGGAACTCATCACCTACCCTGATGTCCCGTCAACCTACCTCTCTGAATATTAAATGAATATTAAAGAAAAAAAAAAGAAAGAAAGAAAAGTGACACAGCATCAATCTGACATCCAGATCCAGATTCATGACTGAGATACTGGTCTCTTTCGACAGTTTCATGTTCTGCCCAACGTTGATGAATGAGAATCACTGTGAGTCATCGCGAGAGTCCAGGCGCCAGTAATTTCGTACACATAGTGATTCATCCTGGTTCACGGTGATTTTAGCATGCCTAAAGATAGACCAGACAGACAGATAGATAGATAGATAGACAGATAGATAAGCAGGATGACGGAGAGAAGGGTGCTCAGTCTGTCAGTTAGTTATCGAGTCCAGAAGTCAGTAACGTGGCTGGCTGGTTGGCTGGTTGTTTTATTGGTTGCTTGGCTACATGGTTCAATGCTTCATCATGTATGTATTTTGTTAACGTGTATTTCACAGTCTGATTTGACGTGTTCATGGTTTGAGTTATGTATTATATTTAGGTTTATAAACACTTTTCACAAAGTCATCAACACAGGGTCTTGTTAAGGTCTGTAAACAAACAAGTTTTTTTTTTTTTTTTATAGGCATTTCACAAAGTCATCGACGCAGGGTTTCGTTAAAGTCTGCAAAGAAATATCCAGGATTATTCTATTTATCTCTATTACGCGCATGCCTGGTTTGTAACTCTCGTAATTATTGTTTTAATGGGTACTCATTTTCTCCAGTACATTTCTGCTGATGGTTCATTGCTGTAGGATGTTATTTATGGGTTTCATTTGGTGCCACCAAATATTGACACTTCTCATTCGTTCTTGTTCTTGTTTTTGTTCTTGTTATTCTTCTGGTTCTTATTTATGCTCTTGTTCCTCTTGTGATTTTTATTGCTCTGGTTGTTCCTCTTCGTTATTTTCTTTATATGTTATATCCATCTATCTTTCTTTCTTTTATGTATTCTTTGCCCCAACTTTTTCGTGATTTCTCCTCATTGAGTGGGCATTTATATGTATAACCATTTATTTCGGGTCAACCAGAAGTGATGAATTGCTATTGGGGGAAGCGCATTCCTGTTAATCTTTCAATAGCCAATGAACACGAACGTAGATTACATTATATTTCACGTTCTTGTAAGTACGATCTTCAGGCATCTATTTCCGCATGAAAGGACTGAGAATCATGCAGTTCTGCACGTGTTTCAGTGGTAACTATATAAATTTATTCCACCCTTTAAGAAGAAGAAGAAATAGGAGGAAGACGAAAAGAGAGGGTAAGAAGAAGAACAAGAAGAAGAACAACAACAATAAGAACAAGAACAAGAGAACATGTACAAGAACAAGGTAACGAACAAGAGGAACAATAACAACACTTGATAATAATAACAGCTGATCTTCACCATGATCATTCCAACCCATCCTTTCTCCATGTCTTTCCTCCACCAAGTGTTTTGTTTTTTTGTTTTTTGTTGTTGTTGTTTTTTTTGTTTTGTTTTTTTTTTTTTTTGGGGGGGGGATTTTTTTTGTTTTGTTTTCCTTTCTTCCAACTATTTGAAGAATCCAAATCTCTATCCTGTCATCATCAGCTTTAAACCCACCCACCCCAACACCCGCCCCTGAAAAACCGGACAGCCAGATCCTAATACCCAACTGCACAAGCAGTTTGCTACTTTCGTTTCAAAATCGAAAAAAGAAAAAGAAAAAAAGCAGAATCAACTCAAACTCGTATCCCCCGAACTAGGTCTGAGAAACTGGCTCCCCCCCCCCCCCCCACCACCACCAAACCCCCCACACCCCATACCCCTGAGAGTTGCATGTGTGGCCCAGTGCTGATGAATGGGAACTGGTCATCGGGTATCAATGGGAGTCATCACCATAGGGAGGTCCTCGGACGGATCAAGAAATAGTAACCCAATTCCCTTCTCCTCCTAACCTACCATCCCCCCCAAGCCCCACCCGCACACACCCCGCCCCTTCCATTCACACAACTCCTCGCAGTGAGATTAGTAATGACCGGGTTCCTGCGCGAACGATGTGATAAAAAACAAAGTTTATGTTGTTCAGAACTACACCACTCAGAGGAGGTGGATGAAAATAACATCACTGAAATATAAAAAAAGAGAGGATTTTGCATATGCAGTAGAGAAAAAAAAAGAGGATCCGGGGAGTAGGGATGGCGTGTGGATGAAAGTGGGGGGGTCGGAGGGTGGGGGTGGGGGATGCAGAAAATATAACCGAAGGGAAATACATGAAAAAAAATCGAAGTGCCTGAGAAGGACATGAAGGACAAAGGACAGAGAGAGGATGAATAAGAGGGAAGATGTAGAGAGATCCTTGGGAAGGAACGGGGTAAGAGAGACAGAGACAGACAGACACACTGATAGACAGAGACAGACAGACACACTGACAGACAGAGACAGACAGACACACTGACAGACAGAGACAGACAGACACACTGACAGACAGTGTCCACAAGCGTATGCATGTAGAGTTTATGAGCGCTTTTGCTCGATGTAGCGTACAGTGGTACGGCATCAGGTGGTCATGGCAACTTTAATATACGGGTATGAATTGATTACTATTTCCAAATGTATGAACAGAAACCAAAATAACCATTTTAAAATGGAAATATTGAATAATATAATTGCGCGCGAGCGCGCGCGCGCGAACACACACACACACACACACACACACACACACACACACACACACACACACACACACACACACACACACACACACACACACACACATACACACAAACACAGAAACACACATACAGACAGACAGACAGACCGAGAGAGAGAGAGAGAGAGAGAGAGAGAGAGAGAGAGAGAGAGAGAAACATGACTTGTAAAGATAGAATGTTCAAAGTAAATCTCTCTCTCTCTCTCTCTCTCTCTCTCTCTCTCTCTCTCTATATATATATATATATATATATATATATATATATATATATATATATATATATATGTATATCAATGACAAAGTAATGCATCAATACGGAGATAGGGTTTACCAATTGTAGCCATGATCTTCGTCTCCTTGTTCTTATTTCCCCAGAAGTTAGTATTGATTGTCAATCCATGGTTCCTTCCGTGGTTTGCATTGCCTTCCGTCCACAGGGGAGCTAATCAGAAGATCGGTTGTGTTTGAATAATAGACACCCAGTCTCGATAGAAGCGCTCTGCTCCTGACATGTGGCCACTAAGATGTGTTATTCTGTCCTATGATTATTGGCTGCCTTTCCTTGGCAGCATTCCTGTGTCTGGGAGGGGAGTCTATAGGGATACCGGAGATATCATTCATTCAGAAAGCTTTTGTATAGGGTGATATTTTTTGTCTCTGTCCAGAAAGGAAAGTTAGACATATGTTTTTTTGTTTTTCTCTCTCCATTATTTGTTTTTCCTCTGTGTGTGTGTGTGTGTGTGTGTGTGTGTGTGTGTGTGTGTGTGTGTGTGTGTGTGTGTGTGTGTGTGTGTGTGTGTGTGTGTGTGTGTGTGTGTCTGTGTGTGTATGTGTGTGTGTGTGCGCGCGCACGAGTCTGTATTAGAGTGTATATCTACATTCAAGTCTGTGTATGCGCGCAACCGCGTGCGTGCGCGCGTCTTTTTCGGTCTGTGTGTGGGAATGTGATAAAGTTGCTGGGTGAGTGTATGGGATGAGGCGGTCGAAACGTGCATGTGCATGCTTGCGTGCGTGTGTGTATGTGTGTGCAACATGCGTGTGTGATTATTTCTGTGTATTCGTGCGTGCGTGCGTGCGTGTGTGTGTGTGTGTGTGTGTGCGTGTGTGTGTGTGTGTGTGTGTGTGTGTGTGTTAGAAAGGGGTGGCATGGGAAAGATCTTACGGGTTGCACAACAATTTGTTTTTAAAGAACTGTGTCACAGAAACATTATCCGTAATCTGTATCGTGTGTGTGTGTGTGTGTGTGTGTGTGTGTGTGTGTGTGTGTGTGTGTGTGTGTGTGTGTGTGTCCCTTTCTCTGTCTCTTGCCATACCTTGAGTGCATATTTATATATATATATATATATATATATATATATATATATATATATATATATATATATATATATATATATATATATATATATATATATGGGTTCCTATTTGAGTGGGTTTCTTTTTTATTTTGCCAGAAGATTACACGTTTATTGCCATGGGTTCTTTTTCGATGCGCCAAGTGGGTGCTGCACAAGGAACCTCGGTTTACCGTCTCATCGGAAAGACTACACGCTCGGTTTGATTTTCCACTCAAACGTGGGAGAGCGGGATTCGAACCCAGACCCTCACGGACACTTTGTTGGCAGATAAGCGTCTTAAGCATTCTGCCACCTTCCCACTTCCTTATGTTAGTAATCAATCATGCATACAATTAGTCAATCATTTAATCTATCATTTAATCAATCATTCTTTTTACTAATGAACTCAACAAAATGATTTCGTTACGATATCTATCAGTCAAATACTCAGTTACACGTTTCCCTTATTGCAGTCATCATCAACCTTTCCTTACAACGACAAAAGTCAGGTACGCAAATCAGCCTCATTATCATTGCGTCAAATAATCCTATTGCTCCACACACACACACACACACACACACACACACACACACACACACACACACACACACACACACACACACACACACATACACACAAGCATATAATACGGTCGTACACAAGCCCGCATCCCCCCCCCCACCCCCCCACACACACATACACCCCCCACAACCCCCACACACCCACACAGAGACACACACAATCGCTCAACCCACCCACCCACGCAACAAACATCAGACGAAGCAAGCCAAGCATTGATGTGACGACTCTGACAACAGTAAACACAGTCGCCTCACACCTCACACACACCCGCCCACTTCCATCCATCACAAAAAAACACACAAAAAACAACAACAAAAAACCCCCAAAGGAAACTCCCCCCGATCCGTGAGTCAATTGCACACTGCCGAATGTTGTTCTTTCTCGTTCACTCGAATTATTTTTCCCACGCGCTCTGAGTTACCTCCCTGTTAGGCTTCCGGTCCGGAAGCTGGTCAGAGTGGCACATGCGTAGATCAGTCGGTTCGCTGAGGTGGATTACATGTATTTTTGTGTGTGTTCTATTTTGTCTTCTTTTCAGAGTGATAGGGCACGGTGGGTTGGGTTGAGGGAGTGGAGGTGGGAAAACCGCATGTACACGCACACACACAATACACATATACAGACACGATTACACATACACATGCACACTGACCACACGCACGCGCGCGAATGCACATACACACGCAGACACATCCGCATTGACAGAGATACAGACACAGACAGACACAGACACAGCTACACACAGACACAGACTCGCACATAGACGCACGTGCGCACACACTCACACACACACACACACACACACACACACACACACACACACACACACACACACACACACACACACACACACGCACATATGCACGCACGCACACACGCACGCACACGCACACACACACGCACGCACACGCACACACACGCGCGCGCGCGCTGCTATACACTCGTGCTCACACAATTTCTCATTCCGTTTATCTTTCTTTCTGTCTTTCTTTCTTTATTTCGTTTTGTCTTTCTTACCCGTCTGCTAAATTCTTGTCTTGTATTATTCTTATGTTTCTTTGCTTCTTTCCATCATACATTTTCTGTCTGTTAAAACAGAAAAAAAAATCCAACCTTTTTGTTTTCTTCCTGGTTGACATTATTCAAAATCAAACATAACAACGCAAATAAAAAAAAATAAACGAATCAGAGAAATAACGATAGAAAGGAAAAAAACAAAGAAAGAAAGAAAGAAAGAAAACAAACAAACAAACTCTCCCTTCTCCCGAAACACACCTTACATTTTGTTGTTGTCTGACGGTAGTGGTTGCCGGCCGAATGGTTGGAGTCCAATCCCTGATATAGGCGCATCTGATGGGTTAACTTAAGGGTTGAGATGTTTCGATTTCTCAAGTTAACAAATGCGCAGACCTGCCTGAATCCCCTTGGTACACAGTGTATACGCATGCAGAAGAGATCAAATACACACGTTATAGATCATGTAAATCACGTTAGCATTTGGCAAAATGTGGTAATTAACACACACACACCCAGCATGCACACTTTCGAAAACTGAGTGATGTTGCCTTAATGGCGAGGTAAAAACGATCACGCATGTAAAAGCCTACTTGTACATTCGAGAGAACTCGAGAGTTACAGCCTACGAATGCATACGAAGTTGCTTTTTGGCTGAGAGACAGACAGACAGACAGACATACAGACAATCTTCTTTTTTTTTTTCCTACAGCGAGATTCCATGGATTTCAAAGCATTTTACGTACGCGCTGATCGCTCATCACTGGAGCCGCTTTGGCATCACACATCACAGACAATGGAATGATAGAATCAAAAAGGTTAAAGGGGATAGCGGGGGGAAGAAGGGGGGACTGAACGCCAGCAAAGTAATTCGTGTGCTTCATTACTGTTTGATTGATTGCTTGATATGACTTTTTTTTTTCCTTCTTCTTCTATTTTTTGCCAGTTTCTTACTTTTCTATGTATTTTTTTCGTTTCGTTTTCTTTCTTTTCCGCTCTTTCTTTCTTTCTTACTTACTTTCTCTCTTTCTTTCTTTTTTTACTTCTCATTCTTCGTGTCATCCAATCTTTCCTTTAATGATTCTCTGTCTCTGTCTGTCTTTCTTCCTTGCTTCCCTTTCATCTTTCTTTCTTTTGTATATTTCTATTTATGTCATTTTATATTTCTGTCTACTTTTTTTTTCTTTCTCTCCTTTTCTTACCTTATTCCCTTATTTTTGCTCATCGGAAATCATGTGTGATTGTGTTTGCTGTGTGCATGTGTATGTGTATATGTGTGTGCCTGTGTGTATGCAACTCTGTGTGAGTGTGCTTGCTTGCGTGCGTGTGCATATGTGCGAGTGTGCGCGCACGCGCACAGGAGTGTATTCGTGTGTGTATATGTGTGCATACTATGCGTAAGTGTTGTTTGTTTCTTTTTTTCAATTTGTGTGTGTGTGTGTGTGTGTGTGTGTGTGTGTGTGTGTGTGTGTGTGTGTGCGGGGTGTGTGTGGGGGGTATGGTGGGGGCCAGGGGGGTCTGTGTCTGTGTGTGTGTACATTTGATGTGTGTGTGTGTGTGTGTGTGTGTGTGTGTGTGTGTGTGTGTGTGTGTGTGTGTGTGTGTGTGTGTGTGTGTGTGTGTGTGTGTGTGTGTGTGAGTGTGTTTCTGTGTCTGTGTCTGTGTGTACGTGTGTTTCTTTGATGACAGCATCTAGCAATCAAACTTCACCAATTGATGTTCCTTCCGACTCGTCTCAAAGACAGCTCTGTTTTGTTATCTCGATGTAAATATGTAAAACCCTGGGCTGTGCGAGTATCGCTGTTCCAGAGACATCCAGCCATTTGTTATAATATTTGCTCTGTTAAAAAGAACGAAAAGAAACGCGATAAATCACCTGATGGATGAGGAAGCGACATCAAATCCCCTGTCTTGATCCTTTAACCCAGTCGATCAATGAGAACAAGATTAATCAGATTTAGATCCGCTGGATGTAAGAAAAGCAAACGAACTGTCTCCAAAGCTGAAAATCGTATTACTGGATTTGTATCGTAAAAAGGGAGACTACTGATATACATTGGAGCGGTGGTTTAGTGGATAGAACAACAGACCAGAATGTGAGTGACCCGAGTTCGACCATCACTTTTAACCCACCCACCCCCCTAAACCTTATGCAGCGGTCTGGATGCAAATCTGTTAAACTATAACTCGATGTTCTGTATACCTTATGTCATTTGCACTCAGGACACGTAGGCCTGGATATAGGCCACAGGAGAGGAGGTTTTATGAAGTTTTCTAGTCGTTCTGTTTGTCGATAACAACGGTGTATCGTGACAAATAGGAAATAATGTTTAAACAAAATAACATCTAGCAGCAAAAGCGTGAGCAAATAATACATACAGACAGAAAAAAAAGCGAAGAAGTTATGTGGCGCCAGATAATGGCGACGCGCTCTCATTGTGGTGAAGGGCAAAAATACGTCGTGACTGAAGGACGGAAACACAATACAAGACAACGTCGGAATGGGTCAATGATATCCGATCAGTCTGGACTGAATCGAGATTTGATTCTGGCTGCAACTTACACACAGTTTCTTAATCGGAGATGTTTATGACTCGCTCTTATTCAGTTTATATTGGAATGTCTCGTGGGTGCTTTACAATAATTTTATTTTCACATAAAATACCAGGCCTACATTCACATGCAATCTCTTTTGTTAAAATGTAACGTAGCGAACGCGAATTCCTGGATGAAACGTGTCGACTGTATCAAATAACACCTGTTATCCAATCGGTCCAAAAGGATTTAAACATGTCATTCAGTCGCTACACCGACTACGTTACCAATCAGTCAGTTCTTCCACGAGCTTATTCAGCTAAACAGGCAAATAAATAAATAAATTATCAAGGATGTACATAAACACTTTTTCCGAAGAATATGTAATCCACTGGGAAGAAATATTTTCAGATCTATGGCGACTGTGGTTGTTCGGCAACCGCATGCAATGAAAGCCTTATGAACACATCGATGTAAAGCTCAAACAACACTTCCAAATGCACAACGGCAAACATGCAGCAAATCAATAAACAAACAAATAATAACAATGAGCGGAAGAAAACAAAATGATTAGTATGCACCAATTTCCTCTTTTTGACACAATCACTAAATCGTGCCGAGTGGTTAAAGCGTTGACTTTCAATCTGATGGACCGGGTTCTAATCCAGTCAACAGATGTGTTGACTTGTTAAAGCCTGAACCCTCTTCCTGTGCACGCATGCATAAGATCAAATAACCACGCTAAAGATGCCATAATCTATGTCAGCGTTGGGTGGATTGTAGAAATAAGAACATGCTCCGCATGCAACCCTCGAACACAGAGTATAATTGCCTATATGGCAGTCGTAAAAAAGGTCATACACGTAAAAGCCCACTCGTGTATCCGAGTGAACGTGAAGTCGCAACCCAAGAACGAAGAAGAATATATCAGAGATTAAGCACAGTTGGGTCAACGACAAATTGAACGCTGCATGACCAACCGTTTCTTACAGCTTGCAGCTTAGTTTGTTTGTTTGTTGTTGTTTTTGGGGGTTTTTTTTTTTGGTTTTGTTTTTGTTTTTGTTTGTTTTTTTTAAAGGACTATGATTCTCAAACTAGGTGGTACGATTGCACTGGCTTCAAGTGTTTCAGCCTTGGGGGCTAGTTGGCTTTTGGGAACCATCCCAACGCCAACTGTCCTACAACCTTCTTGGCCGAGAAAGTTGAGGTGCAACTTGGGCAAAACTCTCTCCACTGTAATCAAATTCTAGCTCAAATATAAGGGACAACAATTGCCTCCACTGATGTGCTGATGGTCTTGGCCGGACAGACTGACTGTCATATCTCTTCGTGCGGTGTGACATTTATGAGACCGTGGTCAGGGATATCCACTGCTGTCTTTCTTTAGCCATCTTCTACAGCCCCCTTCCCTTCCTCCACCCAAAGTGCAGAAACGTACACGCACACGCGCGCGGATAGGCACATACAGACACACATACACAAACACACACGCACACACGCGCGCGCACACACACATACAGAGAGAGAGAGAGAGAGAGAGAGGATCATTCAGGACAGCACGAAAGCTAATCATGTGCAGCAGTGCACAGACATCAGCAAAATATTGTTCTTTCATAATCAAGATAACACTGGAAGGAAATAGGCTGTGGATAAGTTGTGATTGACGTATTGCCTGTCCTTGTTTGAAATGTCATCAAGATCCATTTACACGGTTTCTGAGAAATGGTTGACTTGACCTTACCAAAACCAGAATGGTGCACAACCACCACGTTCAGTAAATTCTCCACGATCGTCTCCATCACTTGAGAAATTGCAGACTTGCATTTGTATGATATATGGTTAGTTAGAAACGTGGTATCTGAGTGAGAAAAACGAAACAAGTAAAAAAAGAAAAGAAAGAAAGAAAAGAACTAGGGATAACATAGTTTCTTTGCTCTTGAAGTAGTCACGGGCAATGATGCATAAATTGTGTATTGGCATATATCTTAACAATATGTTATGATTTCAAGAACAATATAAGACAGTACAATGCGAACAGCATCGCTTAATTGTATTGTGATGCATTGCATGGCTTTGCATTACGTTGTATTGTAGTAAAATTCAAAACACTCACGTTAAAATGTATTCGAAGACATAGGTTGCCGATGTATAATTGCCCACTATTACCTCAAACGGAGACGAAATAACGTTAATGATGGTTGTTATTATTCATCCCATTGTCTCGCTCATATGACGCGTTCTTGATAAACCATATATTATCCAGATGCAACCCTGCAAATTCTCAAGCGATCGTGGAGGCGATCGTGCTGGCTGTATTGAAACCCATCCAAGAATATGTTAGAGAAAATATTATCGGACGAAAATGCGAAGTATCTCTTCTGGGCAATATCACGAAGGCAACTTGGGGCCGTGTAATGTATCATGTGAATTCGTATTAAGCAATAACAACAGAAGAGAAACGAGAAGAAGAAAAAGAAGCACATGAAGAATCAATGAAGAAATAAAGAAAATCAACAAAAGAAAGAAAAAGGGCTAGACAGACAGAGAAAAAAGGTATGAAAAAAAGAACGTCCACAGGGAATCAGTTCGCTTGCAGCATGTCGTGTTGACAGAAGATCCATTCGAAGTTATTCCACTGACATGAGGTCACTGTGATGTATTGTTCGTGTGGTTTAATCGTTTGTTAGAGAACATTTAGAAATCATTTTCCTTTAGTAAGACAGAAAACATGAGTATAGGCGCGTGTGCGCGCGCGTGTGCATGTGCGTAAGTGTGAGAGAGGGAGTGAAAAAGGAAGAGAGAGAGAGAGACAGTCTGACACTTTGACACTTTAATGTCATTGGCTATGAAGGCCTTATGACATTGATGAATGCGTTAACATGTTTTTGAGAGTTAGAGAGAGAGCGGGGGGAGAGGGAAAGACAGGCACACAGACATAATTTCACAGACAGATGAACACACAGACAGACAGATGGGCACATCGATTCAAATGCAAACAAAGATGCAGACAGACACAAATTCATTTCAATTCATTGTCTTTATTTGTTCTCTTTTCGTCTTCTTTAAAAAGCATTGAATGTTCATTTACTTCTTTCTTTCTTTCTTTCTTTCTTTTTTTTTTTCTCAGGGCCTGACTAAGCGCGTTGGGTTGTGCTGCTGGTCAGGCATCTGCTTGGCAGATGTGGTGTAGCGTACATGGATTTGTCGGAACGCAGTGACGCCTCCTTGAGCTACTGTTACTGATACTGTCATGGACCGCAACCTGCTTTCAGCCTCTCTGACCAGCCCAAAATGAATTGGCGGGAAACAGTGGAAAGAAAGTACCCAGTTTTGTCGACAGGCAACAAGGTGAGGACAGCGGAGGATGGAACGCTTTGACTGTCCCATGCGTGCAACGACACGGGAACATTTCAGTCCACGTGCGCTATGTCGCTGAACCACAACATGTCATGGGACAGTACTTCCCTTTGAATGACAGTAGTGATCATTTCCTGGCATGCTTCACTCTGGTAAACCAAAGAGAGAAGGAGGAAGAGAGAGCTTTAAAAGTCTCGGTAACTGGGCACAAGTAAGCTATAAACCACAGATCGTAACATTTTTTTTTTCTGTGACGGTAATTTGCTAAATGATTTAATTTGCTCACCGCGAACATACCTTTACGATCCAGAAGAAGCCACAGAATTATGGGTAGGCGTCTTCAGCTGTAACATTGCCGTTATTGCTCCGTATAAAACGCAACACTTGTAACCTGTATTGATGATGATGATGGTTATGGTGGTGGTGATGATGATGATGATGATGGTCTAGATGTAGACACTATATTGGTTCATGCCGTTGATAAACTGCCGTGTTCCGTTAGTTTGCTTTTTTCTCTTTCTAATTTCCCTCTTTTTTTTTCTTTGTTCCCCCACGTGTGATCAGCAGTGGACACGACCTCACAACCGGCACACAACGATCAGAAGGAAATATAAAAAAAAAACATCAGATCAACTTAGTCCGTTAGTCTCATCTCCAAACAGCCAGAGCAGACAGTGGACGTCCCCGAGGACAGCTAGCCATGCAGCCATCTGTCAGGACGACGAGCCGGTAGCCCACATCCCTGCCCTCACCTCTCCCTACCCCACTCCCATCCTCGCCCTCTGCCCTTCCTGGAACCAGACGTGAAGCCGTCCTGGCTGTCTGCCTTGTTCTGAATGATGATGGCTGGGCCGGCAGGGAGCCGATATTGTATTACACCAACTGTTACAGGCAGAACATGAAGCTGAGGAGGGGGGTAGGTGGAAAAGGCTACGGCTGTCATGATCATGGTCATGATGCTGAGAATGATGACGACGATGGAGACTGTGCTGGTGCTGGTGATGATGGTAGTGAAGGTGATGGTGATGAATAGGTGAATATAATGATGATGATGATAATGATGGTTGTGGAGGTAATTGTGATGACTGGATAATTGTACTGATGATGATCACGAAGAAGACGATGGTGCTGATGGTGGCGTTGGTGATGGTGATGAAGATGATGATGATGGTGGTGGTGGTGGCGGTGGTGGTTGTAGTGTCCTACAGACTAATGTTAAAGATAACATGAAATAAAAAGTGTAGTGAACCGGGTACACACCTACGATGATCGTAATTGCAGTGATGATAATGATTAAAAAATTTAACCATAGATTGCTGAAGTTTGGTGATATTTGATCAGAGTGGCATGGATCTTAACTGCAGCCAGTGTGCTTTGTAGAGTGATGGCCTCGAGGTAACACGTCCGCTTAGGAAGCGAGAGAATCTGAGCGCGCTGGTTCGAATCACGGCTCAGCCGCCGATATTTTCTCCCCTCCACTAGACCTTGAGTGGTGGTCTGGACGCTAGTCATTCGGATGAGGCGATAAACCGAGGTTCCGTGTGCAGCATGCACTTAGCGCACGTAAAAAAATCCACGGCAACAAAAGGGTTGTTCCTGGTAAAATTCTGTAGAAAAATCCACTTCGATAAGAAAAACAAATAAAACTGCACGCAGGAACAAATACCAAAAAAATGTGTGGCGCTGTAGTATTGCAACGCGCTCTCAGCCCGAATTTCACACAGAGAAATCTGTTGTGATAAAAAGAAATACAAATACAAACAAATACAAATATACTTTCAAGTGGTGTAATTGTGCACAACACAATTAAAGCAATCCCAAAAAGAACTGTCCAAAGGAAGCTGACCGACGTCTTGACCTGTAAGCTCGGTCACTTGGTGAGGTAACAGCCCTTCACTGACGAGTATACTCGTCAGCAGCAGTCAGAGGTTGACAGTGGTGATGTTGATGATGATTGACAATGATGAATGGTGCTTAAGATGACTTTGATGACGACGACGACGATATCATGGTGTTGATGATTGTCCTTTTCATTTTTATACCGTCCCCCTGTTTCTTTATTTCGCGTTTCTTTCTCCCCTCTTCTTCTTTCTTTCTCTTTTCCCAAACCGAATGTCTTTCCTCTTCCCGTGTGCTGGTAAGGTTTGAGATGAAAAGTTCTTTTTCCCCCAGAAAACCGTGTTGACGTTTAATCAAGTCTATTTGTCCACAGTGTTGGCAAGCTTTCAGCGACGTCATTAATCAGATAAGAATGTTGGAGACTTGCCGCTAAGTATTTACATGGCAAGTTCTGTCTTCGATCAGTCGTACGCAATCTAAATTGTGGATGTACCAGTGAACCGTAGAAAGAAAAAAAAAAGATCTCTAGGCAAGAAAGGGAGAGAGCGAGAGTGAAGGGGGAGGGAGAGAGAGGGGAGGGGAGAGAGTGGGTTGGGGGAATGAAACGAAACGAACCAAATTTTATTTCACCAAGGTGATGTGATAAGCAAACGTTATTTTCTTTTCACCCAGCCCAGGGAGATCGGGGATGTCGGTGGTTGAGGGCTATGAAAAAAAGATATACGGCTGAAAGACAGACAGACAGACAGACAGACAGACAGACAAAGGGACATGCGGAAATGCGTGCCAGACAGAGAGAATCGAGAGACCGATATATGAATAGAGACAAGAACAGAGAAACACAGAGAGTATGAGAGACAGACATGGAATTGATTGTACTTGAACATTGTTCGCGTTATTGATGAAAGGGTTAGTGTTGCAGGTGTGAGAACGACAAACACATGGAGCTGGACTTACAGTTGATATATATATATATATATATATATATATATATATATATATATATATAATGTTAATTGCCGATGATATTGCTCCAAGAGACATTTATTGATCGACAGACGCAATTAGAAAACCATTGTCTCGTAATTAGAAAATCATCTAATATATTGCAAACAGATATTCGTTTCGGTATAAGAAGAATATTTGTCCAAAGGAAATATTATCAAGGTTATCCAGCAACAAAGGATAAACAGACATGCAATGGTGTTTCTCTAGAAATTGTTAATGCTAATAATTTTTTTGTTTTATTATCTTGTATTTGTTTAACTCGTTCTTTTTGTAGATTTGTAGCAGCATGCAGAGATCTTTTTAGCAGAGTAAAATGTATTTGTGTTAAATACGCATGCTTTGGAGTACTTTTGTGAATGTTCTAGATTTCCTGATTGATCATTTCTGTACAATAAAGATCAGTTATCGGGGTTTGATAAGAAAATTGAAGCATATTTTGACCTCTTTTAATTCATAAATGCTTCGAAAATTAAAAAGGAAACTCCAAAAGAACAGGTGTATTGAAAAACAAGTACATTTGCAATCTACATTATCTATATCTAAGGGTATCCGTTTTTGGTTAAAGTGGTTAAGAATGTGAACATTGAACAATTATCAATTGATAAATCTTGTCATATGCTTTAGAGTTTAAAATTTAAAATAATAACCGGGTATTAATTACACCAATGCTTAACCAAGTCTGGGTTGGCAGTACACTGGAATGTACGAAATATGCGTAGAAAAAAAATCAAATCAAAATCCTTTTGTCTGCGGCTGACAGATTGCAGATGGTTAAATCGGACAGACCACATTCAGTTTAATGATATCGTCATGTTCTTATACATTACTTTTACTGAAGAGTTACTTGCTGTTCAGTATGAATAAAAATCTAATATTTACTCTAGATGGATTCATACTTGGTATCTTTGAACTTATTACACAAAGGTCCTGCTGAAACAAATTCAGACCACTCTGAATTGTGTCCTTTTTGTGAGGGATCAGGTCAGGATGGGGTTTACTTTGTTTTTAATTGTCGTGTTGAAAACTATCTTGGGGTAAGACTTCTTCCAGAGAAATAGTTCGCACATATAACCATGCTTACATTGATATTTGCTTGTTAATGGCATCGACTGATTATGGTTTAAAGCAAAAAAAGTTTACATTGAGCTTTTCAGTTATGAGAAACATTTGTGCCGTGATTATTGTGGAGATTAGATTGCAAAACGTTGTTATCACTCTATGTTTATGTTCGGCTATGGCCTCAAGTAGATAAATAAAGTGAGTCTCCCCGCCTATCTGTCTATCTTTGCCTCTCTCTCTCTCTTTCAACTCTTTTTCCCCCCTGGCTCTGTCTGTCTGCCTGCCTGCCTGCCTGCCTGTGTAAGGAGGCATCAGTTCTAGTGCATCGAACTGTCCCAAGTTGTGTGCTAATTCACATTCCATCGGGACAGGACGGCGACAGATTTACAGTCTTTGAGTTAATGATGTATTTTTTGTGTGTGTGTGTGCAACGAAGTGATTCATCAGCGATGGGTTTTAATGGTGTGTTCCCTGGCACTCTTCCACGTCATTGGTGATTACTCCTGCTGAATGACTGCCTGCGAAATTAGCCATCGTTTATTGTACGTGTGGAAATAGACGGGAGCAAGAGATAGGAGCGACACTGAGGCCAAACAAGCAGATGGGAGAGTGGGAGAGAGCAAGAGAGGCAGAGCGAGAGAGGAGGAAGAGGTGAAGGAGCGTGTGTGTGTGTGTGTGTGTGTGTGTTTGTGTGTGTGTGTGTGTGTGTGTGTGTGTGTGTGTGCACTTGTATGTGTGTGTGTATGTACGAGTGTGTCTTCGTGCGTGCGCGCATGTGTGTGTGTGTGTGTGTGTGTGTTTGTGTGTTTGAGTATGGGTGTGTATGTGTGTGCAAATAAATAGACAGACAGACAGGCAGACAGAGGAGAAAGAGAGAATGAGCAAGGGAAAGAGAGAAAGATTTAGGCTTACGTTTATGCTTCCCCCATTCTTTTCTACACATAGGCAGGCACAAACTTACATAAACACACGCACACACAATACACATTCATATACATGCATGTAGTTATGTACACATACATATGTATACACACATAGTCAAGCACAGCTAACGCAAAGGAAGTAGACCTGCCACAATTGAACTTATTGCTGAGGGAAAAAGTGAGTTTTGAGACGAGATTTAAAAGATGCGAGGGAATCAGAATGACGGAGGTTATCAGGGAGCTTGTTCCACGTCTTTGGCGATTGAAAAGAAAACGATCTGTGTCCATAGGTCTTACTTCTAACGTGAGGTATCCTGAGAAGTCGAGTATCAGAGGAAGAACGGAGCTGGCGAGACGGGGTATAGATATGGATGAGTTCAGAAAGATACTTGGGGCCAGATCCGTTGACTGCAGAAAATGTGAATATGCTAGATATGCAGGAATAGAACATTGAAAGTAGATGTAAAGGAGGACAACCGGGATATGAATACAAACTTTGAAGAAAGAAATAATAATAACGTAAAAATTAGCATTTGCCTTGTGTGAAACATCATGGATCAACTGTTTGATCTGTCGAAAAAAAAAAAAAAAAAAAAAAAAAAAACCACCAGAGAGAGAATTACATATTGCGTGAAAGA
>NC_134899.1:34396620-34409120 GCF_041734735.1 Babylonia areolata | reverse complement strand
GTCACTAGGGAGTGCTCATCAGGCTTGCTACCCGCTCTTGACTGCGAATCAGAGAGAAACCACTAATCAAGCAAGTGAGAAACAGCTGTGGCTTGCTGTGCAGAACAGCCTTCCTTTTGGAGGCACTTAGGACCAACATGGGCTAATGAGAGCTTCTTAACCACCACCCACCCCTAACACAAAAACAGTTTTAAAGGTTAAAATAATTAACCAAGACTGTTTGTTGTGATGTGTGTGTGTGTGTGTGTGTGTGTGTGTGTGTGTGTGTGTGTGTGTGTGTGTGTGTGTGTGTGTGTGTGTGTGTGTGTGTGTGTGTTTAAATTAATTGTTGTGTTTTTCCCCTCTCTTATGTATTTCTATTGACAACATACTTTGCTTTACTTTGTCTTTAGTATTGCGTAGTGTAGACCCCTATTCAGGGCGGGGACTGGATGTATCAGTGCTTATCTATAATCCTCGAAATAAAGAATTTTTGTCTTGTCTTGTCTCTCTCTCTGTCTCTTCTCTATCTGTCTGTCTGTCTCTCTCAATCTGCGTGTGCACCCACAAAACGGAGCACAGTGTAGAGAGAGAGGTGGCCTAGTGGTAATTCACCCTGAATAGGTAGCGAGTGCCCAGGGTTTTAACCCCATATACGAAGCGGGCTTTTCACTTCTCCCATCCACCAGACCTTCAGTGATGGCCTTGATGCTTCTCATTTGGTTGAAAGGAAAAACTGAAGTCCCGCTGTGCAGCATGCATTTAGCGCAATTAAAACAAAGACAACAAAAGGGGTAGTTCCGGTACAAATTTTCTGTGGGGGTAAAAAAAACTTTGATGTCCAAGCAAATACGCATACATACACTTTAAATGGGTTGCTAGCAATTTTTGTTCCGACAGCCCGAATTTCACACGGGGAAATTTGTTGTGACCACAATACAATACGATACAACACAATACAAGATAAGACAAGACAAGACCATACAATACAATACAATACAATACAATACAATACAATACAAGACAATGTAACGCAACGCAATGCACAAGTAGCGTGCAATGTGCAATATGTAATGCTATGCTATGCTATGCTATGCTATGCTATGCTATGCTATGATATGCTATGCTATGCTATGATATGCTGTACTGTACTGTACTGTACTGTACTGTACTGTATCAGTATCAGTATCAGTAGCTCAAGGAGGCGTTACTGCGTTCGGTCAAAATTTAATCTATATACGCTACACCACATCTGCCAAGCAGATGCCTGACCAGCAGCGTAACAACAATACAATACAATATAATACAATACAAGACAGTGCAATACAAGTTAACGCAATGTACTGTACTGTATTTTACTGTACTGCACTGCACGGCACGGGAACGCTCTATACTATACTATACTATATTATACCACGTGATGGCAATGTACTGGAAAGGCCCGCTGTGGTCCATAGGCAGTATGGTGCCGTTGTTGTGTCAGCGATCTTGTCTATAATATTGCCGAAAGTGAGAGAGATAGAAAGAGAGAGACGGACAGATAATCATGCAGAGACATAGAAAAAGAAGCATATAGACAGACAAACAAGGGAAAACTATTCATGCCGGAAACCAGGGAAGCTTCTTCTCTTCTTTTTCTGCGTTCACTCGTATGCACACGAGTGGGATTTTACGTGTATGACCGTTTTTACCCCGCCATGTAGGCAGCCATACTCCGTTTTCGGGGGTGTGCATGCTGGGTATATTCTTGTTTCCATAACCCACCGAACACTGACATGGATTACAGGATCTTTAACGTGCGTATTTGATCTTCTGCTTGCATATACACACGAAGGGTGTTCAGGCACTAGCAGGTCTGCACATATGTTGACCTGGGAGATCGTAAAAATCTCCACCCTTTACCCACCAGGCGCCGTCACCGTGATTCGAACCCGGGACCCTCAGATTGACAGTCCAACGCTTTAACCACACGGCTATTGCGCCCGTCACCAGGGAAGCAATCTTCATTCGCACTTCCCAATGTCAGGGAAAATACAACAACAACAACAAAACCCCACTGAAGTAGTTCTTGGAGAGCACAACAAACCATCCCCACTCCAACCTCAACCCCTGTCTTTTGTGGGGATTTTTTATTGTTTGTTTTTTCATGTTTTTGTGGGGGGGGTTTGTTGGTTGTTTTTTGTTTGTTTGTTTGTTTGTTTGTTTTTGTTTTGTTTTTGTTTGTTGTTGTTCGTTTGTTTGTTTGTTTGTTTTGGTTGTGTGTTTGTGTTGTGTGTGTGTGTGTCTTTTGTTGTTGTTGTTGTTTTCCAAACATTCTAAAATTCTCGTGGAAGCAATATTGCCGAAGCTGAGAGACAGACAGACAGAGACAGAGACCAGGGAGAGACAGAGACAGAGAAAGAAAAAACAGAGAAAAAGAGACAGAAACAGAGATCAGACAGAGACAGAGAGAGAGAGAGTGAGAGAGATACAGAAAGAAATAGAGAAAGAGACAGAGACAAAGAGAAATAGAGAGAGACAGAGACAAAAAACTCAAACTCGAACTTGAACTTGATTGTTTTATTGAATGTAAAAAGATTAGCTACAAGCTTTTTTTCTTTTCCATTGTGCCCTCACGGTAATGGCAACAACACTAACAACAGCAGTAAAAAGAAAAAACAAAACACAAAAAAACAATACGAAGTATAAAGCAGAAGAAGAAGAAGAAGAGATAGAAAGAGACAGACACACAGATGGACAGACAGACGGACGGACAGACAGACAAACGCAGACACAGATGATTTTTTTCATTGAGACCATAGCCCCATATGAATGAGAGAAAGAGAGAGAGAGAGAGAGAGAGAGACAGAGAGACAGAGAGAGACAGAGAGGCGCGTAATGCGACATAATGTGTGGGCAGGGGGCACTAGGAATGCCACAGTGGTGCAATGCCGATGGGGTACCTTTGTGATGGGCGGGGATATTGCCGATGCTGATGGACGTGTGTGTGATTGTGTGTTTGTGTGTGGGTTATGGGGGTGGCTGTGGGGTTTTAGTATGAGAGAGAGAGAGACAGACAGACAGACAGACAGAGAAAGAAGGAGAGAGAGAAAGAGAGAGATAGAGAGAATGAGAGACGGAGACATAAAGAGAGGGAGAGAGAGGCACACAGGGCACACAGAGAGAAAGCGAGTAACAAAGAGAGAGATACAGACAAACAGACAGACAGACAGGCATACAGACAGAGACAGAGGCGTAAAATGGGAGATTATGTAACAGATGGACACATACAGAATGAGAGAGAGAGAGAGAAAAAAAAAGAAAATAGAGAAATGCAAGTCGATAAAAACAGATAGAAACACAACATCAGACAGACAGACAGGCAGAGAGACAGAGAGAGGGAGGGAGGGCCTGGAGGGAGTGGGTGAGAAACGATGTGTATAGATAAACAGAACGTCATGTGGACAAAAGAGACATGCAAGCAGGCAGAGAATCTATGAGGCAACAGACCCGAAACGACAGGGGTTCGTTCGCTCTCCTATATGCAGGAAAGAAAAACAAAGTATGTCTAAACAATTGAGGTTTTTTTGTCGGTTTGTTTTGCTTTTGTCTTTGTTTACTTGTTTGTTTGTTTGTTTGTTTGTTTGTTTGTTTGTTTGTTCTTAGTTGTTGTTTCCAGGATTGACTCTTGATATACATTATCCATTATAAACGGTCATTGTTATGTCAACAGAAACAAACGTGACAGACTGGCAAAACATGGAACACATTGCGTTTACATCATCAATATTTCAAGATGCAAATCGGCATGAAGTTCGGAAGCTTTAAAGATTGTTAGACCGTTTTGATTTGGAAGGATTAGAATATGGACTGAGGTATAAAAAAGTTTGTGTTGTTGGAAGAGTTTACGCAAGTTATTCCAGATTCATACAAAAATAACTTTAAAGTAAGTGTCTGGGAACAAACAAATTCCGATTGTTTATCAGTGTGTATTATTTTTTATTCACATCATTTGTTACTTACAATCACTGCCTCTGCTAGCGACCAGTGATGATAGCTTGTTTCGGCATTCACATATCTTTAATGAAACCAATGAACAGAGAATAAGAACAGAAGAAGAAGAAGATAAACAATACATGAATGAACAGATAGAAAAAACAGCAAGTTGGTCACATTGCCATAGCGTGTTTGCACTCAGCGTTTTAGCTCACGTAAGCAATATTTTAACCAATCAATATTCTTCTTTCATGTCTTCTCTGAAACTTTTTTTTAACTGCATAGGAAAATGTCTGGATGTATTTATACAGAAAGATAGCCAGGTTTTGGCAATAAGCCTTGCTGAGTCCTGAAGGATTTGAGTTGTGTATTTGTATTTTACTGTCGTGTTGTTGGCTTGCTTTCCTGTTGTTTTATTTGTTTGTTCATTTGTTTGTTTCTTTGTTTACTGGGGGCGGTGGTTATAGTGGTAGGATGGTGGCCGAGCGCGCGCATGTGTGTGTGTGTGTGTGTGTGTGTGTGTGCTCTTTCATTCTCTTTCTTTGTCGTAATTGTCTCCATATTTATCTTTATATCTTTCTCTCTCTAACCCCCTTCACCCACTCTCTCTCGCTCTCTCTCTCTCTCTCTGTCTCCTTCAGTTCCACCCCGTTTCACACACAAAGCTTATTGCAGTTCCGTCATGGCCCACTGACTGACAGATTTACAAGCCAGGACCCCTGTCCCCGTTGATAGTGTCTACTATTTTGTCAATGGTGGCGGATATCAAAATACCACCTGGAGCGCCCCTCTCATCAATTACCCAGAAGCAGGCTCGGCCATCACTCTCATTCACCACAAAGCTTGCATGCCCCCTAACAACAGCAAAATTTTCATTTTTGCAGCGAACTAACAAACTATTTCGACTTGGACGTAATGCCAACGTAAATACGCATCAATTCCACAGTAAGGATAACATCTTTGTGGCATAGACATCTTTTAAGAATAAGATTTTATGTTTATCTTCTCTCCTCCCTCTCTCCCTCTCTTTCTTAATCTCTATCAGCCAGCTCTCTTTCATTTCCCCTAACCCCCTTACAGTTCTTACTAGTTTTAGGTGAGTTCTGTTCATTATTGTATCTTTTGTATCTGTTTTGGATGTAAGTTCATGGAACTACAGTTTCTTTATGGTTTCAACTTATTTCCCAGTAACATTCCCCTCTAGACAGTGTGCTGAAAGTTCCCTCTGGTTATCTCACAGTCTTAGAATAAGGAGGAAATACAATACTTGACCAACCACTGCTGAGGCTTTTGTACGCCGTGGAACACTACAAAAACAACTCGAAATGGGGCATGTTAATTTCGCTGAGAAAGAGTTTTGTATGATACTCAACTGTGCAACATATTGGCGGTCAGAAACAGTTTTGGCGCAGGCGTCACTCAAAATGGAGTGATGGCCTAGAGGTAACGCGTCCGCCTAGGAAGCGAGAGAATCTGAGCGCGCTGGTACGAATCACGGCTCAGCCGCCGATATTTTCTCCCCCTCCACTAGACCTTGAGTGGTGGTCTGGACGCTAGTCATTCGGATGAGACGATAAACTGAGGTCCCGTGTGCAGCATGCACTTAGCGCACGTAAAAGAACCCACGGCAACAAAACGATTGCTCCTGGCAAAATTATGTAGAAAAAATTCACTTCGATAGGAAAAACAAATAAAACTGCATTCATGAAAACACACACACACACACACACACACAAAAACAAAACCAAAAAAAATAACAAGAGAGGCAAGGCCTTCAAGACTCACTTGTGATACACTTTAAAAAATATATATATAATCGTTAAAATGTGTTCTGCATTTGTTATTATAAAGCTTCGGGTTAAAAGAAAAAGAAAAAAAAAGTCCTAACGGCAGATTCGAACTCCGCGTGTTCGGGTGAGAAGAAACTGTCTTACCCATTACACTATCGTGGCTCCTTAACTCACGTTCAAAAATATGATATTTAAACATGTTTTTTTTTAAAGGGCGATAAATCGATTGCGGTATTCGCGGTGAGAACGCTGTTTAAATCATTATTATTCTGGTGTATCTTGGGCATTCAAAAAATCTTTAAGGGCAATTAAAAATTATTTTTAAGTCCGCGGTAAAGGAGACGGTGATATCGCCGCAATCACACAGCAACATTTAGCCGTTTTCTCTGGATCTAGATAGATGTACAAATTTCAGTTAGTTACACCTGGTTGACACTGTCAATTCAATTTCTCTCATTCTAGTTTTATAGTTTTAAAGTTGATATGAAAATTGAGTATTTTGTTAAACTAATAACACGTAGAGCCAAGTACAAGTACTTCTAAACGTCGTATGAAGTGAAAAGGACTTCATTTTGAGAAAAGTCAAGACTGGAAATGTTTACTTTTCATCAATTCAAAGGTATTAACTCACATGGTTTATTATTTTTAACTATGAATTCCGACAGATTATGTGGATATTTTTATGGCAGTTTGGGGCATAATCCAGTAAGTGATGAGGCGTTCACAAATCTTTCTCTGAATAGATATTTAACGGTCTCCTTCTCCAACTTTCCATCACATGTTATCGTGTATTGTCGATTGAATATAGGATTGAATGGGCAGGTCAACAACTTGAGACAAAATGGCGTCGTCCGCGTTCGCGAAGAATATGAGCACGCGCTTTGAATGTATAAATATGTGTACGCAATTGATTTTTGCCCATGACCTTCAGGGCTCAGCCAATAGATCTATAAAGTCCACTCGTCGTATTGATTTTAGTGTTTTCCGAAAAAGACCACTTGGGCGAATAAACATAGTGAAAGCCCTGTACACTGAGAGTAAAACACACAAGCTTTTTATGTATTGAGTATAATTTCAAAATGTAATGTTTAAGATGAGAAAGATCAGTTTAAGGCAAATTAAGTCATGTAGTATTAATTACAGATTAATTTCCCTTTTTTACTATCTGCACCAAAACGTTTGCAAAATAAATATAACTTCCATGCTTAGCAAAAGAAGTTCCTGTTTGAACAAAAAATGATAATAATGACTGCTCTTCTTGTTGTGTCAGAATATCAGATCAAAGTGCCAAGTTTAGAGAGAGAGAGAAAAAATAATAATAAAAAAATAAAATATATATATATATATATAACAGTAAATGTTTGCACATAATTTGGCTTCTTTTTTTACTGTTTTGTGCCCATCCCAGAGGTACAATATTGTTTTAAACAAGATGACTGGAAAGAACTGAATTTTTCCTATTTTCATGCCTAATTTGGTGTCAACTGACAAAGTATTTGCAGAGAAAATGGCAAGGTTAAAGTTTACCACGGACACACACACACACACACACACACACACACAGACACACACACACACACACACACACACACACACACACACACACACACACACACAAAGAGAGACAACCGAACACCGGGTTAAAACATAGACACACTTTGTTTACACAAGTGAGTCAAAAATGGGTGGCTCTGTAGTATAGCGACGCGCTCTCCCTGGGGAGAGCAACCCGATTTTCACGCAGAGAAATCTGTTGTGATAAAAAAAAATCTTCTGCTGCTTCTACTGCTTCTTCTTCTTCTTGTCCTCTCTGCCCCCATGACCTTTTTGAATTTCACACACTAAACATACCCCCTGATCTCTTCTGCACAGCATGTTAACAGACCCGAAATCAGATTCGCTCTGAAAAATGAACTCCTTTGTCAATGATAACTGAGAGTTGAAGCACAGCTGTGTCTTCTGCTCGTCATTTTCATTGCGATTTTATTCGCTGTAAATTTTCATCTGATGATGATAGTATCCAAAAATAATGACTCTGCAGCAGATATCTGATTATGATGTGGATTTGTCTCTTTTCTTTGCAAGCTGTGCTACTAATAGCCCAGCTAAATATAAGCGAGCTCTGAGAATGGTCGCTTGAATAGATATGAAAAAAAGTATATGTACACGTTCACAAAAAATATTTCCAACATGTTTAAACATCGTCTTTTTTTTCTGGATGAATGATATAATGGATTGCCTCTCATATTTGTGTGAAGTGATTATAGCGACTGCAAAATGTCGTCTTGTACAATATTGTATGATATTGAATTATTGGGGAAAATGAAAGATGACAGCTATTGGAAGGGTTAGTAAAGATATATATATATATATATATATATATATATAGGGATGAAAAGAGAGGGTGAGAGATAGAGGGGTGTGGGGTATCCGAGGAATAGAGAAAGAGAAACAGAAAGAACGGGGAGGAGGAGGCCCCGGTGCCCATAACAGAGATAGAATGTTGAAACGTATGGTCGTGATGCAGATCATAACTCAGGGAAAAAAAACGTATACATCTCTCTATCTCTATATGTCGTGGGAAAAGATTTACGAAATGTTTTAATATGCTCAAGGAAAATTGCAGTAAGACTTATCCGTGACAAAGTAAAACTGATCCTGTGAAATACAAACAGTGCCAAGAAGGGAACCAAGCATCACAGGACAATGTTAGATCCATAACTGATATAAATCCTGCTTAACTGCCTAAAATTATCGATAGCCTGTTCAGATACAAGCAAATCAACTTGGTCAGCTTATGACTCGGCCCTTGCTTGTCTGTACCAAAGGTTAGCAACGGACGTATGTACGGACGAATCTGTAACCAAAATGTGTGTTCATCGTGTGGTGAAATTGCACGATTACGAGTGAAAACGGACGTTACAGGCACAACCTGCACAGTTACCCGGGAGCTATAAATGTCATTTACATGCATATGTGCGCATAACTCTCTGTTCTTATGATTGTTCCCAGTGGGAGACAACACGATACTACACCACCGCCACCGCTCTCTCTCTCTCTCTCTCTCTCTCTCTCTCTGTATATATATATATATATATATATATATATATATACTCTCACACACACGCACGCACGCACGCACGCGCACGCGCACGCACACACACACACACACACACACACACACACACACACACATGCACACACACACACACACACACACACACACACACACACACACACACACACACACACACACGAACGAACGAACGAACGAACGAACGAACGAACGAACGGACGCACCACAATTTTTGTATGTGCTCTGGTGGTGTGGGTATACGAGTGGGGTGGGTGCATGTTGCTAATGTTCGTCGTGTTTGATCCCTTTTTGTTGCTCTTATTGTTGTTGTTGTTGTTTATGGTAAATGTTCTGAATGTCTGTTTGTAATACGCTTTATCGCTGTTACGAACCCACCCTCCATATATATGAATGCCCATAATGGATCAACGAATACACATTGTGTGGCGGAAATTACAGTTGCATTTTGTTGATATTGCTTACACGGACAAAACAAAAAGGCGTTTGGAGCGAGAGAAACACACAGACTGACAGATGGTCAGGCGGAAACACAGAGAGACAGACAGACAGATGGACAAATAGATGGGCAGAACGCAGAAGAGAGAGAGAGAGACGCTTTGACGCTTTGGCACTTTAATGTCATTGGCCATGAGGTCCTTATGACATGGGTAAATGCATCAACATACTTTCAATTCATAACAAACCATTACGATAAACGAATGAAATGGTGAAAGCAAAATCAATAATGAAACAAAGCAAAGTTCCTTCTTTGAAGAAAAAAAAAGATACTAACCAACAGGCCACCAGACACATAATGAATCCGTTCATTCATCTATCAATGCACAATGCAACTTATTCCAACACTGGCTGCAGAAGAAAATTGTTAAACCTATCTGACCACGTAGTTATGGTTGCTGTGCTTTTTGTCTTATCTTCATAGATTCTTATATAAATTTTGAGAGGTGGGAGAGAGAGAGAGAGAGAGAGAGAGAGAGAGAGAGAGAGAGAGAGAGAGAGAGAGAATGATAGAGAGAGACATAGTCACTCAGGCAGGCAGTCAGACAGAAAGAGCGCACGGAAATTCAATCTGTGTTCATGACATTATCTTGACACTTTGACATATTCATTCATATACATAAACACACACACACACACACACACACACACACACACACACACACACACACACACACACACACACACACACACACACACATACACACACAGATATATATATATATATATATATATATATATATATATATCCATATATATATATCAGGAGAGAAAACGAGAGGAAGAGATGAAAAGGGAGAGAGAAACAGAAGGAGAATAAACCACAGAAAGAAAGAAACACAGTGGCAGAAAAGTAGACAGAGAGAGAAAGAGAAGAAGAAAAGAAAAGAGAAACACCCGTAGGTCCTGAGAAGAAAGAGAAACACCCGTAGGTGCTGGGGAGGACCCAGAGGAGCACTGTCTCCATCCGCCCTTGGAACAATCCTGCACCACTACTCTTGGAGGCCTGCGCTGTGTAAACGATGGGTGCAGGGCACACGCACAGGACGCTCCATTAAGAATTCAATGGACATAACTGCTCCCGAACAGAGGCAAAAGAGACACGGAATGGAATAGAATAGAATAGAATGTCTTTATTACCAAGTGTACCGAGGTCACAAGGAATATTGGGGGGGATAGTACATAACAAGATACGAATATAAAGAGACTCAAGTGCAAGATTCATACGATTTTTCTTTTTTTCAATTAAGCCCAATAGCCCCAGAAAGAAAGAAACAGAGAGAGAGAGAGAGATGGGGGGAGGACAGACAGGAGAGAGAAAGAAACAGAGAGAGGGTGAGAGAAGGAGAGAAAGAGGGAGGGACGGGAGTCAGGTGGGAGGCAGCATAAGAAACAAGGCCCATTACCTGCTCCTCTGCACGGTCATGTGGGAGCGGTAAATGTCAGTTAGCTGGTGGTTCCCTGCGGGGGTGGAACACATCGTCATAACACTTCTCTCACTCTCACTCTCTCTGTCCCTCTGTGTGTGTGTGTGTGTGTGTGTTGTGTGTGTGTGTCTGTGTGTGTGTGTGTGTGTGTGTGTGTGTGTGTGTGTGTGTGTGTGTGTGTGTGTGTGTGTGTGTGTGTGTGTGTGTGTGTGTGTGTGTGTGTTTCTCTACATATCTCTCACCCTATCTCTCTTTCTGTCTCTACCTCTCTTTGTCTGTCTCTTATCTTTTCATGTTATTATCTCGTGAGCAGAATGGAAGTAAACCTTTCCAACATTTCTTTTTATTCACAAAGGTTTTTCAGATACACAATGTATATACTTTGCTTTGGAAAGTAAAGGGTACAGACATGATGATGTTCGAAGTACTGACAAGTCCACAACGAAATAATGTAAACAGAATAATACATATCCAAGAGCATAATCCCATGGTGTCATTACTAACAATGCATACAGTGCACACATTCGGTGTGTTCCATAGTTATGTTAAAAGCATACTTGTCTACTACATACGCATGCTTGAGGTCTTTTGAGAACATTTTAAGCATTTGTAATAATATGCTTTGTTCACTGTGTAAATGATCAACCAAATTCCATTTCGTGTTATATTGTTCGGACTGAGCAGTTACAGAGAGTAATTAATCAAACATTAATCAAACACAAATACTACGAGCAACATTGTTTAGCCACGCTTTGTTGTGTTGATGCCGTCCACGAATGAAACCTTTGTAAAAACAGTTTGTTTTGTACCTACACACACCTATACTTTTACATTGATGTGCGACTTTCTCACCTACACGTGTATGGGGTCATGGCCTTTGTTGATAAAATATCTGAATCTGAGTTTGACTCTTTCTCTCTCTCTCTCTCTTTGTCTCTCCATACATATACAGACAGACAGACAGATAGATAGATAGATAGATAGATAGATAGATAGATAGATAGATGCAAGTCAGCTTTTGACATTCAGTGCAACATAATACAACAACGCAGCACAACACAATACACCGACTTATCTGTGTCAATAAAAACCCTTTCCTACAAGCCAACCATTTCTTGCCCTTCACAATAACATATCTGCCACGCATACAATCAGCGTCTGCACGCAATTGGTCTGATACGTCAGCAATGTCAGAGCCAATCAGCATCATTGTTTTATACACTCCCTGATGCACGGGATAGGTCGAAGTCTATCGTAGAATGCCACAATATATGTTTTTTTGGGAGGAGGATGTTAATCTGTGGTAAAGTTTTCCACGTGGAATCCGGAAGGATTGGCATTGTGTTCATGTTCGGCAAAAACCGAGCGTCTTTGCACCACTGGGATCGTCTGTGCTATTAGCTCTTTCCGTCTCGTCTGTCATTACATCTCAGGATATTTTTTGTCTCTTTCTTTAGTCTGTCTCTGTCTTTGCTCCCCCCCCCTCTCTCTCTCTCTCTCTCTTTCTCTCTCTGCTCCTCTCTCTCTCGCTCGCTCGCTCGCTTGCTCTCTGTTTCTCTGTCTATGTTTTTTTTTCTGTTTGTCTAACTCTCTTTCTCCTCTCTTTCTCAGTCCTCTCAGTGTGACCTCGTGTCTTCTAAGTGGCCTTCTGTCTGTGTGTGTCTGTGTCTGCGTCTGTGTCTCCGACTCTCTCTCTCTCTCTGTCTATCTATCTATCTCTCCTCTCTCTCTCTCTCT
>NC_134899.1:34389120-34391620 GCF_041734735.1 Babylonia areolata | reverse complement strand
TTTTTTTTCTCCAGAATGTATGTGGAAGTGCCTGTTATGAACCCAGGAACCTGTCGCATATAATTGAGTAATAAACCAAATATATATCTAAATGTTAAAGCAGGAAGACAGGACAATAATTTTTGGTGTTGATGATGGTTACGATTGTGATGATGATGGCTTGATGATGACGATAATAGTGGTAGTGCTGATAACGACGATGTCGGTGATGGTGATGATAGTGGTGATAATGATGACGATATTGATGTTGATGGTGAAGGTGATAACGACGACGATGACAATGACGACGAGAACGACAATGGCTGCCGGAAAGACAAAACGAAAGTATCATAGCAATGCGAAATATCGATAAAACATGCATGGGTTTCCACGACAGAACGATAAAACGAAAGAATCATAGTAGTGTGAAATATTAATGCATGGGTTTCTACAAAATATTAAGGAAAGAAGGTTCATAAGATATAGACAAACTAGGACAAGTCATGTGGTGATCTAATGTGGTAGGGAGGAGGAGGAGAGAGAGGGGGGAGGGAGAGAGAGAGAGAAGGAGAGGGAGAAATTCACAAGGTTTATTCATTAAGGCCATAGCCGCATATGAACAAGGGTCGATAACAACATTAATTTTGTGTCACCAGAATTATAGCAGTTAATTACGACATAACTAAATCTCTCCAGAGGAGAGAAACAGACAGACAGACAGACAGATAGAAAGACAGAGACAAACAGACAGACAGAAAAACAGTCAGACAGAGACAGAGAGAGGCGGGGATGGCTATAATAATAATAATAATAATAATAATAATGTACATGTATACAGCGCCCTTTCTCTCTAAGAGCTCAGGGCGCTTTACATGAAAGAAAAATATTACAAGTTACATAAAACATTCATGACGACTCTTTCTCAAAAAACACCTCCCCCCCTCCCCACCCCCACTCATACTCTCCCTTTCCCACTCTACATACATCCAAAGTGAGCTGACATGGGTGGTGTTGGAGAACAAGGAAACTGAGATTACTTTTAGATAGATTTTAAAAAGATGAGGTTTTTTTGTGTTTTTTTTGTTTGTTTGTTGTTGTTTTTGCGATAAGCGAAAAGCAGAAACAGAATCAGATGCACGGATATGATGAGAAGGTTGTTCCAGATGTGAGGAGCAGCAAAGAAGAAAGAACATTCACCATAGGTTCTTGTATTGACACGAGGAAGTTTCAAAGGTAACAGTCAGAGGAAGAGCGGAGATTTCTTGCGAGTTACACCAACTCTTAGCAATGGCCAATATCATGGTTCAACGACTGGGAATGGCAATGCAGCAAAGCGGCTGTGGGGTGCTCAGAGGACGTCAGGGAGCACAGAAGATGTCACGGCCATCAACAGGAGCCAAAGAAAAATATAGATATGACCATCCTCCGTACCTCTTTCTTCTGGACTCTGCGGCCGAGTGTGGTTTTACCTCGAAAGTGGGTTTGCTCTTTTGCAATGACTCCACCATGTAAAAGCTCAAAACTTTGTCTGTATAGGTCTTCCTTGAGGCAGAGGTACATGCAAAGACTATTTTCCTCTTTTTACAATAACTCCACCAATTAAAACCTCAAAACTTTGTCTTTATTGGTCTTCCTTGAAGCAGAGATACACCCATCATTATGTTATCAGGGCGTCGACGGATCTCTTTGACTTCAAAGGACTACAGGTAATGTTATGATGTTAATTAATTCACTGATCATTAAGGACCTGGAATCAATTTTCGGCCAGTGTTGAACTACCATCGTTATCTTATTTGTCTGTGTGTCCGTCTGCTCTTAAAACCTGTAATATCACACACACACACACACACACACACACACACACACACACACACACACACACACACACACACACACGTGTGTGTATATATATATATATTTACGCACACGCACGCATGCACGCATACACTCACATGCTGACAGACAGATATGCACATACACATACACACGCGCGCACACACACACACACACACACACACACACACACACACACACACACACACACACGTACGCACATACAGAGAGACAGGGAGAGACAGAGAAAGAGACAGACAGAAACGGAGAGACAGAGATCAGAGATGGAGAGACAGACAGACACAGAGAAACAGACAGAGAAGGAAAAGAGCGAGATAGAGAAAGAGAGAGAGAGAGAGAGAGAGAGAGAGAGAGAGAGAGAGAAAGACAGAGAGAGAGAGAGTGTAGGTGTTTTCCGCATTTTCCACACTCCAATGATCTGACTAAGCGTGAACTTCAATCCTCCTCTGAAAAAAAAAAGAATAAATAAATAAAAACGAAAAAAAGAAAGGATAAAAAAAAATCGAATACTAAAAAAAAAGTGGAAAGTCAGGAGATGGGGGAACGGTCGGAAAAGCCAGCGAGACGATCGTTCGCACTAATTACGCTTTCACCCGAAAACTGAACACGCGTTTTAACGAACCACTAAGTAAAAACAGAAATAATACAAACAACAACATACTGGAGA
>NC_134899.1:34344120-34384120 GCF_041734735.1 Babylonia areolata | reverse complement strand
ATACTGTGAACATAATCAACAATGTCATATAAATCTTTAGAAAAAAAAAAGTCAAGAAAGAGAAAAAGCATTAACGACGTCGGTTTGCATAATAAATGTATCTACCAAGGTCGTGAGGGCAATGCTCGTCTTGCATCAAATGCTGAAACCTAGTCATTGACGGATAAAGCGTGTATTTTGGGGGAATATACTTCTGTCGTAAGTCGTTCAATTCTGTGCAGTGGAAAAGAAAATGCAGTTCCGTTTCTATAGCATTGTGGCATAATGAACAAGAGAGAGAAAGAGAGGGGGGAGCAAGATAATGACACACCAGTACAATAGATGGGAGTTGGGGGTTGGGGGATGGAGGGTTATGAAGCGAACTTTTCACCTGCGTCAACACTAAAGCTAAGTGTGGTCCATGTAAGCCTCTGCTCCCAAGGAGGAGGAGGTTGTGTGGCTGAAACAGTATACAAGACTACGCCAGGCACGTAACATCGATACCTGCACAGAAGGAACTCCATTGTGTGGCAGTATGGAATCGATGGCACGGAAGCCGGTGTGTTTGCCCACTAGGTTGCTGACCTTTACAGATTTCTACTTGATTCTACCCGTCTCAAATGTGGGCCTAGAACGTGAAGGTTTGTTTTCGCGAGACTGCCGAAGAGGTCTGTGAACAACATCAACAAGAGTAAACATTCACGTTGCGAAACTGAATAATTCAGTTTGAAGAAAGAAAGAAAGAATTCTAGAAAGAAAGAAACAACACAATAAAAATCATACAAAAATTGAAAGAACATACACCAGTTTTCCATCTAGCTATCTGACTGGCTGTCTATCTATTAATCTATCAGTGCGTTTATCTCTCTCTCTCTCTCTCTGTCTCTGTCTCTCTCTCTCTCTCTCTCTCTCTCTCTCTCTCTCACACACACACACACACACACACACACACACACCACCACCACCACCACCACCACCACTGCCACTGCCACCACCACACACACACACACCACAGGAAGTTGTAGCAAGCTACACCTATCGATCTAGCTTTAGTAGTAAGACTAAGAGCGTTCACAAGAGGAAGCGATTACGCGACCAGAGTACGCCAGCGGAAAGCTCCCAAAGTGGTGGCCCCATATCAGATCCACCATTTGCATAAGTCCCTTGGTTTGGCCACAGGACCGCCTCACCCTTCGAACAGCAGGCCTCTGGGGAACTGCTCCGACACCTTGGGTCACTGGCCAAAGATGACCCTGCACTTTCCTTGTTGGCGTTCAGTGTTTCTGATGTTGGTGGTGGTGGTATTGGTGGTAGTGTTGTTGCTGTTGTTTGCTTTTCGTTGGAGGTGGTGGTGCTGGTGTTTGTTGTTGTTGTTGCTGTTTGTGCTGTTGCTGTTGTTGTTGATGCTGTTGTTGTTGTTGTTGTTTTCATTGTCATTTTTGTCATTGATAACGAAGAAGACGATGATGGTGGTGATGATCATGCAGAGGATGATGCTCATGATGATGATTACAACTATGACGACGACAATGATGATGTTGCTGGTATTTTCGATGTTAATGTTGCTGTTGTCTCCTTGATCACTCATCGTCATTTGTCGATGCCACTGCCATCATCATTATCACCACAGCCATCATATCGAAACAAGTGTTAACAACAGTCGTTTCATATCATCAGACACACGTGTGATTTATTGCCCATTCATTTCATCTGAAATATAAACACAGACACAGACACAGACACACACAGACACACAGACACAGACACACAGACACAGACACACACACACACACACACACACACACACACACACACACACACACACACACACCAAAAAACAACAACAGCAACAAAACACAACAACAAAAAAACAACAATAAAAAAAAAAAAAAAACAATCACTATCACAATCACCAGCCCATCAACACACAGACACATACAGACACACACAGAGACACACACACACACACACGCGCACGCACGCACGCACACGCAAACACACACACACTTCACTTATTCACACCCCTTTGCAAAACCAGCATCAAGTCAATCCTCCCACACGCAATATCAATCCCACACACATCAAGAAATAAAACCCCATCCCCCCCACCTCAGACTGCATCATCCAAAAAGAAAGGTTCAGTGACCCAGTCCTGAGAAGTTCAACATCTTCCCACACCTACACCGTGTTGTACGTGCCAAGCGGGTGTGTTGTCTCCCCCCCCCTCCACCCCCCACCCCCACCCCCCCCTGCTTGCTGTCAGTGCAGTGAGGAGCACTTCACACTCTGACAAGGGATCCAACATCCGCCACACCGGGCAGCCGAGTGTTCCTTCCGTTTTCTGTGGAACATGAACAAGTGCATGTTAAACTAAGAGAGAGAGAACGAGAGTGAGAGAGAGTAGTCATCTGGTCCTAGGATTTCCTTTTATTTACCACACCCACCTAGCTTCAAATTTTGCCAGTGCATGAAAACGAATGTGTTCTGTTGTTAGTAGGCTGGATGGCAGATATTCTTCTCTGCCTAGATGAGCAGATCACGCCGGCCTGATGGACGGGAAATTGAAGAGATCGTGGTCTTTGGGGAGAACCCCATAAGAAATGAAGGATTGGAAGCAGTGGTAACTATAGAGAGAGGGGTGGAGGGTAAAAAGGGGTGTGTATGGGAAGCTTTTAGGTCCTGAGTTTGACTGATGCCTCCACTGAGGTTGACATGATATTGGAGATGGATGGATGGATGGATAAGATTGCTGATCTCGCCAACAGCGTGAGGCGAGGACTGTTGTCGCTAAGCTATTTCTACTCGTAAGCTCTTTCGTGATCTTGACGTTGTTGATCCTGAAGAGGGCGTAGCCCTTGGGATTCATTGCCTGTTGAGCAGGAACGTGGCAGAATGGTTTACACGTTTATCTGCCGATACAGTGTCCGTGAAAGTACGGGTTCGAATCCAGTCTCACCCTTTGTCATAAGTTTGATTGGGAAATCAAACTGACCGACCAGTTATTCGGGCGAGACGATAAAACGAGGTCCCGTGTACAGCACGCACTTTGCGCACTGAAAAAGAACCCAGGGTAACATATGGTCCCATGGCAAAATTCTGTATAAGAAATCCACTCTAATAGGTACGCAATTTTATTATACATACACTCAAGGCCTGACTATGCACACTGGGTTATGCTGCTTGTCAGGCATCTGCCTAACATGTGTGGTGTAGCGTATATGGACAAATCCGAACACAGTGACGCCTCCATGGGAAAGTAAAACTGAAACTTCCTGTGGGTTTGTTCCCTGTGGAACTGCCCCTAATTAGTCAATTTTATCAGTGCATGCAAAACAACAAAAATGGGATTGATCTCTCCTGCTAGAGTTACAAACAAATGTGTTCACTCAGAAAGAGAGTGGAAGAGAAAGAGAGTGAGCGATAGAGAAAGAGAGAGAGAGAAAGTGTGTGTGTGTGTGTGTGTGTGTGTGTGTGTGTGTGTGTGTGTGTGTGTGTGTGTGTGTGTGTAAGAGACAGAGTCGTCGGAGACAGACAGACAGACAGATAAACTGACAAATAAGAAGAAGAAGAAAAGAAGAAGAAGACAAAGACACCAGCACAATCAAGACACAGACGAAGAAGTTAACGAAATAACAGAATAACCAAACGAATAATTTCGTTCATTTACCCTGGCCCCCAAAACACGAAGTGTGCTGCTGTATAAAGGCTGCTGGGTCCAGTGGCAAATAAACTCCGAGGCCCAGATGAACAACACACAGATGAGCAGCCCTCGCCGGACTGATGGATGTGAAACTGAAGAGAGCCCCAGGGACTCAGAGGGGAGATCGGGTCAAACCTCACGAGAAGTGCAGGGGCATCGGGAAGGGAAGGATTGGTAGGTACAGGGGCCGGAGGTGGGGTGGAGGGTGTGAAAGGAGGTGGGTGGGTGAGTGGGAGAAGGCTTTTAGATGCTGGGTTTGAATATCCCTATATGACGTGATATAGACGATGGAAGGAAGGATCGACTGCTGATATCACCAACAACATCATGACTGGCGGGAGGACTCTTGTCTGCAAGTATTGCTCTTCTGCTGGTTGTTTCGAAAGCTCTTTTCGTGTGAGCTTTACGCTGTTTGATCTTGAAGGGTGGGTCTGAAAAGAGGGCGTGACGTTAGGAATTATTGTCGGTGGGTCTGTTCCCGGTGGTGCTGCCCCCAGCCGGATCTGTTTCCGCTGGGCAAATGGGATTTGTATATCCTGCCAGATCTACTACTGAGAAATATGCAAGCAGGTAGAGACAGAAAGAGCGTGAGGGAGCGAGGGTATTTAGGCGGAAGTTTTGAAGTGAACAGAGAAAGAGAGAGAGATGAGATGAGAAAGAGAGGGGGTGAGAGAGAGATGGACAGGATAGAAGACATATAAGAGACAAAGAGACATAGAGAGAGACAGACAGGAGTGGGCAGGCAGGGAAAGACAGAGAGAGGGAGAGAGAGACAGACAGACTGAGACATGAAGAGATCGAGAGAGACAGACACAAAGAGACAGAGAGACAGGCAGTGAGATAGTCAGATAGAAAGAGAGCACGGAAATTCAATCTGTAATCATGACTTTTTCTTGAAAATCTGACATGTTCAGTCATGGACGTTTAGTTTTATCCACGTAAATGGGAAATAAGTTAATAAGGCAAATGTCCTTTTCCAGTACCATAAACAGGTATCACATACAGACAGCACCTGTTCGATATCTGTTCCTCTTTTGTTTAGGGCACAGCTAGTGATGTGTGTTGGATACCATTCCATATTTGCTTTCTTTATAATGACCAAGCCCACACAGCAGCAAAAACGGGAACTAAAAAAAAGGTAGTATGTTAATATACTGCACTTTGTCATACAAGGACATGAATGATATACCCGAAAGAGAGTTTTAAGTGCTTCCACTCAGCTCTGAGAACCCCTCAGTGAATTCTCCCAGATACCAGTCCGATTCGCAGACCTGTGTTAAGTTTAATTTTCATATTCGTATCTAATTCACTAGGGACTAAATATTGCAATTAAAATAAGTGATTTTCCCTCAGTGATATTGCAGTACAGCATATAACTTTTGACTGTGAGTTGCCGAAGCCTTACCTGCACAAAAAATGAGTCATCGTACGTCGCTGGAAACGTTGATGTTTTTAACTTTTAACACCAGTTGCTTCTCTTGTTGAATCAATTAATAACTTCCCTTTTACCAAGTCCACTCAGTAATCTTATTTCATTGTATTTCTGTTTATTTCAGATGTGCACCTTTGTCTCCACCCTCAAACTAACCTCGTTCCCCTAACTCACCATTCAACTCCACCTATCCTCTTCTACCTTTTGAATGATAACATTCAAATGTAAAATTAATACTTTAACAGGATGTCTCCAATCAGCGTATGTGTGATGGAGCATTAAAATTCCTCCTATGGGGTTTGTTTTGGCTTTTTTTGTTGTTGTTTTTTCTACCACCATCCTTTCGTTTATCACCCTCTGTGATCGTAGGCTCTATTAAAAAAAAAAAAAAAAAAAAAAAAAAAAAGATTATGCGGGACCGTTTTGCCTGTCAAATTTTGTTCCATCGGTAATCAACAATGTTTCGTGTAGAGTTTGATTTGTATCGTTTATTTTTATTCCCTTGATGCCATTCTAATTTTTTCGCTTTGTCCCTTGTGTTTACTGGCCATATCGCTATCAAGGGTAATGTTTTGATACAACATATTGCCCCCTTTCATTCATATCGCTTCTGTCCCCCCACCCCCACCCCCACCCCCTTTCTCTCTATTTTTATCAATTTCTCTCTCCTCTCATTCTCCTCTATCTATGTAGTGTTGTAAATGCCAATTTACCATTCATGTGACCATGGTTATAATGTGCATGTTGTTTGGATATTTAATAAATTATTTCCCCCTTTATATCAGTTTACCTGTTTCCACTTCGAGGGCTGGATGAAAAAAAAAGCATTGTCTTGCTTACTCTATTACCCTCAGAAAATAAAATGTATTCAGTTCAAATCGATTAAGTTCAGTGCTCCCTCCCTCCCTCCCTCCCTCACACACACACACACACACACACACACACACACACACACACACACACACACACACACACGAGTGCCATCCTGACACCCTCGCTTCCTCCGCATTATGTTTCAGTCTATTCATATCCCCTTCCCCAAACAAAACAAACAATGACATATTGCCTGTAAATTCAGCGATTTCGTTTCATGTCTTGTCGGGCCTGTTCGATAACGTTGATACCCCAGAAAACGGAATGTGGCTGCCTACATGGCGGGTTAAAAACGGTCATACACGTAAACGCCCACTCGTGTGCATACGAGTGAACGTGGGAGTTGCAGCCCACGAACGAAAAAGAAGAAGATAAGGTTGATAAACTGACGTGTGTGTGTGTGTGTGTGTGTGTGTGTGTGTGTGTGTGTGTGTGTGTGTGTGTGTGTGTGTCTGTGTCTGTGTGTCTGTGTCTGTGTGTGTGTGTGTGTGTCTGTGCCTGTGTGGTGACACTGGTTTTCTGACGGACGGCCGCACAGTCAGATTGGTGTGTCAGATGAAGGGACGTGGGAGAGGGGGTGACGTTGTCTGCATGCGTGGATTCGTTGAGTGAGAGAAAATGAGAATTGTTTAAGACTGCCATTGTTGTCGTTGTTGATGTTGTTGTTCTTTTCGGAGTAAAATTATGAGGGAGAGAGAAGAGAGGAGAGGGGAAGAGAGAGAGAGGGGGGGGGGGGGATAAATAGATGAGAGAGAGACACAGAGAGAGAGAGGAAAACAAAAGAGACAGACTAACTATACTCATAATGACTGACTGATAAGCCCTGACAGACACACAGACAAACTGACGATGTTTCACCAGGAAGCAAACATGATGTCAGTGACTCTGGTCGCTGTTTGCCCGGGATTGAACTGGAGAGAGTGACAATACAGCCACATCGACTGACAGACAGACAGATAACAAAGAGGCAGGCATGTTTTATCCTGCAATAATGCGTCTGTTTATTGATGAAAGTTTATCAGTCGGCCCGAGTATCGACATTGATCATGCAAACAAAAAGCCTGACGGTGGAGATACATGATTAATTGTCCCAGGTGGAGTAACTGTTTACAATGCCATTGCGTTTTTTGTGGGGCTAGGGTTGGGGGAGGGGGCTCTTGCTTTCGTTCGTTAGTCCATTTTTTCGTTAGTCCGTTTTTTCGTTAGGCAGCGAATATTCCTGCTTGTTCTCTAACCCCAATCATCGCCAACACACATACCTGTGGAGTGATGGCCTAGAGGTAACGCGTCCGCCTAGGAAGCGAGAGAATCTGCGCGCGCTGGTTCGAATCACAGCTCAGCCGCCGATATTTTCGCCGAAAAATCCACTTCGACAGGAAAAACAAATACAACTGCTCGCAGGAAAAAAAAATACAAAAAATATGGGTGGCGCTGTATTGTAGCGACGAGCTCTCCCTGGGGAGAGCTGCCCGAAATTCACACAGGGAAATATATTGTAACATAAAGAGAAATACAATACAATACAAAATACCTTATTTTGTGGTCTGAGTGGTAGTCTTTCGGTTTTCGTGATTTACTGGGTGTGAATTAGTTTAATTGTTGTCAGCTGCTTTCTGATAAACTTTCATCAATAATCTTCTTAGTAGGTGGCGTCCTAAGTATGTTAAACCAGAAAAGGTACGACTGGCGGCCAAACCTTGACGGACTTAATGCTGAGAATGCATCAGATGAACCCGTGTGGATGGCGGACTCGGAATGGACGTTCTGCCACTAAAACGATGGGGGTGATGGGGCAGGAAAAAAACATAGTCATCATCAGAGATAGTTTGTTTGTTGGTTTTTTTCAGTAACTAGCCGACTGCTTAACAGTATCGAGCGTACTGTAGGACTGTAATGGGGAAAGCTGGCAACACCCAAGTGAGTGTCGACCACTTAACGAATGCGTCTTTGAAAAAAAGCATTGCTTATTCCTTGTGTGTTTGTTTTTGTTTTTTGTTTGTCTGTTTGCTTGTTGTTGCTATAAAAAAAAAAATAAATAAATATATGTGGCTGTCCATTTCTCAAGTGTGGATGACACCCAGAAGTATCATGAGATGAAGTGCGGAATCTGTCTCTGACACGTGATCCCAAACTGAAATCGATCACATCCCCACCCCTACCACACCTCCACTCCCTATCATCATCATAATCATCTTCATCGTGGTCGTCGTCGTCGGCGTTATTCACGGGAGTAATTGTTGTTGTCGTTTTTGCTGTTGTTGTTGATGTTGTTGATGTTGTTTCGTAATGTCATATCACCCCTTTACCCATAATGATCTTCTCCTTTCTGTATGTGCGGTTCGACAGCACAATGCATTGTGACGTCACGTGAACATGTCTGTTTAATCTCTTTAGTTTCTCTCTCTCTCTCTCTCTCTCTCTCTCTCTCTCTCTCTCTCTCTCTCTCTCTCTCTCTCTCCCCCTGAGTATCTTTCTGTCTGCATAACTCCATGCGTGTCTTTCTTTTTCTCTGTCTCTTCATTCTTCTCTTTCTCTCTCTTCATTTATCACTCTTATGCTCGTTCGAACACACACACACACACACACACACACACACACACACACACACACACACACACACACACACACACACACACACACACACACACACACGGGGGAATCAATAAAGAATAATGCAATATATTCAGTGTGAAAAACAGGATACATGAACAGCAATAATAGGGTAATGGATGGCGGAAGAGGAAGTTTTGCATGACGGAATTAAAATTGGTGGTCTGGTTCTGCTGCGTTCTGTTAATCCAATTCCCTTCCACTTCCTTTCTTCGTTTTCTCACTCTGTCTCCTTTTCTTCTATCCTTGCATCTATCTAATCTATCTCATCTTGATCTACCCCTAAGCGCGTTGGGTTATGCTGCTGGCCAGGCATCTGCTTGGCAGATGTGGTGTAGCGTATATGGATTTGTCCGAACGCAGTGACGCCTCATTGAGCTACTGAAAACTGAAAAAAACACCTGAAAACTCTATCCCGCTGTCTGAAAGAGGAAGGTGGCAGAGTGGTTAAGCCGCTTAACTGCCAATACAGGTTTGGGTTCGAACCCGCTTCCGACTTTTCTCCCAAGTTTAACTGGAAAATCAAACTGAGCGTCTTGTCATTCCGATGAGACGATAAACAGAGGTCTCGTGCGCAGCACGCACTTGGCGCATTTACTGAAAAAAATAACTCATGGCAACAAAATTGTTGTCTTCTGGAAACATCCAGTAAAAAAAATAAAAAAAATAAAAAAAAAAAAAATTAAGTCCACTCTGAAAGATACCCCTTCTTTCTGTCTCTTTTTCTTTCCTGCTTTCTTTCTTTCTTTTCTCTATTTATTTATTTTATTTTTTTCCGACCTCTTACCTTGCATCATGATACTTTTCTCCCTTGTCCACCAAGCGCGCGGATCACTGTCTGTCTGCCCTTTTCGACCACCCCACCACAAGAGAGCTCTGCGCGGCGACAGTGGCGCCAGGCATTTGGCGGCCGTCCAGTGTCTGTGGAGAACAGACAGCAGTGAACGCAAGGTCAGTGCCATCGTTCCCTGGGGTTGGTCATCCAGAGACCTCGGGGCCTGAAAAGGAGACGTAAACAACTGGCTTGGTGTAGGTTGATTTGGCTTTATTATTTTTTTTACTCTTGCGCAACTGGCTGATGAACGTGTGTGTGTGTGTGTGTGTGTGTGTGTGTGCGCGCGTGTGGACGATGATTCCCATGTCTCTCTTGTTTTTGTGAGGCTGTGGTCCCACTAGAAATGACATTCCTTTTAGTGTGTTATTACGTGGCAATAAAAATTGTCTGTATAGATTCTACTTATCGGAAGTTTAGACAATGATGAACGGGGGTAGCTATTATATATCCGAGTTCAAAAACAACAAAAACAGCAATAAGAAACAACAACAACAATATCTACTACACTACTACTGCTGCTGCTACAGCCGCAGCAGTAGCAACCGCAAAAACAAAAGAACAATAGCAACAACAACGACTGTAATTACAAGATGATTGATGATTTCCAAGGTGACCAATACCCATAACGACGACGGTAAAAAGTCAGCAGCCAGTGAAAAGCAGTGTTCACGGTAAACTATTTACAAAACTTGCTACAGCGACTACCGCTGACGCTTCTGCGGCTACAAAGACGGCGGAAAAGATGACAAGACGAACTGCCGTTTCAGATTACTACTACTACTACTACTACGAATACTAGTACTACTACTACTACTACTACTGCCGCTGCTTCTGCTGCTGCTACTACGACTACTACTACTACTACTACCACTGCTACTGCTGCTTCTGCTGCTGCTGCTGCTGCTGCTGCTGCTGCTGTTGCTTCTGCTGCTGCTATACATCGTGATGATGATGATGATGATGACATCAGAAATGTAAAGTAAAGCTGCTTCCCATCCTCCACCCCCACCACGACCCCCGCCATCTTTCTCCTCCTACGACTACTACTAAGTACACGACCACTGCTGTTGCTGGCTCCCTCTGTCTGCAACTGCTGTTCCAGATCGTCCTGACGCAACTGCATCACTGCTCGTTCAATCGCCATCCCGTCCTGCTCTTGCTCTTATTCCACCACGCTCCTTCTCCCTCTTTTATTGCACTTTTATATAACTATATTCATACACATTTTTGTCATTGCATTATGATCATGTACCTGTAAATGTTTACTGTGCATTTGAGTGCATTTGAATGTTATGTATGTACTTCTTTTACCTTTTGATATCCTGTGAGTATTTTGATTTCATTTCTCTTTGCCCTGAGGGCTGGATGCAAAAAAAAAAAAAAAAAAAAAAAAGCATGTGCATGCTTATTCCACTTCCCTCATTAAAAAAGGTTCGTTCGTTCGTTTGTTCGTTCTCTCTCTCTCTCTCTCTCTCTCTCTCTCTCTCTCTCTCTCTCTCTCTCTCTCTCAATATTTTGTTACCACCATCCTTGCGCCTTTATCATTTATTCTAGTTTAGCGTAACCCCAGCTTTTGTCTTGCCTTGTCTTATTCTTCTAACCTCTCCACCCTAACGTCCTCCCTCCCTTCTGTCATCCCCCTTTCCTATCCACCATTCTCCCCATAAATATCATCACCCTTCTAATCAATGCTTAGCAGGCCAGTTTTCTGTCTCATCTTATTCGCCTGCTATCTCACAGATCTCTGGAGGTGACCAGTCCTATGTGGCGCCGGACAGTCATTTAGCTAGTTAGCCACTGGCCAGCATCTGCATTTAACAGCCAGCCTACCGATGTCAAGTCACTGCCAGTATTGTCAGACAACGCCTACCCCCCCACCACACCCCACCCCGACCCCCTTACCCACCTCCACCCCTCCCACACACACACACATCCCCCATACCACCTCCAACTCCCCACACCCAACCACCCTTCCCCTTCTCCTCTCCTGATCAGCGTGTTGGGTTTATGCGCAGGAAAGGCATGTGCGGTTTGTTTGTTTTTTCTTTCTTTCCTCGCATATGTGGTGTAGCGTATATGGATCAGTCCGTACGCTTTGACACCTCCTTGAAAATGAAACTAAAGCTGAAGCCCTACCTTTTCTCTTGCCACTACCATCCCTCACTTATCGCATCTCCTCCATGGGAAGAACAGAGGTGAAGGTGATGTGGGGGCTTGGGTGAGTATTTTATGCCATGCAAGGCGAGGAGGAAGTGAGTTGAAAACTTTACTGGCATTGGAAAAAAAAAAAAAAAAAAAAAAAAAAATATATATATATATATATATATATATATATATATATATATATATATATAAAGAAGAATAAAATCCTGAGAAAAAATGATAAACAAACAAGCAATGCAACAGCAGAAATGCCCCCACACAAATAGAAAGCCATCATAGCTGATGAGATATCGGTTGACGTTTCGATGGCGACTGGTCAAATTTAGTAAACAGAAACGTTGGCTGTTTGTTTTTTCTTTCTCTTTTTTGTCATTGTGTCATTTCCTCCCTCCTCTGAAACCTATCCCATTTTCTAATATTTCTATTTCTATTGATGAAAGTTATATTCACACATGATTTTCTGTTTCATTGGTGTGTTTTCTTACATGTTAGCTTATTTCGGAATTTCTTCCATTTGTTTTATTCCTAGCCTGTTTCGGAGATTATAGTTTCCCATATATAACTATAGCACTCTGTTAAAATCGTGATTCATTTGTTTTCAAACGGAGGTTTTGTCTTCAACCACAATCCATTTATCCCGAACACAGTGTAGGCAGCAAATCCTACGCAGCAAAATGTACTGCAGGCATGATCGAAGTCCGGAAATCAGCAGCGGAAACTATCCACTTCAAACTACACCAAACCGGAAGTATGTGACAGTAGATTAAAAAAAAAAAAGAAAAGAATAAAAATAAAAGATTAAACAATTAATGAAAAAAGCCCAAAAATGCGATATAAGAGTAACAAATCTCGCCGTCTCACGGGGTGACAAGTAATGAATACCCTGATTATTGACTATAATTCCGTTTCCATCACCACCATCATCGTCCAAGCCGACGAAAACGTTGATGCCACCGAAGCTGTGATTGCAATCCGACCCTCTATGAATGCAAAAGTGCACAACTCTGACGTGATCAGTCTTAAACACTTCTTTTAAAACCGATTGCCACCCAAGCCACCACCACCATGTCCCTCCCTCTCTCCCTTCCGTCCAGGACTCCCCATGTTGAATCTGCATTTTCGTGCTAATGAAATCAGGGCTTAAAACCGCTGTTCGTTTTCAAGCGAAAACGCAAACACAATCAAGGGGAAAATAAATCGGGGATGTCAAAAAGTATTCAACAATACGTGAACGATTCCATTAAAGCGGAAATGCAAACACAAGCGAGGTCCAGTTGCGCAAAATGATTCTGGTGGCATCAGGGAGGGACAATATTTTATTTATTTAAAAAATAAATTCTGATGGATGTTTGCAGTTAAGGCATGTTCTTTGTAATTAGCAGCTTCCACAGTTCCGTTCCAGTCTTTATCACTCTCCCGCAATGTCCGGAGATTCAAAACAGGGATGAACTGGAATTTAAGTTGTGCTGATTTGGTACGAGACCCCCCCGCCCTCCCCCCTCCGACTGTATGACCACAGCTGCACAGAGCTCGGGAACATACGTCCAGTGCCTGGGCAAGCGTGAGCGGTGCAATGTGTCAATGTATCGTGAAATAAATGGCAAGATGACGGGTGTGGTGGTCAGATTAATGGTTGGAGTGCTGGATCACCGTCGCACTTTGTAGTTCAAGGATGGAGATTTTTCTGATACCCCAGTTCACAACATATGTGTAGGCGTCTGCTAGTGTCTGAACTCCATTCGTGTGTATTAGCACGCAGAAGATCAAATATGCAAGTTAAAGATCCTGTGATCCATGTCAGCGTACGGTGGGTTATGGAAACAAGAACATACCAGTCACACACCCCCTAAAAGTAAGGTATGGATGCCTACACGGCAGCATAAAAGAAACAAAAACATATATTTTAAATGTTACATATATGTATGTATGCATGACTGAAATATAATTGAATGACACAGGAAACGAATAATGAGTACCCAATATTAGCTGTCAGTCGGCTCTACCCAGGTCGTCAGCCTGTTATGTAAATGTATTCGTGCTTGTGAAGTAAACAGTGCATGGTCTCTGACCGAGGATAGGTGTTATTTAAATATTCATATCATCATCAAGGGTACTGGTTTAAGTAACGGCTGAGGAGAAAGCCACAGGCTGCTACCGACACTGCTTTATCATTTTTTTTCCATGCGTTGTGTCAACACAAGTCAGCTCCAGGGCTGAATTGTATCAGCTATATTTGTTTTGCATTAAGTTTGCTTCGCGTTAACCAGAAGTCCCTAAAGTCTTCACTAACTCCAAGGAGTAAGGAGAATATTTAAAGCCCACAAACCAAGCAATCATAACGGATTTAACTACTACAGCTGTTCGCGCTCTACGTTATGGTAACCTTCAGGAGTACATTGTTTTGTTTGACAGATTCAGGCCATTACATTCACGAAACTAGGCGTTTGGGGCCAAAGTTTTATAAGAAGGATATTTGAGGTTATGTGGAGATTAATTCAAAAATAAATAATAGTTGGTGTAAAATCAAAGGCTGAAAAAGAGTCTAAGACACAAAACGTTGTTTTATCTTCATGTTAAGATACCTTTCAATTTACATCACCTATGATTATTTTTTAATGTTGTTTTAAGGTCAATCTACTTTGATTATCCGATGCACTTTTTTAAGTTCAGTCCAGTTAAACGCAGTTGCTTACTTGAATTGCTTTTTGTTCAGCCCATGATCATTTCCGCAACGCACATTGCTCATGGTGAACATAAGTAGTATTATCTATGTGGATATTTGAACATATTTCAAGCAGATAATCAAAGAAAAATCAATTGTGCACTCAGACACACGCACATGTTGAAATAATTTTATGACACACACAGGCAATAAAAGAACGTGTTTTGTTTCTTGGTTTATTGTCCATCAAAACAGCAACAAATGCATTTTCTTGGTATGGCGTAATTTCATGAACACTACTACTTTTCTATTTGTAATGAAATATTCTCTTTGCTCCATACAATACTCTCTGTCTCTCTCATTTTATTCAGCACCACAGCTTCCTGGATGTTTATAACAGACATGAAGGTATAAAACGTAAGCATGACTGCAGTGTTGTGTATAAAGCAGACTTGGATACGTAAATCTAACAGAAATCGAAATAAAATCAAAAGACTTCTCGCTGGCAACAGGAAATATTTCTTTCTTTCTCTGCCCTCCCCTCATTCTCTCTCTCTCTCTCTCTCTCTCTCTCTCTCTCTCTCTCTCTCTCTCTCTCTCTCTCTCTCTCTCTCTACGTCTCTCCGTCTCTCTCATTGTTTCTCTTACTGTTTCTCTCTCTCTGTCTGTCTCTTTCTGTCTCTCTCTCTCTGTCTCTCTCTCTAAATTTATGAGTCTGCACAGAAAAGCCATAAAGCTGATACATCTGAAATCTTCGTCATCAACTGTCTCCGATTACAAGGACTAAGGAATACTAAAATGGAAACACATTCATAATAAAGTGTCTTTCATGTTCACGATATTGGAAACCTGGTTATGCTCATCCTTATCAGAAGCAGCGATTCGCTACAAACACAATACATGACATCTACAAGATCATGGTGCCACTACCTAGAATTGATTTCATTGATTCTCACTTACTCTGGCGGTTGTCTCTGGAACAACATCTATTTTTTATGTTCGTACTATGCTCACTGTCTTAAAAAAATGTATCATGAATATCTGATCGAAAAATGTGTTAATTCTGCTTGGTATATGTATGCTATGCCATATGATAGTACTGTATTTCATAACCCCACCCCCCCCCTCCCCCCCTCTCTCTCTCTCTCTCTCTCTCTCTCCGTCTCTCTCTCATTTTGCCCACCCCCTCCATCTCTCTTCTCAGTCTCTATCCGTTTCTCTGTCTACCTGTCTCTCTGGTCTGTTTGTCTGTCTGTCTCTCTCTCTCTCTCTGTTTTAAAAATAATATATATATATATATATATTTGACTGTCTGTGTCTGCCACTATCACTGTCTGTCTGTCTGTCTGTCTGTCTGTCTGTCTGTCTGTCTCTCTCTCTCTCTCTCTCTCTCTCTCTCTCTCTCTCTCTCTCAGGCCCTTTCCCACAACCGCCAGAAACCGATGATGTGTTCAGCAGTCAGTTCTGCACCACCCACGACCTATGCCAGGTACTGGGACCAGTGACTGTGACAGTTGGCCCTCTGTCATCATTCATCGATGGATATGCAGTGGTTCCTCGCCAGTCACGAGTGTCACAGTGTCCGGGTGTGGGTCTGTTAGAGTCCAGATCCTGGCATAGCATCCCTGGTGAGCACATCGCCATTGTTTTCTGCCACACCCTGACTCTTCGAGCACATACGGCAGGCGGATATGGAGATGATCCACGGGCCCGCCAAGCGAAAGGATGACCTGTGTACAATAAAGTTAGCAATTGTCAATGGACTCTTGATTGGATGTGTCATAATCACAATGCGCTGTAACAACCCACAATCCCCCCCCCCTCCCCCCTCCCTCCCCCGACAACCCTCGCAAACCCCCTCCTCGCCTTCCGTCCTCTCCGTTCTCTCTCCTGTCTGTTTTTTGTATTTTAATACTACAGGAGCATACTAGCGCGCGCGCGTGCGTACACACACACACACACACACACACATACACACACACACACACACACACACACACACACACACACACACACACACACACACACACACACACACACAAACAAACAAACACATGGTGCGCGTGCGCGCAGACTGACTGCACACCCGCAGGTTCCCGCTTAAGTCCGCGTACCCGCACATAGACAAATGTCATGCAGAAGAGTGTACCTTTTCGTGTGCGTGCAAGCAAGCAAATCACACGCAGCAACAAAAAAAAAAGGAAATAAAAAAGATAATACAGCAGGTAGTACTACACACTTTTACACCTTCAGAGATTGTGAAGTTCAGAAACAGGCAAATGCCCTTTTGATTTTGATGACTGGTCATTGAGAGAAACAACTGTCTAAAAAGCATTATGATCTGGAATATTAGCGAAAGAAATGTGTAGTATATTTGTTTCACTGCGTGATTCAAAGCAACCCCACTGTTTAGACCATGGTCACATGTTTGCGAATTTTCTGTCACACACACACACACACACACACACACACACACACATATATATATATATATATATATTATTCATGAACAGAAAGATAGATCACGTAAAGAAAGAGCAAGAAAGTAAAAAAGGAAAGAAACAAAAAAAAAATGACCAAATAACTTTATGAATAAATTAAAACAAAGCCAATAGAAACAGTTACAGAAATACTCAATGACTAAATTGCATACATGAACACACGCAACAGGACCAGCAAAAATCAGGCGGACACCCACCATATGATCGAGAAAAGCGGGTGGATGATTATGCTCTCCAGTCAAGTCTGCGATATTGGTCTTCTCCCAGTGTAAATGCCTCGGCATGAAAAACCTCATCGGGCACTTAAAGTTTACGTAGTGTAGACATCTCCAACACTGAAATAATTGGTTACCAGCGGATGGCAAGAATCTGAAGCCATTGACCTTCACCCCTACGAGGTTATCTGGGGTTGAGTACCACTGCAACTGACTGCAAAGGAAACCGAGTGATAATGGTAATGATGATTGATGGAAACGATGATGATTGTTGATGATGACGACGACTACGCTAATGAGGAGAAGGAGGAGGAGGAGGAGGTGTTGGATAATGATGGTAAAGGTGATGATGATGATGAATAAACATTTAAAAGATACGACAACAACAGCAATGATAACAACAACGATAATTATGACAAAAATAACTATAATGATAACGACAATAACGATATAGCCCCATTAGAATGCGCAAACACAGTTTAGACAATTTTGTATAATAATGGGCGCACGAATATTTGTATGCGTGCAATTCATTAATGGTGTGTATCTGCACAGCAAAATACTACAACTCTCAATGCTTTTCCTCTTAAGGGACATATAGAGAAACAATGATAAAGAAAACTATACACAACACGAACATGCTAAAAAATAAACGCAAATGCGGTCACTTAACAATGTATTTTCAATAGGAAAAAGAACCGTGTCCTAATGCGCTATGTACTCATCATGCAGACATCAAAGGAATGTTGAAATTGTGCCGAATGAAAGGGGTCCAGCTCAATTACGAACATAGCTAAATTCTACAGGACAGAAACACAACCCACATCTGAACCTAAACTGACACCAAATATTAAGTCTAATTGCACCAGGAAAAATTGTTCTAGATTGAATTAGAATATCACATCAGATCAAACTACATAGTTTACATGATATACAAGCACACGCACACGCGCTCGCTCACACACACACACACACACACACACTCTCTCTCTCTCTCTCTCTCTCTCTCTCTCTCTCTCTCTCTCACTCCACACACGCATACTAGTCTTCTTGTGACACACAAAAAAAGTTTGAACTCACACTCTTCTAAGAGATATAGATGAAGATACTGAAAAAACAGGAACGTCGATGACCTTTGATAAACTGTGGAGAAAAAAGAACAAACAATCAGGGGAGAGAACGCTACATGCACATTCAGAGCCCCTTGCCTGGTACTGACTTCAAATGCTGATTCCTTCGGTATGAGCTCTTTAGACATTTTAACGCATTGTAAATTTGAACCACAAATGAAATGTCGACGACCGGGTTCCTTTAGGTGCTGTATACATTTTTAATGGATAGTAAATTGTAACAGGAAAATGAAATGTCTTCATACAGCTCATCTGAGCTCTGTATACATTTTGAATGGATGGTAAATTGTAACAAAATACTGGGTTATTATGAGTGTAAGGCAGAAGTTTCGTAGAGAGACATACAGACAGACAGTGAGACAGAGAGAGACAGGCAGAGAAACAGTATGAGAGAGATATACAAAAAGATAGGCAGGCAAAAAGAGACAGAGGCTTTTGTATTGTGCCTGTGGTGAGATAATACCCTTGACACCCTCTTGTCAAAAGTCACATACAGGAAATGACAAAAAAATGTCGACATGTCAAAGTATTTGCTTCCCCCCTCTCTCTCTGTCTCTCTCTTACCCTCCCTCTCTCTTTCCATCCCTTCTTACCCCTCTCTCCCTTACCCCTCCCTCATCGTTTTCTTAAGAAATTTGTCACACCACGTTTGTAGGCACCAGATGCTTAAAGCAAAACGTCTTACGTAAAAAAAAAGAAAAAAGAAAAGAAGAAAAGAAAGAAAGAAAAGAGCTGATACTCACATTTTCAGAACGCCATTGATTTCTACATTTTGTCCAGCATCGGGTGGCGAAACCGGTGCTGTTTCCAACTGACGCTTTCGTTGCTTTGTGGTCGTTGTTCTCTCGGAAACTGACGCCCTTTTTCTTTCGGCGCCACCCCACTCCCCGGTGACTGTTAATGGGGAAGGTTGCAAGAGAAGCTGCGTCGATGAAACGTCCTGCGGGTTTGGTAATGGAGAGGCCATAGGTATTCTGGCTGGAGGTCCTGTTGATGACAGGGGGGCTGTCCGCACAGGAGGCAGGCAGTGGTGGAATGCAGTGGGTGTTGGGAATGTGGGTGGTGCATTTACTGATTGTCTGGCTGACAGGCCATACTCGGTTGGGGCTGTCGCTGTTACTGATTGTCTGGCTGACAGGCCATAATTGGTTGGGGCTGTTGCTGTTACTGATTCTCTGGCTGACGGGCCATACTCGGTTGGGGCTGTTGCTGTTACTGATTGTCTGGCTGACAGGCCATAATTGGTTTGGGCTGTCGCTGTTACTGATTGTCTGGCTGACGGGCCATAATTGGTTGGGGCTGTTGCTGTTACTGATTCTCTGGCTGACGGGCCATACTCGGTTGGGGCTGTTGCTGTTACTGATTGTCTGGCTGACAGGCCATAATTGGTTGGGGCTGTTGCTGTTACTGATTCTCTGGCTGACAGGCCATAATTGGTTGGGGCTGTTGCTGTAACTGATTGTCTGGCTGACAGGCCATAATTGGTTGGGGCTGTTGCTGTTACTGATTGTCTGGCTGACAGGCCATAATTGGTTGGGGCTGTTGCTGTTACTGATTCTCTGGCTGACAGGCCATAATTGGTTGGGGCTGTCGCTGTTACTGATTGTCTGGCTGACAGGCCATAATTGGTTGGGGCTGTTGTTGTTACTGATTGTCTGACTGACAGGCCATAATTGGTTGGGGCTGTTGCTGTTACTGATTCTCTGGCTGACAGGCCATGATTGGTTGGGGCTGTTGCTGTTACTGATTCTCTGGCTGACAGGCCATAATTGGTTGGGGCTGTTGCTGTTACTGATTCTCTGGCTGACAGGCCATAATTGGTTGGGGCTGTTGCTGTTACTGATTCTCTGGCTAACAGGCCATAATTGGTTGGGGCTGTTGCTGTTACTGATTGTCTGGCTGACAGGCCATAATTGGTTGGGGCTGTTGCTGTTACTGATTCTCTGGCTGACAGGCCATAATTGGTTGGGGCTGTCGCTGTTACTGATTGTCTGGCTGACAGGCCATACTTGGTTGGGGCTGTTGCTGTAACTGATTGTCTGGCTGATAGACCATGCTCAGTTGGGGCTGTCGCTGTTACTGATTGTCTGGCTGACAGACCATACTCAGTTGGGGCTGTCGCTGTTACTGATTGTCTGGCTGACAGACCATACTCAGTTGGGGCTGTCGCTGTTACTGATTCTCTGGCTGATAGACCATACTCAGTGGTTGGGGCTGTCGCTGTTACTGATTCTCTGGCTGATAGACCATACTCAGTTGGGGCTGTCGCTGTTACTGATTGTCTGGCTGACAGGCAATACTCATTTTGGGCTGTCGCTGTTGGAGGTGATGATGTTCTGAAAGTTTGCCAAATAAGGTCACGAATGTTATCCTAAGTTCTCGTGATATACGCCAACCGTTTTAATATGACACTGCTGTTGGTGATGATGATTGTGGTGGTGACGAATGTTATTTTTATCATCATCATCATTATCATCATTACCATCATCATCATCAGCAGCAGCATCATCATTCTCTTATCTCTGTTTGTTCATCATTTGAGCACTTCGCCTTCAGAAGTCTAATATAAGAAAAAACATAGTCGGATCATTTAGCAAACTATATGTATACATATGTATACATATGTGTGTACACATGTGCATGTATGTGCAAATGTGTGTGTGTGTGTGTGTGTGTGTGTGTGTGTGTGTGTGTGTGTGTGTGTGTGTGTGTGTGTGTGTGTGTGTGTGTGTGTGTGTGTGTGTGTGTGTGTGTGTGTGTGTGTGTGTGTGTGTGCGTGTGTGTTTGCCTGCATGGGGATGTGGTGTGGGTATGAATAATATATGTGACGCAGCACGCGAGAATATTTTCAGGTGCATGCACTGTTGGTACTACTGCACATATTCGTCACTTAAGTTGTAATCGTCAATGCATTTCATCCCAGGATTTTCTTAATGATGTGGCAATACACTTAATGACTGCAGTTAGTAAATAACATTTTGATCTGAGGTTCTTAGGCCGAAGTTCATAAGATTCATCAGAATTACGGGAAGTGTTTCCTGTTCAATCACAAATGCGGCCTTAGTCTCTCATTAGAACATTCACTCTCGCACATATTTCTCTCTCCTGACATGACGTCACTCCTCCACTCGCCATTTTTTACTTCGTCTGAGTACAGAAAGAAAATATGAATTTTCCCGTGTTTTTGTTTCATATAGAAATTTATAGTTTACTTAATGTCAGCGCACTGTAAAGCAATTTGCAAAGTGTGTGTGTGTGTGTGTGTGTGTGTGTGTGTGTGTGTGTGTGTGTGTGTGTGTGTGTGTGTGTGTGTGTGTGTGTGTGTGTGTGTGTGTGTGTGCGTGCGTGTGTGTGTGTGTGTGTGTGTGCGTGTGTGGGGTGTCTGTCTGTGTGTCTGTGTGCATGTGCGGTGAATAGAAAATAAACCAACCAGAAGAAAGTAGACAATCAGACATACCTTTCACCTTCATGCCGCCCTACAATGTGAAGCGGCGGGTGTGTATGGTCTGGTTCATATCCTGTTTTCACTGTAAATGCTGTGGTTGTGAAAAAGGCAGCTTCACAGTCTTTTACTGGGCATTTCCATTTCAAGTCGTCTCTACATTCTTCTGTGACGGGTTCGTTAGAAAGCAAAAAGCTCGTGTCCAGGTAATAAACATAGTTTCCAATCTCCACTGTCGTTATTCCAGAGAAATGCTTACCCAAAACAGGACTCAGCTAGAAAATGGAAATAAAAAGAACAGAGTAAGATTATGATTATTACGGAAAAAAATAATAGATAACTAACCACCTAACGCGAACATAAGCATGATTATTATACATAATAAATAAAATAATACTGAATATAAGGCAGGCAAAAGAATAAAATGCAACATGCAATTCACACGTCCGATTTACACAAAAAATACAATATAGTAAGGATGCTCTATAACCAGGTAAAGGAACAGAAATGCAATACTGGCAGCTTCTAAAAAAATATATGGATGAATGAATGAGTAAAGAAGAGCGTAATAAAAGAAAGAGAGGACAGAAGGAAAAGGCCAGAAACAAAGAGAGCGACAGGGAAGAGGCAATATCCAAACGCATAATTTCCAAAAGGTGGGAATACCACTTAAACTTAAGAGCCCTTGGCATCACTGTGGGCGAAACGAAAGGGGACACACACACACACACACACACACACACACACACACACACACACACACACACACACACACACACACACACACACACACACACACACACACACACACACACACACACACACACACACACATATATATATATGTATATATATATATATATATATATATATATATATATATATATATATATTATATCAAATGTTCAGTGTTTGTATTGATTTAAGTTTGTTTGAAAAACATTAACTACACACGTAAACAATTAAGTACGTGAACTAACGAACGAATGATCACCTGGGTTCCACAGAACAGGTGTTGCAGTCTTGCAGAACCATTTTCCCTCATACTGCAAACAAAATTAAACAAATACAACAAACGCTTCATAAGTGTAGTGCTAGTGATGACGATTTCGAATGATAAAGATAGCAAATTTTGTCAATTCGAAAAGGAAACTTTGATCAGTTAAGCATTTTGATGTAGTGCAGCATATTAATTGTCTTCACACTTTCAAAGAAGGTTCATTTCTTCAGAGGTTGTTTTCTTTTAACCCAAAATCGAGGAATTTAACAAACATACATCAATCTGACATACAGAAATATTAAGAATAATGTATAATAAGATATAAAAAGTATATCCTTTTATATAAACGTTTTCAACTATATGTCTATCTAGTTACCATTTATCTATTAAACTATCTATCTATCTATACATCTATACTTTATGTCTATGTCTCACATGTATCCATTCATTATTTCTCACACCGCATATCGGTCCTAATTCCTAGGGTTCACCCCGCGTGTCTGTTTCTGTGTGTCTGTATTATTTTCATTTGTTCTCGTATGCAAATTCCTAACCCATATTATGTACCCATAGAGGGCACGTTATTCAACATAGCAATTGTTACGTTATTTTCGAGGGAAGAGGTCTTTGAAAAACAAACAAAACAAACAAAAACAAAAACAAAAAAACACCAACTCTTGCAGGGAACAGACAATCCAACGAGAAGGAAGCAGACAAACAGGCCTACCTTGAACCTTCTTGCCCCTCTCCAATAGACAGAGGCGGGTGTGTGTGGCGTGGTTCATACACCGTCTTCACCACGAATTCTGAGTTTGTATAAAAGACGGCTGTACAGTCACATCTGGTGCAGTTCCACTTCTTTTCGTCCTCAAACTCAAAGCTCGTGTCCTGGTAGTAATCATGGTTTCCAACCTCGACCACAATGTCTCCAAGAGGACCAATTGTTCTAGGTCTCAACTTGCAGAGTGGAATCAAATCAAGAACAGGAGTAAGATCAGGACGACAAAGATGACGGTGGCAGTGATGGTGATGATGGTGGTGATGACTGGGTTGTCTTGGATTGGATCGGATTGGATGACCGTATTGTCACAGCAAATTTAGTTGTGTGAATTTAACGCTGATCTTCCTCAAGGGAAAGGGCATCGCAACAGTGTAATCATTTCCGTTTCCTCTACTTTATCTTTTCTGTCTGTGCTTGTTTTGTTTTCAATGTGGATTTTTTTTCAATAACAATGTGCCACATGCAACGAATAGTGATAATGATAATGATACTAATGATGATGATGATAATAATGATAATAATAATAATAATAATAATAATAATAATAATAATAATAATAATAATAACAACAACAAAAATGAAGTGCTCTTCCATATGACTGTTAACCTCACATATAGCCTGACAGAGCTTACCAAATTACATATAGAAAATGGAAAAAAAAACAGCAGTTATGAAGATGATTCAAATACCAATCAAACATTCAATGTGCTCCACAATTTACATGTCACGAAAGAGACGCATCACTCATCACGAAAAAGAATCAACCACGAAGAAAGAATCACCACCATCATCAAAAGCCCCACAACACACACACACACACACACACACACACACAGAGAGAAAAGAGTATTACATCCCTCATATAAAAGCAGATTAAACTGAACTGTTACTCAAATGCAAGATAAAAAGATAAGTGTTCCGTTGGGACATGAAAGAATCTAAGGAAAGGGCCTTTAGCAGGTCAGCAGGCAGCGAGTTCCAAACAGTTGGAGCTGAGCAACTAACGTGATAGCTGACTGAGGGTTTTTAGATTAGTTCTCTGCGCCAGAAATAAACTTTCAGCTGAAGATATGAGTGACATACTGCAGAAGTATGCTTTCAAAAAGGCGGTACATGAACGCGTCATTTTTGAACTGGATGCGGAATTTAACCGGAAGCCAGAGGAGCTCTTTGAGCAAAAGTGTTACATAATGACACTTACATTTCCGCACTACAAGTTTAGCTGCACTCTTCTAAACTCTCTGCAACCACTGATCTGATCAGCTGGAAAACCTGTGAGTACCAACTTGCAGTTATCTAGACGAGATGTAACAGTGGATGTAACAAAACAAGTCTTTCCCTGGTAGTCTTTCAACGTTACTCTCCAGATGCCTTTTTTTTTTGTATTTGTATTTGTATTTCATTTTATCACAACAGATTTCTCTGTGTGAAATTCGGGCTTCTCTTCTCAGGGAGAGTGCATCGCTACACTACAGCGCCACTTTTTTTCTTTTCTTTTTTTTTTTTCTTTTTTTTTGTACTTTTTCCTGCATGCAGTTTTATTTGTTTTTTTCCTATCGAAGTGGATTTTTCTACAGAATTTTGTCAGAAACAACCCTTTTGTTGCCGTGGGTTCTTTTACGTGCGCTAAGTGCATGCTGCACACGGGACCTCAGTTTATCGTCTCACCTGAATGACTAGCGTCCAGACCACCACTCAAGGTCTAGTGGAGAGGGAGAAAATATCCGCGGCTGAGCCGTGATTTGAGCCAGCGTGCTCAGATTATCTCGCTTCCTAAGCAGACGCGTTACCTCTAGGCCATCACTCCACATTTCCGCTTTATATATGCTGCACACGAGATCTCCACTTATATTCTGACAAAAAAAACCTCTGTGTGTGTGTGTGTGTGTGTGTGTGTGTGTGTGTGTGTGTGTGTGTGTGTGTGATTAAATAAATGAAAGTAGTAATTGTATTGATTTCATTCAATCCAAAAGTATGAAAAACAATAACTACACACGTAAACAATTAAACATGTGAACTAACGAACGAATGATCACCTGGGTTCCACAGAACAGGTGTTGGAGTCTTGCAGAACCATTTTCCCTCATACTGCAAACAAAATTAAACAAATACAACAAACGCTTCATGAGTGTAGTGCTAGTGATGACGATTTCGAATGATAAAGATAGCAAATTTTGTCAATTCGAAAAGGAAACTTTGATCAGTTTGGCATTTTGATGCACTGCAGCATTTTAATTTTCTTCACACTTTCAAAGAAGTTCAGAGGTTGTTTTATTTTAACCCCAAATCGAGCAATTTAACAAACATACATCAATCTGACATACAGAAATATTAAGAATAATGTATAATAAGATATAAAAAGTATATCCTTTTATATAAATGTTTTCATCTATATGTCTATCTAGTTACCATTTATCTATTAAACTATCTATCTATCTATACATCTATACTTTATGTCTATGTCTCACATGTATCCATTCATTATTTCTCACACCGCATATCGGTCCTAATTCCTAGGGTTCACCCCGCGTGTCTGTTTCTGTGTGTCTGAATTATTTTCATTTGTTCTCGTATGCAAATTCCTAACCCATATTATGTACCCATAGAGGGCACGTTATTCAACATGGCATTTGTTACGTTATTTTCGAGGGAAGAGGTCTTTGAAAAACAAACAAAGCAAACAAACAAACAAAAAAAAACCACCAACTCTTGCATGGAACAGACAATCCAACGAGAAAGAAGCAGACAAACAGGCCTACCTTGAACCTTCTTGCCCCTCTCCACTAGACAGAGGCGGGTGTGTGTGGCATGGTTCATACACCGTCTTCACCACGAATTCTGAGTTTGTATAAAAGACGGCTGTACAGTCACATCTGGTGCAGTTCCACTTCTTTTCGTCCTCAAACTCAAAGCTCGTGTCCTGGTAGTAATCATGGTTTCCAACCTCGACCACAATGTCTCCAAGAGGACCAATTGTTCTAGGTCTCAACTTGCAGAGTGGAATCAAATCAAGAACAGGAGTAAGATCAGGACGACAAAGATGACGGTGGCAGTGATGGTGATGATGGTGGTGATGACTGGGTTGTCTTGGATTGGATCGGATTGGATGACCGTATTGTCACAGCAAATTTAGTTGTGTGAATTTAACGCTGATCTTCCTCAAGGGAAAGGGCATCGCAACAGTGTAATCATTTCCGTTTCCTCTACTTTTATCTTTTCTGTCTGTGCTTGTTTTGTTTTCAATGTGGATTTTTTTTTCAATAACAATGTGCCACATGCAAAGAATAGTGATAATGATAATGATACTAATGATGATGATGATAATAATGATAATAATAATATTAATAATAATAACAACAAAAATGAAGTGCTCTTCCATATGACTGTTAACCTCACATATAGCCTGACAGAGCTTACCAAATTACATATAGAAAATGGAAAAAAAAACAGCAGTTATGAAGATGATTCAAATACCAATCAAACATTCAATGTGCTCCACAATTTACATGTCACGAAAGAGACGCAGCACTCATCAAGGAAAAGAATCAATCACGAAGAAAGAATCACCACCATCATCAAAAGCCCCCCCCCCCCCACACACACACACACACACACAGAGAGAGAGAGAGAGAGAGAGAGAGAGAGAGAGAGAGAGAAAAGAGTATTACATCCCTCATATAAAAGCAGATTAAACTGAACTGTTACTCAAATGCAAGATAAAAAGATAAGTGTTCCGTTGGGACATGAAAGAATCTAAGGAAAGGGCCTTTAGCAGGTCAGCAGGCAGCGAGTTCCAAACAGTTGGAGCTGAGCAACTAACGTGATAGCTGACTGAGGGTTTTTAGATTAGTTCTCTGCGCCAGAAATAAACTTTCAGCTGTAGATATGAGTGACCGGGAAGACATACTGCAGAAGCATGCTTTCAAACAAGCGGTACATGAACGCGTCATTTTTTAACTGGATGCGGAATTTAACCGGAAGCCAGAGGAGCTCTTTGAGCAAAGGTGTTACATAATGACACTTACATCTCCGCACTACAAGTTTAGCTGCACTCTTCTAAACTCTCTGCAACCACTGATCTGATCAGCTGGAAAACCTGTGAGTACCAACTTGCAGTTATCTAGACGAGATGTAACAGTGGATGTAACAAAACAAGTCTTTCCCTGGTAGTCTTTCAACGTTACTCTCCAGATGCCTTTTTTTTGTATTTGTATTTGTATTTCATTTTATCACAACAGATTTCTCTGTGTGAAATTCGGGCTTCTCTTCTCAGGGAGAGTGCATCGCTACACTACCGTGCCACTTTTTTTTTTCTTTTTTTTTTCTTTTTTTTTTGTACTTTTTCCTGCATGCAGTTTTATTTGTTTTTTTCCTATCGAAGTGGATTTTTCTACAGAATTTTGTCAGAAACAACCCTTTTGTTGCCGTGGGTTCTTTTACGTGCGCTAAGTGCATGCTGCACACGGGACCTCAGTTTATCGTCTCACCTGAATGACTAGCGTCCAGACCACCACTCAAGGTCTAGTGGAGAGGGAGAAAATATCTGCGGCTGAGCCGTGATTTGAACCAGCGTGCTCAGATTATCTCGCTTCCTAAGCAGACGCGTTACCTCTGGGCCATCGCTCCACATTTCCGCTTTATAAATGCTGCACACGAGATCTCCACTTATATTCTGACAAAAAAAACCTCTGTGTGTGTGTGTGTGTGTGTGTGTGTGTGTGTGTGTGTGTGTGTGTGTGTGTGTGTGTGTATTAAATAAATGAAAGTAGTAATTGTATTGATTTCATTCAATCCAAAAGTATGAAAAACAATAACTACACACGTAAACAATTAAGTACGTGAACTAACGAACGAATGATCACCTGGGTTCCACAGAACAGGTGTTGGAGTCTTGCAGAACCATTTTCCCTCATACTGCAAACAAAATTAAACAAATACAACAAACGCTTCATGAGTGTAGTGCTAGCGATAACGATTTAGAGTGATAAAGATAGCAAATTTTGTCAATTCGTAAAGGAAACTTTGATCAGTTAAGCATTTTGATGCACTGCAGCATTTTAATTTTCTTCACACTTTCAAAGAAGTTCAGAGGTTGTTTTCTTTTAACCCAAAATCGAGCAATTTAACAAACATACATCAATCTGACATACAGAAATATTAAGAATAATGTATAATAAGATATAAAAAGTATATCCTTTTATATAAACGTTTTCAACTATATGTCTATCTAGTTACCATTTATCTATTAAACTATCTATCTATCTATACATCTATACTTTATGTCTATGTCTCACATGTATCCATTCATTATTTCTCACACCGCATATCGGTCCTAATTCCTAGGGTTCACCCTGCGTGTCTGTTTCTGTGTGTCTGAATTATTTTCATTTGTTCTCGTATGCAAATTCCTAACCCATATTATGTACCCATAGAGGGCACGTTATTCAACATGGCATTTGTTACGTTATTTTCGAGGGAAGAGGTCTTTGAAAAACAAACAAAACAAACAAAAAACAAAAAAACACCAACTCTAGCAGGGAACAGACAAAGCAACGAGAAGGAAGCAGACAAACAGGCCTACCTTGAACCTTCTTGCCCCTCTCCAATAGACAGAGGCGGGTGTGTGTGGCGTGGTTCATACACCGTCTTCACCACGAATTCTGAGTTTGTATAAAAGACGGCTGTACAGTCACATCTGGTGCAGTTCCACTTCTTTTCGTCCTCAAACTCAAAGCTCGTGTCCTGGTAGTAATCATGGTTTCCAACCTCGACCACAATGTCTCCAAGAGGACCAATTGTTCTAGGTCTCAACTTGCAGAGTGGAATCAAATCAAGAACAGGAGTAAGATCAGGACGACAAAGATGACGGTGGTAGTGATGGTGATGATGGTGGTGATGACTAATCTTCCTTAAGGGAAAAGGCATCGCAACAGTGTCATCATTCCCGTTTCCTCTACTTTATCTTTTCTGTCTGTGCTTGTTTTGTTTTCAATGTGGATTTTTTTCTATGACAATTTGCTACAAACAAAGAATGATGATGATGATAATAATAATAATAATAATAATAATAATAATAATGAAGTACTCTTCCATAGGACTGTTAACTTCGCGGATAGGCTGACAGCGCTTACCAAATTACATATAGAAAAGGAAAAATACCAGCAATTATAAAGATGATTCAAATACCAACCATACATTCACTGTGTTCCACAATTTACATGTCACAAAAGAGAAGCAGCACTCATCAAAAAAAAGTATCAACCACGAAGAAAGAACCAAAAAACCCACAACACACACACACAAAAAGATAAGTGTTCATTTGGGACATAAAAGAATCTAGGGAAGGGGCCTTTAGCAGGTCAGTTGGCAGTGAGTTCCAAACAGTTGGAACTAAGCAACTAACGTGATAGCTGACTGAGGGTTTTTAGATTAGCTCTCTGCGCCAGAAATAAACTTTCAGCTGAAGATATGAGTGACCGGGAAGGCATATTGCAGAAGTATGCTTTCAAAAAAGTGGTACGCGAACGTGTCAATTTTGAACTGGATGCGGAATTTAACCGGAAGCCAGAGGAGCTCTTTGAGCAAATATGTTACATAATGACACTTACATCTCCGCACTACAAGTTTAGCTGCACTCTTCTAAACTCTCTGCAACCACTGATCTGATCAGCTGGAAAACCCGTGAGTACCAACTTGCAGTAATCTCGACGCGAGGTAACAGTGGAAAAAAACAAGTCTAACCGTGGCAGTCCTTGAACGTTCCTCTCCAGATGTCTTTTTTCTGCTTTATACATGCTGCACACGGGATCTCCACTTATATTCTGAACAAAAACCCTCTGTGTGTGTGTGTGTGTGTGTGTGTGTGTGTGTGTGTGTGTGTGTGTGTGTGTGTGTGTGTGTGTGTGATTAAATAAATGAAAGAAGTAACCAAATAACTAGAAAAGTAAGTAAATAAATAGTTAAGTGAATGGATGATCGAACCTGGGTTCCACAGAACTGTTGTTGAACTTTTCCAGAACCAATTTGCTTCTCACTGCAAATAAACGTAAACTAGTGCAGGAAACACTCAATAAATGCAATGTTCATGACAATGATTGAGAATAAGGAAAACCAAGTTTTATCAACTTATACTGAAATAATTGTTCAGTTTTGACATTGTCATTCTGTGCAACAGCTTTTCTTCACCCTTGGGATTTTTTTTTTTCTAGTTTCTCCTTTTCTAATGTTTTTATTTACCCTTTTTCTAACAATTCGAATCGAACAACTCTTTAAATGTGCAACAGGTTGACATGAAGCACACCTTAAGAAAAAAAAAAGAATCAACATTAACAAAAAGTTATCATCTATGTGGAAACATGAAAGCCCACAAGTTCATTTCATATATTTGAATGCTCAGACATACGAAATCATTGTTTTCCACAGCCTCTAAGTCATAATTCCCTGTGTTACCCTCTTTTTGTACCATTTTTGTTTGTCGCTCTTACATATACAATGAATATGCAGGCTAGCAAAGCACATGTTAAAGACGAGCAGGAAAATATTTGGGTGGTGCGCATTATCCCTCTTTTTTCCCCTAATAAGGCATGAAAACTACTGCTATTCCTTTAGGGAGGACGTATAATAGCCTAAAAACATTTTTTTTTAATTCTTACTGAACAGCCCTAAGCGTCCCATCAAGGGATGGAAAGCTGGAGGGCGAAATCAAGAATCAGTATTGAAATAAACATACAATCAAGAAAACCATTTAGTATGTTTAAACTGGAAGCCGTTCAAACAAAAAAGGGAAACGACTGATATGCCCATCACAGGTAACATTTGAAGAGTGTGTGTAGGGGAGGGGGTATGTGTGTGGGGGGGAGGGGGGGGGGGGGGTGTTACTACAAAAAAGTAGCCTTTGGTAAAAAAAAAAAAATTAAGCATCAGGTAGGGGTATAGGAGGAAAACCTACCCTTATCTGTTCCTTATCTTGCCCATCTGCGTGCATGCATGCGTGAGAGAGAGACTGAGACAGATGATTTATTCATTTAAGGCCATAGCCCAATATGAATGGAGTGCGATGACACAATATGCAGTTGTCACCACAACTATCAGTGAGCATTCAATTAATTGACGAAATTATTATAATACTGTTTCATTTCACTTAAAAACTCTATATTATAATTACAATGCTAGGTTACGTCTGACACTATTATCAAACGATGCCATCAATAAACACCATTTAAACAGACATGGACGTTCATAATATTTGTTTGGAAAAAATCTTGCGTGAAAATCATGTAACAAAGGATACTTCAAAACAAAATGAACCTCATCTTCTTTGACTCCTTGGACAAAGGACGCAACTTCTCTAAATGATTAACATTTTTATAACGGTACCTGTGCATATACATTTCATAAATGTTAAATCTAAATCTTGTTGATGAAAATCGTAGATGTTTTTCCATGTTAAACACAAGATAATTCTGAAGTAAATGTGTAGAAGTATGAGATCTGTAGGAGTGAGACGCACACACACACACACACACACACACACACACACACACACACACACACACACACACACACACACACACACACACACAGAGTGAGAGAAAGAGAGATGGGCAGGAGGCACAAGGAGAAAGTAGATTCAAAGAGAGACTGACACTCTTCAAATAAAACTTATGAGAGAGGCTGGGAGACAGAGATAGATGAAGAGAAAGGGAAAGGGAGGAAGTCAGGGAGGAGAACGAGAGACAGGCTGTCAGATAAACAAAGAAACAATCTTTGAATGATGTGCCTTTGTCTTAAAAATGGTACCATACGAGTAGTTAGTAATTAGTTAATTAAAGGAGTAAAAATTGATGGTGGACACCAACCTCATTTTGTAGGGGTTTTGTTCTGTGCTTCAAACTGTAAAAGTCTTACGTAATATTGTTTTCTGGTACACGCAAATGTACATGCACACACACACACACACACAAACTATTTGACAATCCTCGTTTTCTGACTGGTCCAACAAATAAGGTATCCTTAGTGTGCAGCACATCAGCAGAACATATTTTGCTGAATCAAAATATGTGGCGGATGATATCAAACGAGTCTGAGCCCTCGATAGAGCTCAGTTAACATTGTAACGTTCACGTGCAGTTCGTGTTTCGTGACGCCTGTTCCTGTCCTCTATGGACGGAAACAGCGACAAGGATTTTCTTTCCTTTTAACACATTGGATATTTCAACAGCGTTTAAAGGTATTGCTCGCAAAGGTGGGAAAGATTCATGGTCGCCATTTGAGTGAGGTCATCTACAGGCGATTAGCTCAGCAAGAATAACACAACAGATCGATAGGCCCTAAAAAACGTTAGTCTCTCTGTCTCTATCTCTCTCTGTCTCTCTGTCTCTGTCTCTCTCTCTCTCTTTCTAAGAAATTTATGTGCCTCCCTCCTTCTCTCCATACCCTCCACAAATGCCTTTTCGTGAAGCTTGATCTATCAGGTGTGGAGTTTTTCAAGCTCAGTCGATGTTATCTCCGTCTGTCTATCTGTGTCTGTCACAGTCTACGCTGGCAATAAGTGAAAACAGATAGATGACTAAATGCATTCATGTGGTACCGGAAAATTGCAAACTGACCTTGAAATCACGCTATGTCCCCATTTCCCCCCTCCACTCCTCTGTGATCGCAGAGTGAACGCTTTGTTGTGAACACTTCTAAAAATCAAAGTATCTATGTCATTTATGCCTATCATATGCTGAAGGGTAAATCTATGAATGAATAAATAAATACACAAATAAGGCAACTGTCATGACTTTGTCGTTACTGAAACTAGTTCACGTTTCTTGATAAGTGATTATAGGTTTAAGGTATAATAGAACCCAAACTCACCTTTCTTTTTGATCTTGTCTACAGATCAGTGACACAGCTTAACACACCTTGTGATTATTTTACTCCTCCATAAACTCCAGAATCGGAACAAAGTTTACGTGGCTTGACTTGACCCTTTATATCATTCCACAGACACGCTCACGCCAGGGGTGACAGTTGGACACGGGAGTTTTTATGGGTTTTGTTGTTGTTGTTGTTGTTTGTCGTTGTTGTTTTGTTGTTGTTGTTGTTTTTGTTTTGTTTTGTTTTGTTTTGTTTGTTTGTTTTTGTTTTTTTGTTTTACTTGGAGTCTAGATATTTTGAAAAGACGATAACTGAGGTTCCCTCTTGCAGTGTGCATCTGGTGCACTGGGGAAAAAAATACGAGCGAAAAGAAAAGAAAGAAATGGCAATAAAAGGACTGTCTACCAAAATCATGTAGAAGAAATCCACTCGGACAGGTACGCTGTCACGTGCTGCGCTGCCAGTGACAGACAAATGCAGTCGCTTTTGCGAAAATTGTCGTCTGCTGAACACTTGATCTCGGCTGCAGCAAACCAAACTAGAGTTAAGTCCCCTCTTTTTTTGCCCCCCGTTCAGGCCGAACGTAAGAGATAATTTGGGGATCATTGTCAGATCCCTGTGTCATGGGGGAAGGTTTGGCTCTGACAGGATGGGTCGATTATTTTTCACTTGGTCAGTCAGGGGGTGACAGGTCAGGAAAGGTAGAAGATAACTGTCGTCCTGGTCACCTCTGTTGAGAGCGCATTCGGGGGATCCGTTCGCTGCGTGAGAGATTTGTAGGGGCTAATTAGGCACTTGATTGGCAGACTCTTGGGAGAGTGGTCAAGTCTCTCTGCAGGTGGTTGTTTGAACAACACCTAGGCTTGTCTGGGGCGAACAGTTACGCTTGTTTGAAGCTAAGAAGAAACATTAACTTTTATAATTAACTGCTTGATTGAGCAGATGTATTTTTTGTTTGTAAAGTGGTGTGGTACGACGTTATATAATGTGTCACCATGTGTCAGTGTGGTGTGATGAGATATTGTTTTATAATTGAGGTGCTATTGTTATACATTCTGTCGGTAGCTATGATTTGATGCTATATACCATTACATAGCATTAAGTGATGATAGTTTTAGTGATGCATGTGATGTGACGTGTATGCCTGCACACACACACACCCACACACACCACACACACACACACACACACACACACACACACACACAAATATATATATATAGAGAGAGAGAGAGAGAGAGAGAGAGAGACACACACACACACACACACACACACACACACACACACACACAGAGGTAGATTGCATATGATTCTTCATATTTTTTATTCCTCCATACCAGTACTTTGCACGATTGTGATCGTGTGTATACATTTCGTGTGTTTGAATAGTTTACCCTTGTGAAACTTAATGCAACCTACCCGTGATCTCATTTGCATTGCAGTCTATTCTAGATAAACCGTATCTAGATGGAGAAGGAACGAATCACCCAGCTAGTTTAAGTAAAGGCTGTGGAGAAAGCCACAGGCGACTACCGACACTGCTCCATCGTTTGTTGTTGTTTTTGTGTGTGTTTTTTTTTGGGGGGGGGATTTTATGCATGGTTTCAACCTAAGTCAGCTCCAGGGCTAACTTACATGAGCTATATTTGTTTTGCATTAAGTTTGCTTCGCGTTAACCAGAAGTCCCTAAAGTCTTCACCAATTCCATGGAGTAAAGAAAATCCTTAAAGCCCACAAACCAAGCAACTTGTAATGGATTTAACCACTACAGCTGTTCACATGCTCTACGTTATGTAAACCACCAGGAGAAATGAATTGTTTTGATTGACAGATGCAGGCCATCACATTCACGAAACTGGGTGTTTGGCGCCAAAGTTGTACATGAAGGAAGTTTGAAGTATGTAGAAATCAACTTTGAATATTCAATTCGCTTTTTTTACGTACAATTCAGTTAAATGCAAGTGTTTACTTCAATTGTTTTTCGATCAGCAAATGATCATTTCCTCGAGTTCTTTGATCATGGTTATTATTGGTAATATCATTTATGCGGATAATTGAAATGATGTAAAACGGAAATCAAACGCAAATCATTCATACGCACACGTTGAAATATGTTATAAACACAAAATGTAAGAATGTTATGTTGTTGTTGTTTTTCACTTTATTATCCATTAAGATAGCAATATTTCTGCATTTTCTTGATGTTAGGTAATTTCATGAATAAAGCTGATTTTATATATGTAATTAGTCATCTAATTCTCATTTGCTCGATAAAATATCTCTCTGTCTCTGTCTCTCTGTCTCTCTTTGTCTTAATACCATGTGCTCGTACGAAACGTAAATTTGATTGCAGTGTTGTGTAGACTTTGATAGCTAAAGATAAAAGAAAATGATTTAAAAAGACTTCCAGCTGGCAACAAGAAATGTCTGTTTCTTTCTGTCTCTCTATGTCTGTCTCTCTATCTGTCTGTCTGTCTGTCTCAACTCGAGTCTGTATAGAAGAGCCACAAAACTGATACGTCTGAAATCTTCGTCATTAGAATGGAAATTCATTCGTAAAAAGGCGATTTTTATGTTCGAGATTATGTCTAGTGACGCATGTGATGTGACGTGTATGCCTGCATACACACAAACACAAGACACAAACACACACACACACACACACACACACACACACACACTTCTCTACTCATGTTCATACACGGCTCACCGTCTTCAAAAATGGTATTACGAATATCGGATGGAAAAACCTGCAAATTCTGCTTGGTATATTCATGTTATGTCAGTTGATGTTACTGTATTCCAAGATCTCTCTCTCTCTCTCTCTCTCTCTCTCTCTCTCTCTCTCTCTCTCTCTCTCTCTCTCTCTCTCAGGCTCTTTCCCACAACTGTCAGAAACTGATGATGCGTTCAGCACCACCCACAACCTTTGCCACAGGTCATGGGACCAGTGACAGTGACAGCTGGCCCTCTGTCATCATTCATTGGTGGTTGTGCAGCGGTTCCTCGCTAGTTCATGAGTGTCACAGTGTCCGGGTCTGGGTCTGCACGCGTCAAGACCCTGGCCGGGCACCTCTTGTATGAACACATCGCCATATTTTGAGGGCCCCCCATCCTCTGTTTGTACTCTGTGGAGTGATGGCCTAGAGGTAACGCGTCCGCTTAGGAAGCGATAGAATCTGAGTGCGCTGGTTCGAATCACGACTCATCCGCCGATATTTTCTCCCCCTCCATTAGACCTTGAGTGGTGGTCTGGACGCTAGTCATTCGGATGAGACGATAAACCGATGTCCCGTGTGCAGCATGAACTTAGCGCACGTAAAAGAACCCACGGCAACAAAAGGGTTGCTCCCGGCAAAATTATGTAGAAAAAATCCACTTCTATAGGAAAAACAAATAAATCTGCACGCAGGAAAAATACAAAAAAATGGGTGGCACTGTAGTATTGCGACGCGCTCTCCCTGGGGAGAGCAGCCCGAATTTCACACAGAGAAATCTGTTATGATAAAATGAAATACAAAAGCAAAAACAAAACAAACAAAAAACATACTATCGGAAACAAACGGATGTCGAGTTTCTCCACTTCCTCGCATAGGGAAAGTCTCACCTGGTGACAACAATGTCACCAACTGTAAATGACCTGTGGAAAGAGGGAATCTTAATTACAATGCGCTGCGACCCCCACCTCTCCACACACCCCCACCCCCACCCCTCCCGCCCCCCTCTCTCTCCCTTCTCATCCCTCCCCATGCCCTTTCCTGCCTCCCGTCCTCTCTCTCCTGTCTCTCAGCCTGACTTTCAGTATCACAGGAGCATAGGAATGAGCACACATATGTACACTTACATCGCCCCCCTCCCCTCACCCGCGCCTCCTCCCCCTCCCCCTGCCACCCCCCCAACCCCCCACACACATACACACACACATATATACTTACCATCACAAGTATATATATATATATATATATGTGTGTGTGTGTGTGTGTGTGTGTGTGTGTGTGAGGGGGGGGTGTTGGGTGTGTGGGTGGGTGGGTGTGTCTGTGTGCGTGCGTGTGTGTTTGTGTGTGTGTGTGTGTGTGTGTGTAACTAAAATAAGAAAACGAAGATTAAGCAAGCAAAAAAAAAAAAATGTATATATATATATATATATATATATATATATATATATATATATATATATATATACATATACATATGTGTGTGTGTGCCTGTGTGCGCACGCGTGTGTGTGTGTGTGTGTGCCTGTGTGCGCACGCGCGCGAGTATGCACTTTTTTTCATTGCAGTGTAAAACCGACGATATGAAAACAGAAATGAATGTGACAGGAACTTGACTTTTCTTTCTGCTTCTTACGCTGAAATTTCATGTCAAATGGCATTGATAAAAACAGACCTGAAACTGTGATTCTGGCATAGCTCTGTTCATGGGAGGTTGGCTGGACAATGCAACAATGACAAGAGAGGCAAGGCCTTCAAGACTCACTTGTGATAAATTAAGTCCCCTAGCATTAATTACAGAGTAATTTCCCTTTTTTTACTATCTGCACCAAAACGTTTGCAAAATAAATAAAAATTCCATGCTTAGCAAAAGAAGTTTCTGTTTGAACAAAAAATGATAATAATGACTCATCTTGCTGTGTCAGAATAAGAGGTCAAAGTGCCAAGTTTAGAGAATACAAAAAATATAAATATAACAGTAAATGCAGTTTGCAATAATTAGGCTTCTTTTTTATTTTTTGTGCCCATTCCAGAGGTGCAATATTGTTTTAAACAAGATGACTGGAAAGAACTGAATTTTTCCTATTTTTATGCCTAATTTGGTGTCAACTGACAAAGTATTTGCAGAGAAAATGTCAATGTTAAAGTTTACCACGGACACACACACACACACACACACACACAGACAACCGAACACCGGGTTAAAACATAGACTCACTTTGTTTACACAAGTGAGTCAAAAATGAGGAATGACCAGACTGCAGAAAGGTGATGCGATGATACCACAGTCTACTCCGGTACTCCTGTCATTGGTTACATCCGTATGACATTTGCAGTGATACCAACACTCAGAGAATGTGTGTGTGTGTGTGTGTGTGTGTGTGTGTGTGTGTGTGTGTGTGTGTGTGAGAGAGAGAGAGAGAGAGAGGGAGAGAGAATAGAAAGAATAATGTGCATTTGTTTATTTGTTTACTGCTTTACTGTCTGCTTGCTTGTTTGCTTAGCTTGTTTGTTTATCCTCATGGTTTACTAAATTCTTTTTTTCGTTGTTGTTGTTTTTTGTTGTTTTTTTTGTTTTGTTTTGTTTTTACCCGTAAACTTTCTGATGCAAACGATGCCCTCAGTTTCAGGTACTATTTCACCCACCGTGTTTGTTTCCTTTGTGCTGAAGTCCATCCCAGCACTGAACAACACGTCAGTGACCGCTTTTGTTCACCTCTCCACCTTCTTATTCCTTCCCTTGGCCACGGATCCAGACACTGACCTCTGATCCCTTTTTACCACCGATCGTGTGTGACCTCCCACCCCATCCACCCCCACCCGTCTCTTCCCAGCCACAACGATCTTTTAATGTTTGTTAATCAAAGGGAAATATCTAATCGTGGAGGGGAGAGGTGGGATGGGATAAGGGGGTTGTCGAGAGAGGGACAGGGGTGTGGATGTTTTGGGGAGAAGTGGGAGTGGGAGTTTTGGGCTTCAAAGGACATGGTCTGGTTGACATGTCTAGCAATTTTTTTGGTCTTCTTACTTTTCGACTCTGTGCGCATTACATTTCCGCAAGTGCTCACAACCCGTAGTAGGTTGCAGAGTAAAAATGATGGCCCCCACCTCTGTTTGATCCCTGGCGGGAATTTTCTGAATCCGCCTCCCTTGGGTGGACGATGCGTGAAATGTCTTGATATTCACACACGGACACACATGAGCGCAATTGCCCCCACCGCGCGCGCGCGCGCTCGCATACACACACACACACACACACACACACACACACACACACACACACACACACACATACACACACACATACACACACGTATACGCAAGCGCATATACACGCATATATGTACACGCATACACGCGCTCACCTGGACATAATATGCTCACATATACACGAATGCGAAACATTTTGAGAAATTCAAGATTTTTGAAAACAAATATGAATCAATCACACTAAAGTTTTTTTAGCGACAGTAGATTACAGCCTTGTAGTACGTGGGTAAGCAGCGTTGAAATTACTTTCACAAAAGACATGCGAGTTTAACCATTTCGGGAAAAAAAAAGTTTTTCTTCTTTTTCTTCCTCTTCTCCTGCTGCTTCTTCTTCTTTTCCCCTATTATCTTGATCTTGGATGTTTTAGCTGAACTGATTTTGTGATTTATCATGTTTTTGCCTCATGGGGACACTCAAAAGGGATCTGATGCGGTACAAGCATGTCTAGTTCGACTGAAGTCAGTACTTCCTGTTTTGTTTTCGTTTCTTTCTTTCTTTCTTTCTTGATGAAAAGCACTGGCATTCAAGAACTACAAAACCTTCCTTTATTATGTGCCTTTGATCTTTGATCTAATGTAAAAGTGAGATTATTGGTCAGTTGTAGAAGTGTGTGTGTGTGTGTGTGTGTGTGTGTGTGTGTGTGTGTGTGTGTGTGTGTGTGTGTGTGTGTGTGTGTCCAAAGCCTCATGTCGCACTGAAAAAAATAATGAACTGCTGCAGAAGCTGTGGATCTGTCTGTCTCTGTCTGTCTGTCTATCTCTCTTTCTCTGTCTCTGTCTCTGTCTCTCTCGTCAGTTATCCCTCTCAAGCATAAAGAGAGAGAGAGAGA
>NC_134899.1:34309120-34311620 GCF_041734735.1 Babylonia areolata | reverse complement strand
AAAGAGACAGAGAGAGAGACAGACAGACAGACAGACAGACAGACAGAGAGAGACAGAGACAGAGACAGAGAGACAGAGAGAGAGAGAGTTGGCTTGATGTAAAAAAAATTGTCGCTTATTCGAATAATTTACCATCATCAAACAAAATGTTCATTTTGACTTGGACATTGACATTGACATTGACTTTGACTTTGACTTTCACACACACAGTCACAGACACACACAGACACACACAGACACACACACACACACACACACACACACACACACACACACACACACACACACACACACGCATACGCACACACACACACACACACACACACACACACAGACACACACACACACACACACACACACACACACACACACACACACACACACACACGCACGCACGCACGCACGCACGCACGCACACACCAACTTTCCAAACAACATGTCTTCGAGGCGAAATGGAGGGGCTTGGACGCGATTCGTCCTGCAGATGGCTCAGAGTACTGGAGAAGGCGGTCAGCTCGTTACAAGTCCTTCAGACGACCTGATGTTGGACACCAATCACTTGTGCGTTCAGAAGAAAAAAAAGTTGCAGTTTGGGGAATAGGAGGTCCGGGGCTGGGGGAGGGGTGGGGTGGGTGGCTGGAAGAGGGTGGGGGAGATTGCAGGATGGAGAGAAAGGCGAGTGGAGTCAAAAACAAAGAGTTCCTCTTTTAGCTTACAGATGAGGGGACAGACACACATCACACACATCACACACACACTGCATACACACACACACACACACACACACACACACACACACACACACACACACACACACACACACACACACACACACACTGATAGATAGATATAGAGAGAGATATATATATACGCACATCTCTCTCTCTCTCTCTCTCTCTCTCTCTCTCTCTCTCTCTCTCTCTCTGTTTAAAATGCTGTATCTGTCAGAGACATCCACAATTTTGTTTCCTCACAGACAGATTAAATGTGCCGGGAACACGGGTACAAAAGAAAGAAAAATGTCTGCGAATCATAAGAATTTCTACATCAAAAACAACTGCCGCATCTTTTTTGTTTGCTTTTTTTTTTTTCTTGCACTTTTTTTTTTTTTTTTTTTTTTTTGTCGTCTTCCTCTGCAATGCTTTTCTCTTTAGGTGAATAAATTCTTGCCAGGACGGTGATGATGATGGTGATGGTAATGATGTGTGTGTGTGTGTGTGTGTGTGTGTGTGTGTGTGTGTTTGGGGGCTGGGGTGGTATGCTTGTGTGTGGGTTTGGTAGGGTGTGTGTGTAGTAGTATTTGTATTTCTGTTTCTTTTTTATCACAACAGATTTCTCTGTGTGAAATTCGGGCTGCTCTCTCAGGGAGAGCGCGTCGCTACACTACAGCGTCACCCTTTTTCTTTTCTTTTTTTTTTTTTTTGTATATTTTTCCTGCGTGCAGTTTTACTTGTTTTACCCATCGAAGTTGGTTTTTCTACAGAATTTTGCCAGGAACAACCCTTTTGTTGCCGTCGGTTCCTTTACGTGCGCTAAGTGTATGCTGCACACGGGACCTTAGTTGATCGTCTCATCCGAATGACTAGCGTCCAGACCACTACTCAAGGTCTAATAGAGAGGAGAAAATATCGGCGGCTGAGCCGTGATGCGAACCAGCGCGCTAAGATTCTCTCGCTTCCTAGGCGGACGCGTTACTTCTAGGCCATCACTCCATCACTAGTAGTACTAGTAGTAGTAGATGGATGTGTATTTATGGGTATGCATGCAGTGGGGTGGTGGTGGAAGGAATGGAAGGGGAGAAGACACAGCGGGGATGGTCAGGTGGCACTGGTGGTTGCTTTCACAAAAACATCACTCACTTTTACTACTAGAGCTACTAGCGTACGAGAGAAGACGGAATGGGTAGAGAGAGGAAACTAACACAGAGAGAGAGAGAGAATGAAATAACGAGTAATTTCTTTTCCATCCCTCGATCTTTTTTCTCTACCCTCGTCTAATATCGCTTATAGTTAAAAGACGTTAAATTAAAGAACGAACGCGCGCGCACACACACACACACACACACACACACACACACACACACACACACACACACACACACACACACACACATTATCTCTCTCTGCCTTTTTCCCCTCCCTCTCTCTCTCTCCTTTCTCCCCTCCCTCTCTCTCTCTCCTTTCTCCCCTCCCTCTCTCTCTCTCCTTTCTCCCCTCCCTCTCTCTCTCTCTCTCCCTCTTTCTCCCCTCCCCCACTCTCTCACTCTCTCCCTCTTTCTCCGCCCACTCTCTCTCTATGAGTCTTCCACAACTCAGCCAGTCCCACCCACACAATCGGGAACATAGAAGAAATACAAGTTGCTAATTTTCTGCCATCATCTATCAGATTTTCTGAACCAGAACGCACGTCTCTGGAGATACTGCTGCTGTCAGTACCAGCAACCACACTGACCCAGTTCCCCACGAACCGAAAGCAGAAGAAAAATGAGGTCAGCAATGCA
>NC_134899.1:34296620-34306620 GCF_041734735.1 Babylonia areolata | reverse complement strand
TGGATTTTTCGAAAGAAACGAACAATATTTTCTCAAAACTTCATAGATCGTCATACGATAAAGTTAGAGAGAAATATAACGAAATGAAACGAAACGAATTTTTATTTCACCAGGGTAAGTCGATGAACAAATGCACATGCTGTTAACCACCTAGCCCTTCTTGGGCACGTTAGAGAGAGAGAGAGAGAGAGTAGTGGGCAGAAAGAATGATATTTGCCACTAAAGGATGGAGAGTATCTCCTTCCCAAGTTGGTTTGAAATCTAAATTATCCTGTCTTGAAATCACGTCTATCGTTCGTTTCAGGCGCCTTCCAAGGCTGACGATTCCCATAGATCTGAATAAAGCAACTGGTTTCACGGTGTCAGTGACCCATCCGTCTTTGCCCCCACTTCCTGTCAGTAGAAATGGCTCTGCCGGACCCACATAGTAAACTACACGGGAGGGGGGCCTAGAGCTGGATGGAGGTAGGGTGTCAGAGGCTATTTGAGCCGCATAGCTTGAATGAGAGCGTTTCATTGGCACTGGGAAATTGTTCCCATCACCGCCAACGTCTGTTTCAACCTTGGATGCTTGGACCAGGCTGCATATGGACATTGAGGCGTTGGAGCTGGAGTTTCTACATTGCTGCAACAGTCAAAGCAAAATGAGGTTTTCACTACCTATTCATCATATTGCCGACCCTTTCAACTGCAGGAGTTTGCCGACAATATGATATTATGCATCGCAATCCCTTGCCCCATTCTCACCACTCCTGGTGCTAAAGGGAAATTAAGACAAACCAATGCTCGCAGAGAACAGAATGGCGACTTACTAAACAAAGAATGAAGAAAAAAAGACGATATCATTGGAATCGAAAAATACATTAATTGAATAAATCAGGAGTCCGGAAATACGATTCCACACAGAACTGATTTTACTATTTCCTTTCTCGAAACAAACGATATTTTTTTTTTTTTCGTGTCAGGGACAGACAACAGAAGGTGAGAGAACTGAGAGTGAGACACACAGAGACACAGAGGGAGAGACACAGAGAGGCAGACAGAGAGACAGACAGAGACAGAGAGAGAGCCTGAGAGAGAGAGAAAGCACTGATGCAGAGAACGCATTCCGCTTAACGATTCAGCTTCTTGGATAGACAGTGGCCCAGTTCTCTTGGAGTCATTGGAAGCAGACATGAACTCTTTTGAACTTAACTGTCATGGGGGCAGAACGAATAGAAAACTAGCAGACAGTGAACAGAAAAATGAATAGATACAAATACAAAACATATAGAAACAAATACATGAACATACATGAATAAATACTTAAATACATCAGTGAATAAATAATCACCAAAAAAAGAAACATCCACCACCAGAAACCCTCCCTTCTCCACCACCACCCACCCCTCAGCCACTCTCTTTACCATTCGCTTCGCCGCAAGACCAGTTATACATTTATCACCACCACGTCTTCTCCTACATTTTGGGGCCAGGGTCAAGCGCTTATGCACGGCACGCCTGGAGGGCTGGGAAGAGCGTGAATTGTCGGGATGGCGGGGGAGGGGATGTGGGGAGCAGGGGGGTGGGTGCGGGGGTTGATGCAGGAGGCTGAGGAAAAAAAAGAGGCTTCCACTGCAAGCCATCAGTCCTGTATCTCTGACCCTCTCATTTACAGGTGAGTACACTGACAATGTACGTTCCGTATCACAGACCTTCGCCCCTCTTACCGCCTGTCAGGGTTTTTTTTTGGGGGGGAAATGAAGATAAATCGACGCCTGATACCAGGAACAGAATTATGCTCTTCTTAAATCAACTGAGGCTTGGAGGGAAAGGGAAAAGAGGTGGTCGGTGTGGGGTTGGAGGAGAGGGGAAAGAAGTCACGTCTTCGTATAAATCAGAGAATGGGGAATTTAGGTTTATATGGAGCTGACTTTGATGTTCAGTCCTTGCGACTTGTGTGTGCGTGTGTGTGTGTGTGTGTGTGTGTGTGTGTGTGTGTGTGTTGAGAGAGAGGGGGGTTGGTAGTTAACGACTGGAACGCATTCAACTCAGAGTTTTGCATCTTTCTTAGACAGTAGCCCAGTTCTCATGGAACCAATGATGTTCAGAATATTGCATCTGGTAAATAAGAGTATTAGAAGAAACGTAAGCAATGGTGTTGCAAGTGCAAGTGAGAGAGAGAGAGAAAGAGAGAGGGAGAGAGAGAGGCGGGGTGAGGGAGAGAGAGTGAGAAACTGGGAGAGACTGTGAGAGAAGGAAGGAGACTGAGAGAAGAAGAGATACAGAGAGAGAGAGAGAGAGAGAGAGAGAGAGAGAGCTGTAATATCGTCTGTAATGATCTTTATACTCATCTTAACGGCGGAAAATATTTACCGTATGACTCATCAAGCTTCTGTTCTTGGCATTTATACACGTAAACATTGCAGACAACTCCAATCTGTTTCATCACTTCAGTTTTCTCTTCCCTCCTAAAGTGTCTCTCTCATACGTACACGCCCTACCCACACCCCATTCAGACACGCACATGTCAATGTTTCCCTTTTTACCTTGATAAAAGTGTTTAAGATGGGAAAGAAGCCCCGTTTTCGTTTTTTGTTGTTGTTGTTGTTTTTTGTGTGTTTCTTTTTTGTTTTTGTTTTTTTGTTTTTGTTTGTTTGTTTGTTTTTAGTTTTTTGTTTTTTGTTTTGTTTTTCTCGAAAATCGTTTGTTAATATTTCTGTCCACTCCCAGCACCAAGCAGGTAAAAATAATTAAGACTTTTGCCACTGCTCATACTTCATTATCGCCTTGACTTCCAGTGGACAACTCTGAACATCAGACAGAAAGGTTAAACACCCCTAATGCATTTTATGACCATCGGGGGAGTGAATTCACACCTACGGTGTCTTGGTCTCGGTAATAAAAAGGCGGAGTCCAATTCTCTCCTTCAGCCTTTTTGGCCTTTTTCAACCGAAGTCATGTACCCATTCACGTCTGAATGGACTGAAAGAAATATGTGCTAAGTGTCTTTCGCAAGGACATACAGGACCTTGCCGAAACGGGGCATCGCACTCTGACGGAACACGGAAACAGAAATCCAGCGCCTGACAGATTCTAACACCTTACCTGCTTGATGGGGGCTGATTTAAGGCCTAGCTGTTGGTTAGACTTTAATCAACTCACAGCTCCTTTGCCACCTCCACTCGTTTGGGCAGTCAGTGTCAGGGCTTTCAGTCCCTGGTGGACTGTATGTCTCTGAAGTATCATGTTTGTGTTGTTATTGTTGTTGTTTTTTTCCTTTAGAATGGCGAATGTAGTGAGGGGTTTGGGACGTTTTGATTATCCAAGAGAGAAAGCAGTAACTCGTCTGCAAGCAGATTAAATTGTAGTACCCCGCATGTGTTGGTTTAAAAATCACTGAACGTATCATGATGATTCAGCAGCAGTGAAGGACCTACACTGACGGGTGACGTCATGACGGCCTGACATCCTGTTTGTGGACGACTAGGCCAAGACATTCCTGCAGGGCACAGTGCAAGGGGGGGGGGGGGGGGGGGAAGGAGAGGCAGACAGAGAAAGAGCTGGGAGGACAACATCCCAGCATGGACTTGCTTGAGGTTGAGCGATACAGTCAGGAGGTCAGAAAACCGAGAGGATTGAAGGATGCTGGTTGCCAGATCACCTGTGGCGCCCCAACGGTCCACAAGACTACGGGATAGGTGAAGGTGAAGGCCTTGTCCTGCGACAAACAGCAGTATGAAAATGAACGTGTATTCAGCAGTCAGATCCTCGAAGGGTAACTTATACTCAGCGGACACGAAGACGGCACCACATGTCCAGATCCCGATTCACTGTACTGACCTGTAGTGCCCTGTTGTAGCTGTACCTTTTAGCACCCCCAAGGAAATCACTGTCTGTTCATATGTACATGTGTTATCCACATTCTACGACTTCCCCTTTGCCTTACGCGGAGTGGTATCTCTGGAGTCTGTAAATGCCACCTGATTCTATATATATTCTATGTATATATGTGTGTGTGTGTGTGTGTGTGTGTGTGTGTGGCTTTTGGTGTTGTTGTTGTTTTTCTTTAATAAGCATGTGTGTATGTATGAATTTATGCTTATTCGTATGTATTCTGTTGAAACGAAATGAAATCTAAGGTATTATAAAAAAAAAGTTGAGAGAAGATAGACGAGAAGGCTAAATAGAAGCAATGGGAAAAAGAGTGTATTGTAACATTCTGCTGTACTCGGTAGACCTGTCATTTTACGTTGCAGGGGAAACATTTCGCGTAGCATACTGCTTATTGTATTCCACTTAGCCCAGTTTTCTACGAATCCAGAAAAGGCTAACAACGCTAAACAACTCTCATCATGCATCTGGGGGCTCTGACAGAATTCAGTGTATAAAATGAATGGATGTTGCACAATAAGTGTTGTCAGACTTCATAACTGTGAGCATAGTTAGCATATTTTGACTTTATATATATATATATATATATCCCTGCTTCTGATGATGAATTACCTGTGTGAGGTGGGGTTTTTTGTTGTTGTTGTTGTTGTTGTTGTTGTTGTTATTGTTTTGTTTAGTTTTGTTTTTTCTTCTATTTTAATATATTTTGATGATAACTTGGGAAATTAAAAAAATCACAATAAAAAGAAATTCTGACTGGGTAAGACGTAGTGAGTGTCATCGACCATCGGAGTAATACTTGGGGAGAACACGTCGTTATGGACGTGATGGAAAGCAATATGAGTCCCCCACACACACACACACCACCCACCCCTAGTATTAGTTCCAGACTCTTGAGAGGGATGGCGCAGTCTAGACACGGAGCGTGGCCGCTGAGACCTCAGACAAAATGGATAGCCAGTGATATCCTCAGAGATGTTGGAGAGAGAGGAGGTGGGGGGGGGGGGTTGGGGCACGGGGGGAGGGGGAGTTAAGGGGGACGAGGAAAAGTCAAGGGTGGGTGGGTGGGGGGGGGGGGCTGTGGGTACCAAGAGTTATTGGTTTCGACAGTCTACTCCATCGATCACCATAATGATAAAATGACTTATGATTATCATCATCATTTAAAGTCATCAGTCACTGTGGCGAGAATCAATCATTTCCTATTGAATCCTGGCCACTCTTGACCTCAGCACTTGAGAGAAATACAAAAACACGTGCCCAGACCACGGCTTTAGTCGCCTGACCTACAGTGCCCACACCACGGTTTTAGTCACCTGACCTACAGTGCCCAGACCAACAGTGCCCAGACCAACAGTGCCCAGTGCCCAGACCAACAGTGCCCAGACCACGGCTTTAGTCACCTGACCTACAGTGCCCAGACCAACAGTGCCCAGACCAACAGTGCCCAGTGCCCAGACCAACAGTGCCCAGACCACGGTTTTAGTCGCCTGACCTACAGTGCCCACACCACGGTTTTAGTCACCTGACCTACAGTGCCAGACCGCTCCTTTAGTCACCTGACCTACAGTGCCCAGACCTACAGTGCCCAGACCACGCCTTTAGTCACCTGACCTACAGTGCCAGACCGCTCCTTTAGGCACCTGACCTACAATGCCCAGACCTACAGTGCCCAGACCACGCCTTTAGTCACCTGACCTACAGTGCCCTGACCTACAGTGCTCAGACCACGCCTTTAGTCACCTGACCTACAGTGCCAGACCGCTCCTTTAGTCACCTGACCTACAGTGCTCAGACCGCTCCTTTAGTCACCTGACCTACAGTGCTCAGACCACGGCTTTAGTCAACTGACCTACAGTGCCAGACCGCTCCTTTAGTCACCTGACCTACAGTGCTCAGACCACGCCTTTAGTCACCTGACCTACAGTGCCCAGACCGCGCCTTTAGTCACCTGACCTACAGTGCCCAGACCAACAGTGCCCAGACCACGCCTTTAGTCAACTGACCTACAGTGCCCAGACCACGCCTTTAGTCAACTGACCTACAGTGCCCAGACCACGCCTTTAGTCAACTGACCTACAGTGCCCAGACCACGGCTTTAGTCAACTGACCTACAGTGCCCAGACCACGCCTTTAGTCACCTGACCTACAGTGCCCAGACCACGCCTTTAGTCACCTGACCTACAGTGCCCAGACCACGGCTTTAGTCACCAGACCTACAGTGCCCAGACCAACAGTGCCCAGACCACGCCTTTAGTCACCAGACCAACAGTGCCCAGACCACGGCTTTAGTCACCAGACCAACAGTGCCCAGACCAACAGTGCCCAAACCACGGCTTTAGTCACCTGACCTACAGTGCCCAGACCACGGCTTTAGTCAACTGACCTACAGTGCCCAGACCACGGCTTTAGTCACCTGACCTACAGTGCCCTGTTCCGGGCTGTATCTCTGAGACCCTTTCGAGTAAATCACTCCCTCTTCATAAGTACATTTGTTAACCGTATTATACAACTTCCTTCTTCCTCTGCTCTCCGTGGTGTCTCAAGAGTCTGCGAATAGCACGTGATTTGACTGGGTGGTAAAACTCTTCACGGGGATATGATTCATGTTTACTGGCCTTGTGTTTTCGGGCTGGGCTCAGACCGGTTGTTGTGAAAACAAATATTTTGGTGTGGGCTATGGAGGCTTACGTCCAGAAGAAACATAACAGATTTTGTTCACCAGCGATGTTTTGAAGGAAGAAAACCGCGACATTCATTGAACTGGAAATCCATTGACTGTGGGCGATTTGGGGGGGTTGACACTGTATCTTTTATTTTCTTTCTATTTTCTTTCTTTCTTTCCTTCTTTTCCTTCTTTTTCTCACTTCTTTTGTTTATTAATTTCTTCTTTACTACCTGGGTGTGTGTGTGGGGGGGGGGGGGGTGGAGGTTGTAAATGTATGTGTGTGTGTGTGCGTATGTGTGTGTGTGTATGTGAAACACAGAGAGACTGAGATTTAGATTGAGATGGTTTATTCATAAGGCCATGGCCCCTCAGAAGGGAGTGTACATGAACATAGCAAAAACATTTTCAGATCATTATATTACATAATGAACATCGTATCTTAAATGCTTAACTGCTTTACAGTACTCTCACAGAGAGAGACAGACAGACAGATAGAGACAGAGACACAGAGAGAGCAGTTAAATTTTGTTACAGCGGGTAACCATGTTGCATCTTAATCACGTCACTGCACGCAATGGAAAATAAACACCCGCAAATTGAGTAATCTAATAGCTAAATCGCATACCCCGTTGTCAAAAGGTTTATAATGCGTATAAAAAGTAACAGATCAGGCACGATTCATCACAGTACAGGGCCAGTTAAAAAACAAAACACACCTTCCCAGTTCCGAACCGGCAATGCATCATCAAGACGACCACAGCGTTCTATTCACTATGTGTTCGAACTTTTTTTCTTTTTTTTCTTTTTTTTTTTTTCATGTCAGTCCTGTAAGAGAGCCAGGGCATCACAAAATATGTCTAATGCTAACGTCCATATTCTAAATATATTTCTGTTAATAATTACGATGTAATAATTAATTGCAATGTTTTCAGTAAAAGCGAATATGTGAAATGCTTTTATTTGAGAACATATGTTTATTACTCTTGTTTAATCAAGTAATCCGCGTGTGTAGGGTGGGTGGGGGGTGGGTGGGTGCGGGTGTGTGCTGATTATCTGGTTGCGGTTTTCCGCAATTTATCTTTATTCTTATCTTATCTGTCTATTATAATCAATGTGCAGTATAGTAGGCTATGTTTATAATTATATTCAAATAATGTTTCTTAATTCTTTCTGTTTTTACATTAAGAATACTAGTTATTACCTTCAGTGTGTGGATGTATGTATGAAACGGTGTATGTGATATTTTTTTTACATTTGTATCTTCGTAATATTCGTAAAAGCTGTTGTTGACTTTTACAGTTATGGTCCCCATGTTCTTTACTTGTCTATGTTGTGATCATGCACCTGACCAAATTTCTCCAGTTGGAGATAATAAAGTTATTCTTATCTTATCTTATCTTACACTGACCTGCCATGTAAATTGTGGTCCTGGTCTGGTCCCTAACCGTGAAGACAATGCCTTATCTAGTCATTTATTCATGTATTTATGTATTCACTTATTTGTTTCTTATATATTCATTCATTATTCATTTATTTATTTATGCATTTATTTCTTTATTTATTTATTTGGTCATATGTTTATCTATGTGATTATTCATTTATTTTGACTATCAAGAACCCAGCACAAAGCATAACATTCACTAAATATAAAAACAGAAATTGCAATGGATCATGAGCATTTCCAGAAATGACGTTAAAAAATGCTATGAGAAAGAAAGCCAGTTTTCTTTCATGCTTTCTGAAGCATGTTATGGAGGTCGACGTAACCCTGTAAAAATATACATGTTAACACCCCTCTTAACATACGATGCCCAACTTCAGACAGTTGTAGTACCCCAGATACCCGCTACCTGCCGCCAATACATCCCAGTTAGCACTCTCTATTCATGAGGCTATTTGGGTTTCAAATGGCACCACGGACCTGTTGTCTTTACTCCCTCACGCCACGCGCGCGCAGGCTCTGGGGTCTGTCATGTTCACGTGCTCTGTCTCCGTCCAATCAGTCCTCGGGGAAAACCAAATTTACATACCGTGATCTGTTCCTGATTCTCTCCTAACGCCGTGTCAGCGGATCTTCCTTCCATTCTGGTTCTGTTGTGAAAGGGTTACATTTTGCTGGTTGTAATTATTAAAGAAATTGACCCTTGAAGCAGAACAATATTACGTTTTGAAAACAGATTCAAAGTGAATTGGTGTTTTATTTGAACTTTTATCATTTGCTCTCCTTTTTTTATGTTGTGTGAATGAGTGTGGGGAGGGGATGTCAGTAGACTTGGACGAAACATGCGGATTCACGTTGTGTATTTATTTGTTCATTCATGTTTTCATGCAAGATTGTTCTTTACGTTCCATTGTTCAGTGTGAATTTCTCTGTTTATTTCTTTTTCCTTTACTTTTTTTTTCTTTAGGGGGTGAGCGTGGGGGTGTTATGGGTGGAGGGACGTTAATGATCTATTCCAATCAAATGTTGCTGCACTGCCAGTTGTCTGCTGATTTCCAGGCTACGGAAGTTTGGCATTGAAATTGTTTCTGAGCTGCTAGACTATGTCTTTATGAATAGCAAGTTTGAGTTTTGTTTCCTTCTTTGTTTGCGGCCTTCTCTTCTGCCACATTCCCCCTTTTAATGTTTACTGTCTTCAGATATGCATGACACAGTATGCATTTGTTCTCCCCAGTATCATTGCTTATGTTGATTCTCACTTCTTTTTTTTTCTTTTTTTTTTTTTTTTTTTTTTTTGATTCCTCTTTCACATGGACAAACATAACGCATATAAACAAACAAACAATGAATGAATGAATGAATGAATGAGCGAGAGTACGTCCATAAGGTTGGATATTCAATATTCTTAACAAAGTTCTTGACAAGAAGTATTTTATTCCTGGATTCAAAATTTACACATAGCGTTTGTCACATTTCCAAATTCAAACCTACGCAAAGATGAACATTCAAGGTTTTTATCTGAAGTGTACAGGGGGAAAAAAATGTATATATATATATATATATATATATATATATATATATATATATATATATATATATATATATATATATATATATATGAGATCAAACAATTGTCTACTCTTTCTGACAAATGACTCAGCGAAACCTACGCTTCTCTCGAAACACTAATGTAATGTAATAGACACATTCACACACACACCCGCACCCTCCCTCCGCACGCACACACACACACACACACACACACACACACACACACACACACACACACACACACACACACACACAATCCCTCCCCCTCTTAATGTTGCCTGGAGGAATACACATGATTGAATACACAATGGCAGATACCGTGCTCCATCTGACCTCGTGGACCACCTACGTCCACATCAAAAACATCCCCCACTCCTGCTGTCAATTCCAGCAACATCACCTCTGCTGCTGTGATGAATAGACCATCAGCCTTCAGAACCTAATTACTGGCACGTTCAGGGAATCGA
>NC_134899.1:34271620-34291620 GCF_041734735.1 Babylonia areolata | reverse complement strand
AGGAAGGGACCCTAACTATTGGGTTTTACAGTCCAGCTGACTGTAATAGACTGTTTCAGGCCACCGGCATCTCCACCCATGTTGCTAATAACGCCGCCACCACCACGGCTGCAATGCAGAAACAGCCAGCTTGTAGACCCAAACAACTGGCACATTGTGAAATAAAAGAAAAGAAAATGTTTGTGAAGTAACAGAAACGAACCTCCCACAGCCCTCCTTCCTATTGATTTGCTTGTCTGCTAGTGGTCCTGTAACGAACGTCCTTGTAACACAACGCAGGGAAACAACGCGATAAAAACCAAACCGGGAACGTGTAATAACAGCCGACGTCCTCAGAAACCGTCGGAGTTCGTTAGAAAGACCACATTCTACCCAGACTGTTGCCACTGTAAACACTCTTCGAGGCCAAGTTTCTGTTAGCAGGATTGTGTTGAAGTGACAATAAAATGACCCCCCTCCCCACCCCCACCCCCACCCCCCAAACACACACCCCAAAAAAACACAAAAACACGACTTGTGATACCATCTGTGAACTAATCGGGCAGTGTGAGTTAGTATTTGAATGATTTCTATGCGGATCAGTCTTAATTAATATTACTGAAACAAGATGCCGTATTGAGCTCTTGGGTGTTTGGCGTTCTTGTTTCGTTTTGCTTTCTTTAGAGAAAAAAAAAACAACTACAGAGGGATCGCGGATACCTCAAAGTATTGCAACATGACTAGCCTGGCACCAAAAGATTTATATATACTTTATTCACAAGCCACCCAGCTGCAAAGACAATTTGAACGTGTAGATTGTTCAGAAAAAAACATATCACTGTAACGACAGAATGAGTTTATCCAGTACCAGTTGCTTTGGGCCCAGAACACGTTTTATCAACGGAGCCAGTACCGAACTGTTCTTCACAAATGATATGTACCTTTCTTCTTTCCTCATTAAAACAAAAACGTTTTATCACCGTGTGTGTGTGTGTGTGTGTGTGTGTGTGTGTGTGTGTGTGTGTGTGTGTGTGTGTGTTGCGCACGCATGCTTCCGTGTTCTTAATGACTTGCATTTTTGCGCTTGTCAAAGCAGAGGAATGGAATCAAAAGAAAAAAATAAATTCGATCTCTCTGAAAATCAAATGGCACCCCTTTCGATCAAAGACCCGTTTCATCAAGACAACGACAGGGATTGGAGAAAGCTGCCAATCCTTTCCAGGAGCAGACCTTTGATACCGCACGATTACTGATGTGTCTGTCCCCACTGGCACTAGGGGAAAGCGGATAACAGGTCTTTTGCCATACGAAGAAAGAAAGAACAAAGGAAAGGAACAATCAGGAAGGAAAAGAGAAGGTCTAAACAGCACGTTCAGAGTGCGAGCATGTCCGAATTAACCCCCTTTCTACAGCACGCAAAATCATACTTATTCATCGGATAAAAATGAAATTTAATGAAACCTTACTTCTTTCTTTTTTTTTCTCACTCCTACCCCTAACATCAGAAAGAAACAATATGTCCGGAAAAAAAATTAAAGGAAATTTTTTCATGTTGTTGTTTTTCGTTTGTGTGGTGTTTCTTCTTCTTCTTCTTCTTCTTCTTCTTCTTCTTTCAATATCAAGGCTACAATGTTTATTGTTGTTGTTGTTTCGTTTAGCTTATGTGTTCTGCATTTGACTTATTCTGAAATGAAGGGCCTTGTTCCGTATTGAATGGATGCTGTTTCGCATTTCTTCCATCGTTGTAGCTGTGTGTGCGTAGCGAATGAAAGATGTGTGAATGGAGTTTGAGCTATGGACGTTTCTTTTCTGGGGGTTATTTCTCTAGACCCCTTTATTTGAAAGCCAGCTGCTTCGTAACACAGGCAGTGATGTTTCGGAATGGAACGATTCTGTCTTTAAAAGAGTGACAGTAACTGTTCTTTGTTCGAGTTTTATCTCTATTTACTCAGCGTCTGAAAGCTATATCACTTATCTGCACCATACGTTTATGAGCTGCATGCTGTTTCCATGCTTCAACTGCTGAAAAATGCCAAAACTAACACAACTGTAACCAATTTCTGTCTAAAATCTAATGACAAAAAACGCTGCTATAATGAAAGACTGGAGTAAACCCGTCAGAGTAAGTTCTCCACTTGCGCCTCGGTTGCGGAACAAACACAGAATCTGTGGTTGAATGTGAAGGTCGTCAAGGCACTGAACTCTTCAGACAGCGGTAGCCTTTATGTAGAATCTGTGGTTCAATGTGAAGGTCGTCAAGGCACTGAACTCTTCAGACAGCGGTAGCCTTCATGTAGAATCTGTGGTTCAATGTGAAGGTCGTCAAGGCACTGAACTCTTCAGACAGCGGTAGCCTTCATGCAGAGCAGTGCTGAGCCTCGGGTCATCAGGGCGCTTGTTTTTTTTTCAAACAGAGCTACAACCAATGAAATAACTAGAATAGAATATGTCTTTATTACCAAGTGTACCGGGGTCACAAGGAATATTGGGGGGTGGAGGGATAGTACATAACAAGATAAGAACATAAATCGAAAATCATACACAAACACAGATACAGTAGAAATTAGGATACATACAAATGCATATAAATATAAAAACTTATGCATACTCACACACACACACACACACACACACACACACACACACACATTGCACAAAGCGAACCAAAGCAACAATGAAAAAAAGAATGAAAATGTCATAGTTTTGTTTTGCTTGATAGACTGCAAAACAATGAATAAAAAGATTCAGGCGGTATCCTCTTTATATTTCAGTTTGTGTCTGTTTCTGTCTCTCGGTCTTACTGCCTCTGTCTTTCTGTTTATGTCTGTCTGTCTGTCTGTCTGTCTGTCTGTCTGTCTGTCTCTCTCTCTCTCTCTCTCTCTCTCTCTCTCTCTCTCTCTCTCTCTCTCTGCGTCTCTTCTTTCTGTTTGTAATGTACACACACACACACACACACACACACACACACACACACACACATATATATATATATATATATATATATATATATATATATATATATATATATATATATATATATATATATATATACATGAAGTACAAATGATTCCCAAATCAGAGGACACGTTCGTTCATGTATTAAACATCCACCCATGACGATCAGAACCACACTTCAGAACAAACACTGAAACCACCATCAATACCTCGTTCCCACAGGACATTGAACGTAACACAACAGGTCCATGGTTATGAATTACCTGCTCCCTAAGACTTCCGGGTTCAAAAACAGCGCGTGTAATCACAGGAATCTAGAGAAACGAATACGTGTGGTATAGCCTAGTTTCCGGAAACGTGTAGCACAATTAACATCGTCAATAATGAGTGCAGCCCATTACGTAATGGCACCAAGAATGGGGTGGCAGCACGCTAGCGTGAATGCGAATGACACGATGGGAATCGAACTCGATACAATAAAGACAGGACAAAGAGTCCCGCGCTTGAACGATGTTTGTTTGTGGTTCTACTTTGCGTGCATTGTTTTTTGGGGGGTTGGTCTAATTCGATTTGAGTCTGGTTCTGTTTGTTAAATCACCCCCCCCCCCCCCCCCCCCCGCCCCCCGCCCAGAGATAACAACCAATACATTAGACTCACACACATGTACAGTGGGGCAGGAAATACAACCGATTGCAGCTGTTGTGTGTACGCATTCATGACCAAACAAACTTTCCGGTTTTTAGTTATTTTGCTTTGTTTGCTTGTTTGTCTTTGCTCCTCCCATAGAAATGATGATCAACCAGCACTGGCCCAGCCTAAACTGTGGTCTCTCTTTTCTCAACCAAAGACCTCTCAATCAAGAGCACGGCGCGTCAGAGCGCCTTGGAGGGGGGGGGGGGGGGAGACAGTTCAGCTTAGTGTGGAACAAACCTTTGAATCAGCATGGAATTTTATCTTCATATCCCCAATGATGGTTTTGAAAAGAAACAAAGATGGAGTTGTTGGTGATGATTTGTGTAATGAAAACGAAAAGGAAAGAAAACTGAGAAAAGGATGAAACAGAAGAGACAGAAAGAAAGAAAGACCGAAAGAAGAGGGAGAAGAATAAGAAGATGATGCTGCTGCTGCTGCTGATGATGATGATGATGATGATGATGATGATGATGAACAAGAGCTGGATAGAGACAGAAAGAGAAAGAGGGCAGGGAAAGAAGGGAGAGCATGTAACTTGATATCCGTGTCCATGATGACGCCTAGAGTCTAGACAAGAAATGATGGATGAGCAGGCCATCCGTGTACACAGAAAAGGGCAACGAAAAATACCAAACAGAAACATGAAGAAAAAAGAAAAGATGAGATGCGATTACGAGAGAACAAGAAGATGAAATTGTAAAATTTCGCCTGCTAATAAATACATTCCCATGAATATTAATGAAATGAATGTACCTAGAAATCATCTTTATTAAACGTTATCTTTTCTGTGCATAATTAAAATACGATAAAATGGAAAGCAAATGAAATAAAATTACATCCGCCACATAAACCCAAAACAAATTTACAGCAATAAAAGTCCATTGGTGATTACGAGGGATAAGCACTCCATAAACTGTCCAACAGATGTACATGTGGGAAAACATACTAAATGTTTTGCCTGTATGTATTCAGGTTCTAACATGTTTGTTCTTTCTTTCTTTCTTTCTATCTTTATTCATTCTCTTCGACTTTCAGAAAAGAAATGAAGATAAATCAGCGCTGGCCAGACCTAGACTCTGGGCCTTTCGCAAAGATCTTTCACGCACGCAAACACACACATACATACACATATACGTAAACACGCACGCACGCACGCATGCAAGCACACACATACCTATCTCTCTCTCTCTCTCTCTCTCTTGCTCGCTCGCTCGCTCGCGTGCGCGCGTCCACACGCAAATAAATACGCCCGCGCACACACACACACACACACACACACACACACACACACACACACACACACACACGTACGCCACCCTACCCACCCGCCCCACACACAAACACAGTGATTAGGAAAGTCCAGTAAATGTAGTTGTCGCGTGTTTTCATGACAGGAAAAAAAAACTTGCACCATTTGCTCCTTCCGTGAAGGTCGGAAACGAAGACAAATCATCACTGGCCGGTCCTGCACTGTGGTCCCTTTCTCAATCAAAGAGCGTTCAATCAAGAGCACGACACATCCGCACGCCTTTGAGAGACAGGTCCGACTTGTGTGGCACAAGCCTTTCAATCAGCACAAACCCTTTATTTACGTGTCTCAGATGATGAACAGGAATGAAACGATAAACAAATGGATCTTCTCTACAAACCGAAACCGAGAAAGAGAAGAAACGCGGAGAGTGAGAGAGAGAGAGAGAGAGAGAGAGAGAGAGAGAGAGAGAGACAGACAGACAGACAGACAGACAGACAGACAGACAGATAGACAGAGGCAGAGACAGACAGACAGACAGAGGCAGAGGGAGATAGGCTTAGGGCCAACATTGCCTGAAAGATCTAGATTGAAAATGCAAATGTTTCTGCAACTACATCATCCAGTCTTCACTAGGATTGCTGCTTCTTCAATGAATAAGAATGTTGTTGGAGATGCAAAATGAAGAAGGAAGGAAATGAAAAGAAAGGGAGAAGAAGAAGAAAAAGAAGAAGAAGAGGAAGAAGAGGAACAACAACAACAACAAATAGACCAAGAATAAGCAGAAGAACAAGAAGAAGAAGGAGAAAAAGAAGAAGAAGAATAGTAGTAGTAGTAGTAGTAGTACAAAACGAACACGCTAGAAACACAAACTTTTACTTCCTCCAGACCAATGATTTTATTGCCACGACACAAACGTTTGCACACGATGCATAACGTCCATATTTCCCCCTGGATAATCACTAATAATTGTTTTGTGTATTCATGTCCGAAGAACAAAAACACCCGGGAAGGAAATGATAAATCAATGCTGGCCGAACCAAAACTGTGGGTCCCCTTTCCTCAAGTCAAAGACGTTCCAGTCAAAACCATGGCACGTCTCACACCTCAGAGGGACATAGATCAGACATCAGTGGAAGGAACCTTTTTGATTAGCACGACACTTTATTTCCCAGTCTCCATTGACTTCCAGGGAAAGAAACCAAAAAAAAAAAAAAAAAAGATTTAGGCAATTTTGTGCTGTGGAAAAACTGGAAAAGAGAATGATAATAAAGAAAGGAGATACAGTCAGGGTTAGCAAAAGAGAGAGAAGGGAGTCAGAGAAGGAAAGAGAGGGAGAGAAAGAGAGGGGGAGAAAGAGGGAGGGGGAGAATAGAGACAGGGTGAGAGAGATGGGAGAGAAGCAATGGAAACAAACATACAAAGAAAGAGAGTGATCAAGAAAACTTGAAATATGACGATTAGAAATGCAAATCTCTCTGAAAAACACCTCCCTTCTGCACCTTCAATCAGAGAACCACCTCTCTCCTCTTCGTTCATTGAAAGATCATGTCATCTGTCTTTGAAGGAGAAGAAAAGTGGATGAAGGGGAAGAAGGATGCATTCAAGAACAGCGATAAACAGACAAAATAGAAATGGAGAGAAAGGGGAGAGAGAGAGAGAGAGAGAGAGGAAAAATCAGCAATGCATAAAAAAAAAACCCAACGACCATCAAACATAAACTGTCACTTTCCCAGGGCCATCAGCCACAGTGCAGACTTTGGCACGTCCAGAACATCCGGGAGGCAGAGGGGTATTTTACCCGCGTTCATTTCCAACCCCTTCCAATCTCGTGCTTTATGTCTTGACGGTGGGGAAAGGAATAAAAAATAAATCGCCACCTCCTGCAAAATAAACATGCTACCCCATGCCCCCCCAGCCCCCGCCCCCGCCCCACCCCCTCACACACACACACACACACACACACACACACACACACACACAACCCCCTCCACGCCGCCCCCTCTTGATCAAAGAGCTGCACATCAAGAAAACAAGAAAACGGCACGTTCACCACGTCCCCGGTTACAGGTCAAGTGTTTGGGAACAAAACTTTGAAACCAGCAGAAGACGTTGTTATTTTTTTGGAATGTCCCCTATGATCTATAGGAAACAAACCAAGTAAATGTTTCACATTTGAGAAATGTAAACAGAAAAAAGGAGTCTTGGCGAAAACATAAAAGTGGGTGGAAATGGGGGGAAAAAACTAAGAAGTTTGAAATATTGCACAAAGAAATACTTTGATTTTCTTTTCAAATCAGGCAAGAAGTATTGATCATAGCAAAGAGAGGGGGGCAGAGACACGGTGGGCAAAGACAAAGAAAACAGTGTGGGGATGGGAGAGGGATAATGGGTGAGAGTGGGAAAGAGGTGAATGGAAAGAGAGGGGAAAAACACAGAGAGAGAAAAGCGAAGACACAATTAAGAGAAGGAAGGTGGTAGGAGGGAGGAAGGAAGGGAGAGACAGAGACTGAAGACAGAATGCAGAGGGTGTAGGAGGAGAGAGAGAGAGAGAAGAGAGAGACAGAGACAGAGAGAGAGAGAGCGCATTGATATACCGACTTAAAGTTATGAATACCGCTCGTAACATCTTGTTTAAGAATAGCTTTGCGGCGACATTTGAGAAGCTGACTTTCTGACGACTCCAAGTGTGTCAACAGCCAAACATCTGCCCCGAAGGACAGTCACTCATGAAAACTACCCACAAAAGTATCCTCCCTTTCTCCTTGGTCCAGTTGTCATTGTGCATAAACTGTTTTATAATCTATGCCTTAAACAAGGCGAAAGGAAGGAAGGAAGGCTGTAAACATTCACAATTCCAAAACTATTTGTCAACCGCTAAAAGAAAAATCGTGTCTTTTCACTAGGGGAAAATGGCCCACATTCACCGAAAACTTAAGTGCGGGTTTCTAGGGAAGTCGTCTCCCCTTGTGATGAGTTAGGGCGTGCATTACCCCGTAATGCCACTAGACTCTGGAGAGAGACAGACAAGTATAGCGCGCCAGTGCAAAGTTCTGGAAACTTCGAATCGCGCACAACCTCATGAATAAGGGACATTGATCATGGTGTATTCAGGCAAGACGGTTGAGGAGAATTGTGAGTGAACGCCCCATTCTGGAATGCATACAGCAGATGGATGGCATCGAGTGGAGGGCACTGATGGTTCAAATCCATAGATCTTCGTCATGGGCTAAACCAGTACAATGATTTTTTATGAAAAATGATTTATGACAATTTTTGTTTCTAAATCAGGGAAAGAGTTTGATTGTAATGGAAATAAGAGAAAAAGACGAACAATGAAACAAAATGTTTAAGAAGACTTGACCATTATACTCCTCCATCCGCGTATGCGTCTTCTGTAAATTCCTGAGGTACACTGCCGCACTGATATGGGAAACCCCTGTTTCGGAATTTTTCTTATTTGTCATAGCGTGGACGCCCCAGTGAACTGTCTTGCGAGATGTTATAGACATTGATTCTTTTTTTCTTTTCTTTCTTTTTTTTATTCTGCCTCGGGGGATTCTGTTGGGGGTGAACAAAAGGTATTCCAAATGGGTCAATTTTGCTGTATTAGATAATTATGGGGCAGGGAAGCAAAAACCCTTCTCCTCATCTGTCGAAGAGTACGCAGAATTATGTCCGAATGGGCATTATAATGTCTCCAACGGTTTCAGAAAATGTATAGTGCACATTTCTTTTTATTTTCATTTCGGTACATTATGTGACAGTACCCGGTAACATCTGTCACTTAGCTTGTCATCATACTTTCTCCATTCCTCACGTTTCTTTTCTTTTTTTTTATTTTTGCCCCTTTCTCATTCAGTTCATCCTCCCTTCCTTCAGTGATATATTATTTGCCTTTCTAAACCTTTCTTTCTTTACTTTATTCGCTCGTTCATTTATTCCATCCCCCTCTAATCATCGTTTCGTGTTTTCTTTTTTTCTTTTTACCCAACACACGGAAACCATCTTTTGTTTTTTATAATAGATTTCATACGTATAAATCGCAAATATATACTCACACACACACACACACACACACACACACACACACACACACACATGAACGCTCATACAAAAACTTGACCCTGCCCCCCAACCCCTCCCCCCCTCCCATGTGTTTGTATAATGGCCTGAGGCCGATGTACAATAAACCATTTGTCTTGTCTTGTCTTGTCATACAAAAACTTGTGCATGCGCATAAACACACGCACGCATACACTCACACACGCACACACACACACACACACACACACACACACACACACACACACACACACACACGCACACATACACACACACACACACATATTATATATATATATATATATATATATCGATATACCGATTCCAATATATGTTCCTCAGACTCGATTCCATTTGAAAAGTTTACGCAAGTAACGCCACAAACTTCTTATTCAGGGAAAAAAAAATCAATGCCAGAAAGAAAATACCCCTAACGGACAGCAACTGATCAATTTCTATGATTATATACCCTGGATAGAGTTCATATATGGAAATCGAAGTTCGAGAGATGAGTTGCCAAAGCAGATACCCCTACCACTATCATTATCCGCACATACATTGAGAGCTCATTTTTCCCTTCCCAATTTCTATCGGATACACTCGTCCTTCTCGAAGGTACAATGAGTGCATGTGTCATTTGGACTCTCCTTTTGAGAAAGGGGGCGGGGGGGCAGTGCAGAAGGATTGCATGATGCTTCTTTGGTGGTGGGGAGAAAATAGTTGAGCTCAAAATGGGTTTGGGAATCCAAAGCCTGCTATTGCTGATGCTGACACTGTTACTACCCGCTACACCTACGTGTTTATTTCTGAACTTCATCTGTGAGTATGAGAGGAAAGTTTGCACAGAGGGATCTATTGACTTTTGCTGTATACCAGGGACAATCACTCGTTCAGATTCTACATGAAATCAGGGGAGGGGGGGGTAGTAAAAGGGGGGCGGGTTGGGAGGGGGGGGGGGGGGGGCTCCGAGGAGATGGGCATTTTTGAGCCTGCCAGTTACTGAGGGGAAATATTTTGCAAAGAGTGACTTCTGACAGCAAGGCCTACTTCGATTTCCTTAGTCGCTGTTTAAGGAGGGTGGGGGTGTGGGGACACAGGGATAAAAATGCTTTTTTTTTTCAAACATACTCATAATCCAGCCTGAAGGAGATGTATGTTATAATGTAAATGGTTTTGAGAGAGGTGGAGGAAGAAGGAGGAAGAGACAGACAGACAGACAGACAGAAAGAAAGACAGAGCAAAACTTAAGACATAGAGACAGACTCCCGAGTCTGTTTCTCCAATGATTTAGAACCTCAGGCCAGCAAGCCCAAGAAACAGACAGACAACAGACAGACAGACAGACTGACAGACAGGCAGACAGACAAAGACACACAGAGACTGAAAGACATACAAACATACAGTGACAGAGAAACAGAGAAGTTCATTCACCTTTGGGCAGACGCCCCCACCCCCCACCCCCACCCTCACCCCACCACTCTACCCGAGCCCCACACCCCTTCCTCCCCGACCTATTCCACCTCTCCTCCCCCACCCCCCTCTTCATAAGCACTTCTCTCCACTTCTGAAATATCAGACGAAAGTGCTCTCAGCTTTCGCAGCAAAGTAAGTCCACATCCTTCCAAAGACGAACTCAAACCGAAAACTACTAGTAACAGCCGTCACGAAGATGCTCTGGGTACCTATTACGTCTATCACTTTGGCCATGGAGGTAGTTAGTTCCTGAATGTCTTAGCATCGTTTCCATTCCCGTCTTGTGTTCTAGATAACATGGGTTCCCCCCCAGGGTCTTCTAATGGTAGACATGAGTCTCCGGTTTGTTTTATGGGGTCCATGGCCTCCGCTTAACCTTTCTATGGACTTGCCGAGAATTTCGTCTCGCGGTTGGTACTTTGTGTCTTCTGGTAGTCTCTGTCCCTCTTTATGTAAACACATTCTCTGTTTCTGTCTTTTTGTCTGCTTCTGTATGTTTGTCTGTCTGTCTGTCTATGTATCTCTCTCTTCCTCTGCCTCTGTCTATCTGTCTGTCTGTCTCTGCCTTTGTCTCTCCGTGTCTTTATTGTCATCACACACACAAGTACGCAAATGAACACAACCACAACCACAACCACACCCACACCGACACACACACACACACACACACACACACACACACACACACACACACACACATACAAACTCACTCACGCAAGCACACACACACACACACATACAAACACACACATTTCAACAACCACACAAATTTAGACAGGGAGAAGGGAGGGAGGGAGGGATGTCGAAACGACAGGCAGACAAACTGGCAGATTGACATAGTCCTTTCAACAAATTAACCCTGATACCACAAACACCAACTCTGGATGATCAGAATCGTTCTGACCCCAACCCTAAGCTTTCGAATAAGGTGAAACGCGAGTCATCATAAAAGCAATATTTCTACCGTCTTCTATCACTACTTGAACAAATGGGACTGTTACTATTCTGCAGGCCATTCTGATCTAGTCCCCCGCGATTGAAAAAGATCCACCGGGTTTCTAGAGTGTGGGTTGGAAGTTTCAGGTTCGATATATGGAGTTCTGCACTTTTCAGAGGACCAGCAGAGGTGGTTTGGAGATTTGGTTGTGATTCGTTTCTCTCCCAGGTGATTTCTGAATATGTCTATCGTAATATCTGTCTACATCTTTTTCGTTCTCTGTCTCTCTGCCTTTTTTTTCTCTCAGTCTGTCTGCCTCTGTGTGTGTGTGTGTGTGTGTGTGTGTGTGTGTGTGTATCTGTACTTGTATCTATATATATATATATATATATATATATATATATATATATATATTTATGAATGTATATTCCTCTCTCTCTCTCTCTGTCTCTCTGTGTCTCTCTGTGTCTCTCTGTGTCTCTCTCTCTCTCTCTCTCTCTCTCTCTCTCTCTCTCTCTCCTCTCTCTATGTATATGTCTATCGCTTCTGTCTGTCGGTCTCTCTGTCTGTCTGTCTGTCTCTGCTACTGTTTGTGTCTGTTTGTCTGTCTGTCTGTCTGCCTATCTCTTTCTCTCACTCCCTCACACACCCCCAACCCCCACCCCCTCATCCACCACCCTTCTCCCGCACTGTCTCGTTTGCCATTTTCTTCCCCGTCCTGTGGGCACACACGATTCCAATTTCGAAAACCATCAATCACTTCTTTTTTTTAATCTTGATTTCATTGAAGGTCACAAGCTCAAATTAAACTGTTCAAATGCCTGTGTTAATCTATCAAGCGGCATTTCACCAGCACTGATAAAACCTTATTCCCCAACCACAGTATAAGCACATCACGTCAAATAAAGATTCCAGAGAATATCTTCTTTTTTCTTTTTTTTTCTTGTCCCAGCAATGGGAAGCGGTTTGTGCAGAATGAGATTGACCCGGACTGACCCCGGTGTCATGGTGCCACGAGAATGAACGATCACTTCAAACTTTGACCTTGTTACAGGGTCATAGGTTAGGTCCAAGAAAAGGTTTTTTGTATGTGTTTGATAGTTTATTTGTGTGTTTTTTTTATTATTGTTGTTGTTTTTTCTTTTTTGGGGTGGGGTGGGGTGGGGGTTTGTTTGTTTGTTTGTTGTTGTTTGTTTTTTTGCTCTCTTTTTTGTTTTTGTTGGGGAGGGGTGGGTTCGGGGGCAGGAGGAGGGATTTCTATTTTCTTTGATGGTGCTTTGTTGCTTCTAAAGTTGTTGTTTTTTTTGTTTGGGTTTTTTCTTGTTGTTTTTGTTTGTTTGTTTTTTTGGGGGGGTAAAGTTGTTGTTTTTTTTGTCGTTTTTTTTTGGGGGGGGGGTGCGGGGGGGGGAGGGGGGGTTGTTTTTTTTTTGTTTTGTTTTTTAAGTAACTTTGATGAAACATTCGTACGCATCGCAGTAATTGTGAGAGATGTTTGTGTACAACTAACCACCACTCCACAAAAAAGTTTATCTTGATACGTCTCTACGACACGTACTCTGTCTCTGTGTGCATGTATATATATGTACGTGTGAATGTGTGTGTGTGTGTGTGTGTGTGTGTGTGTGTGTGTGTGTGTGTGTGTGTGTGTGTGTGTGTGTGTTCGTGCGTACGCGCGCGCGCGTGTGTGTCTTATTTTATTTTCCTTTGCTTCATTTCATTTTCTTGTCTTTTTTTGTGCATGTGTGTTTATGTCCGTGAGTGCGCGGGCCGGTGCGCGTCGGTGTATATATATATATATATATATATATATATATATATATATATATATATATATATATATATATATATATGTGTGTGTGTGTGTGTGTGTGTGTGTGTGTGTGTGTGTGTGTGTGTGTGTGTGTGTGTGTGTTAAAATGTCTGAGTTCCGAGTCTTTTTTTCCCTGTGTTAGACAAACATGGACTTCCAGGTGTCAAAGAAGACATCTGAATTCCTCATTCTTCACCTTCGTGTATTTCGTCATGTAGCGCCTCTCTTCTCTTCTCGTCACCAATCCTCATTTGAGTCCTGTCATTTGAGTGCGTTCATGAAAATAACCCCTTCACTTTTTGTGAGACCCCCCTATGCTCACGCACGTGCACACTGGCACTGAGACAGACACGTGCTGTGCACGTGCATGTTGATTTCAGCAGCATACAGCCAGAGACATTTCCACGTGGTCTTACGCTCGTCTGTCAACGTAATCATGTGCATGTGCGTGGAATTTGAGCATGTCCTCTTTCAGTTTTGCCCTCTTGACGTAAATATTGACGGACGGCTGCTGTAATTCTGTTGTGCATGATGGTAATGAAAATAATACTGATGACTCTGACAATCATGATGGTGATGATGATGTTAGGAGTAATTATAATCATCATCATCTTCTTCTTCGTCGTCGTCGTCTTCTTCTTCTTCGTCTTCTTCTTCTTCTTGTGTAAGTACGTACGTACATGATAATGTACCAATTGTTCTTTTCATTCCTTTGTTATTTTGAATAGACTATTTCAGTTACTGTTCTTATTCGTCGTTCTTATTATTTTATTTTATTTCATTTTATATTTCTTTATTAAATTTTCTATGTTTTGTGTCGTTCTTTATTTTTTATGTTTTGTGTCGTTAAATGGGCAGAATTGTAAAAAGGCCTTTGCTGCGCCTAATTCTTTACCCATTAAAGATTCAATCCATCAATCAATCGTCTTCATCATAGTCTCTGTCTCTGTCTCTGTCTGTCTGTCTGTCTCTCTCTCTCTCTCTCTCTCTCACACACACACACACACACACACACACACACACACACACACACACACACACACACACACACACACACACACACGCTATCACTCATTAAAAAAAAAACAAATGCTAACAGTAAAGGCCGACTGTTTTGGTTTTACGGCTTTGTTCCTGTTATTGATGTCTTTTCCAAACCCCCACACATCGTTTATTCCAGGTCGTATCTTTTCGTCTGTCAAGTGCCACAAAACACAAGAACAACACTGTGGCCTTTGCACTTGAAAGGCTTAGACAGACCGATATTCTGAAGGGGTGAGATATAGAGTAACTGGGGCATGTAAAGAAATTGGAGAAACAGACAAAAAAAAGAGAGACAGATATTATAGACAGACAGTGGGAAATGATAGGTGGGGGTGGGGTGGGGAAGGGTGGGGGGAGTGGGGGGAGAGAGAGACAGAAAGAGAGAATACGAATACGGAATGGTTTATTCAGATTTAGGCCTAGGCTCATAACTGAAGGGGTAAGTCATATATCAATCACACAACCAGTTTTCCAAAAAGAGAACGAGAGAGGGGGGGGGGGGGGGTAAGAGAAAAGAAAGAGAGAGAGACAGAGAGAAGCAGACAGACTAGACATGTAAACATAGGGACAACAGAGAGAGAGAGAGCGATAGAAACAGACACACAGATGGAGGGACTGAGACAAGAAAATCCCCCCAGAGACTCTCAGAGAAAGGAGAGAGAGACTCCCACAGACCCCATAAGAACGAACACACAAAAACAGAAGAGAGAGAAGACTGTATGAACGCCAGGTGTGGGGGCGAGGCCACAGGAACCGTAAACATGACTCGACAATTCCAGACCTCTGGTAAAAGGCCCGGTGTAATGCCCCACAAAGACACCCCCCACCCCGCACTTCACCCTCACGTTAACTCCACGGAGTCATTCTGGGAGGTGCCCGAAATGTCTCTTGTGGAAAAAAAAAAACCCTAACACGTGCCCTGAATTGACTCCACGTCCATAAAACAATAGTTGTACCAGAATATATTTATATTAAATTATCTTGAGAGCACAGTTGTGTATCATTGCTAGTGGGAAAAAAAAGCAGTGTTGAGATTTGATATCGGACAACCCCAAAACTACTGTCCAAAAGCACCCCATGGTGAGTTTAATGTGACCTAGTGTATATTTTCGACTCCAGCAAGATCATTCAGGGGCAATACCAGATTAACTCCACACGAACACGAGTGGAGTGTTGTTTTTGGCCTGCCCAAAATAACTCGAGTGGAATTTATTTCGGAGAAAGAATTACGGTCTTTTGGGGACATAGGATGTGAGGCATTCTAGTTCTGTCCTAACAAAACCTTCTTAAGATATGTCATTTTGGGGGGCTAAAACACACTTTTTTCTTTGAAAGTACGGAGATTCCAATGACAATAAAGGTAAAAGCCTGTTGGATGAGTGATGCTATGATAACTGAAAAAAAAAAGACTCAGGAGTTTCGTTCCTTTGACCTAGGATTTAAAGTCCAGAGTGATGGCCTAGAGGAAACGCGTCCGCCTAGGGAGCGAGAGAGAATCTGAGCGCGCTGGTTCGAATCACAGCTCAGCCGCCGACATTTACTCCCCCTCCACTAGACCTTGAGTGGTGGTCTGGACGCTAGTCACTCGGATGAGACGATAAACCGAGGCCCGTGTGCAGCATGCACTTAGCGCACGTGAAAGAACCCACGGCAACAAAAGGGTTGTTCCTGGCAAAACTCTGTAGAAAAATCCACTTCCATAGGAAAAACAAATGAAACTGCACGCAGGAAAAAAATACAAAAAAGGGGGTGGCGCTGTAGTGTAGCGACGCGTCCTCCCTGGGGAGAGCAGCCCGAATTTCACACAGAGAAATCTGCTGTGATAAAAAGAAATACAAATATACAAATACAAATAAAACAATTTGAATGGAACTTCGGGCTTCTGCTCGCCAGCGGCTAAACACCAACAACATGCGTTTGTTGTTAATTGTATGAATGAGCGTATTTGTTTTCCTCCATCATGTCCGAAACTTCAACTAAATCGAAATGGAACTTAGGGAGGGGTAAGAAGAAGAAGAAAAAAAAATAGCCGGCCCTGAAAGAATTCAAAGGAGGGGGGGTGAGGGTATTTGCGCCGACACCAGCAGTCACAAAACGGTACCTTGTCAGTTCAAGGCGTTACACCAGGAGCCCCAGTCAGCCACATAGATCCATTAAGTTACTCTCTGTGGAAAACAGCAGCTGACTCATCAAACCGCACTGAGATGGTCATGCCATATATATATATATATATATATATATATATATATATATATATATATATATATATATATATATATATATATAATCAGGCTGTTTTGTGTCCGTGGAGGCAGATTGAGGATATCGAGTGAGTGAGTGTGTGTGTGTGTGTGTGTGTGTGTGTCTGTGTGTGTCACGGTGTGTGTGTGTGTGTGTGTGTGTGTGTGTGTGTGTGTGTTGTTTGTTGTTGTTTTGTTGTTGTTTTTTCTCCACCTTCAGAGGTCGCCTCGCTGGTCGTTATTGCCTTTTCCGTTTGCCCCATGTATGTGTGCATGTGTGTTTATTTCTATATATGTTTATCAATCTATTTATCTATGTATCCATCTGTCTGTCTAGATGTCTGCCTGTTTCTTCCCTGAGTCTATGCCTGTGTGTCTGTCTGTCTGTCTGCCTGCCTGTGTTTGCGTGCATGTAGTCGTGTGCGTGCATCAGTGTACTCGTGTGCGCGCGTGTGTATTCTTTTCTTTTTTTTTTCTTTCTTTAATTCAATCAACATGATAACTCAATGGATAGAACAGAAAGCCTGCCTCCTGCAGTGTATCTCTAAGTCAAGGTGTTCGTTGGGTGGCTTGGGTGGTGGCGATGGTGTGGCGTCAAGTGCTGGATGTGCATGGTTTAAATCTCTGTCCAGTATATCCTACACACCTTTCCTTCTTTCAACAGCTCCCCCACCCCCACCCCTTCCCGCCCCCATCCCCATCCACTCCCACTCCCACCCCCACACCCCACCCCGTTCCCCGTCCTTCTCTCCCCCAACCAAATCACCAACCCCTAACCGCTTGTCGTATCGCGGGAGTGCCCTAACAGACTTCTTTCTAATCCTGTGTTCAACTGTGATCAGAATTCGAAGCCCTCTGTTTCTTCATGGTGTTTGTGTGGTCTTTCGGAAGGATAAAATACTCATATTTTACTAACTCCACCCAGAGGTGATGAATGGGGGACCTTTCTGTGGTCGGGGAATGTGACTAAACAGACGGAAGGAAAGAGCTGGGCCCCGCTTTCCAATGTGTAATGCGTCCACCAAGGAAGCGAGAGAATCTCAGCGCACTGGTTGGAATCACGGTACAGTCGCCAGTATTTTCTCCCCTTCCACTAGACCTTGAGTGGTGGTCTAGACGCTAGTCATTCGGATGAGACGATAAACCGAGGTCCCATGTGCAGCATGCACTTAGCGCACGTAAAATAACCTACGGCAACAAAAGGGTTGTCCCTGGCAAAATTCTGTAGAAAAATCCACTTCGATAGGGAAAACAAAACAAAACAAAACAGCAGGCAGGAAAAAAAAAAAAAAAAAGGGGTGGCGCTCTCAGTGTAGCGACCCACTCTCCCTGGGGAGAGCAGCCCGAATTTCACACAGAGGAATCTGTTGTGTCCAAAAAAACAAAACAAAGCAATACAATACAATGCCGAGCTTTAGACACACTGAATGTAAACTCACTGTGGACAGTCTTTGTCTGTATTAATTTGTGTGGGTTATGCTGTTGTGATCACTGGGGTGAAATTTGTCAGCGAGTCGTGTTTGTTTTCATCTGTCAACGTGTCTGTTTTGTTTGTTTCTAGTTTTGCTTTGTTTGCGTGTAACGGGTGCTCTTTGTGAGGGTAAGTCTGGATGTTTCGTTTTCGTGGGTGATGCTAGTAAGAAAGGAAGGGATGGCCAGGGACTTCTGTCTCTTCAACCACAATGCTCTTTTCCTTGTCACCCGTCAAAGAATGGTTGCTCCCAGACTCTCCCAGGCACCAGTAGGGGAGTACCGTGGATTGTTGGAGGACAGTAAGATTCTCCTTGGTCTGTACTCTCTCTCTCTCTCTCTCTCTCTCTCTCCACCGTCCCCGTTTGCGGGTGGGATTGGTTTCGACATGGCGCTTGCGACCTTGTGTGAGCTATTTGCGCGTGTGAATGTCAGATTAAATGCGCACGTGTGTGTGTGTGTGTGTGTGTGTGTGTGTGTGTGTGTGTGTGTGTGTGTGTGTGTGTGTGTGTATACATGTGTGTGTGTGTGTGTGTAGTTCAAACGACCAAGAGATGTGCTCACAAGTAATTAATTTAATTCGTTTTAGCTCCCCGTTGCACCCCACCACCCCTCCCCCACTTTATCAACGGAGTTGTAACACTACATACACAATAAAAAAAATACTCAATCATTACTGCTGTCTCTCTCACCCCCCACCCCCCACCCCCCGACCCCCCACCCCACCCCCCTCCCTCCAGCCATTTCTGCACTCTCGTCGTTCCCTCGGTCGGTTTCCCTGAGGCCAGATCAAGTGAAACAAAAACCGGTTTAAAAGGCCGCCCGGTCCCTCGAAAGGAAGTTGAGTGGCATCGTATCGATTTTGGTTGACAACTATACAATAATGGACGTGGAGTGGTCAGTGCGGGGGTATCGCAAATTCATCCCCGGGGAATAATTCAGGTGGGGAGGGGAAAGGGATGGGGGAGGGGTGGTGGTACGGTGATGGCTGGGGGTGGGGGGGGGGTTGGATTGATTCATCTGGTAACACTGTCTGACACGGTGCAGCTTCCTCCGATGGGGAAGGGAAGGATGGAAGAGTGTGGTGGGGGCGAGGGGGTGGGGGACAGAAGCAGGGTGTGGATAGATATGGGGTGAGAGGGGAAGAGAGAGAGAGAGGTGGGGAGAGAGAGAGAAAGAAAGAGATGGAGAGAGAAAGGGAGAGAGAGAGAGAGGTGGGGAGAGAGAGAGAAAGAAAGAGATGGAGAGAGAGAAAGGGAGAGAGAGAGAGAGGTGGGGAGAGAGAGAGAAAGAAAGAGATGGAGAGAGAAAGGGAGAGAGAGAGAGAGAGGTGGGGAGAGAGAGAAAGAAAGAGACAGAGGGAGAAGTGAGAAGGAATGAAAGAATGGGAGTGATAGAGCACGAGACAGGGGTGGGGGGGTAGGAGAGAAAGAGAGAAAAGAAGAGAGAGAGTGGGGAGATAAAGAGAAGGAAAAAGAGAGAGAGAAGGAAAAAGAGGAGAAGGAGAGCAAGAGAGAAGGAAAAACAGAGAGGAGAGAGAGGAAGAGAAAGAGCGAGAAGGAGAGAGAGAGAGAGAGAAGGAAAGAGAGAGAAAAGGAGAGAAAGAGAGAGAAATAGAGAGAAGGAGAGAGAGACACACACATAGATAGAGAGAGTGGCAGAGAGAGAGGCAGAGAGAGCAGGCGGACAGAACGATACCGAAAAACAAATGCAGTGACCGCATTCTAAACCGAAACAACAAAGACCGTATCTTTTCATCGATGTAGATGAGAACGTGAAAATGGCACAGCTGAATACTCCTAGATCTTATGTACATCGATAAACGATTCAAATTGTTGGGTCTCCCGAAGGAACATAATTATGCAGCTCAGAATGTGCGGAAAACATTGTTGACTGAAGTTTATGCTGCAGTATTTGATCTTTATGCTACAAGTGCTGCTGCTGCTGCTGCTGCTACAAATATCCCAGCCATTCATTATACTTCTGTTCATGCTACTATAATCTCTTGCGACTGCTCTTGGCACTATTTCTTTTTGAAAAAAAATGCAAACATCTTGACAAAGCAAATGATGAAATATATCAAA
>NC_134899.1:34264120-34269120 GCF_041734735.1 Babylonia areolata | reverse complement strand
ATATGACCGTTTTTACCCCACCATGTAGGCAGCCATACTCCGTTTTCGGGGGTGTGCATGCTGGGTATGTTCTTGTTTCCATAACCCACCGAACGCTGACATGGATTACAGGATCTTTAACGTGCGTATTTGATCTTCTGCTTGCATATACACACGAAGGGGGTTCAGGCACTAGCAGGTCTGCACATATGTTGACCTGGGAGATCGTAAAAATCTCCACCCTTTACCCACCAGGCGCCGTCACCGTGATTCGAACCCGGGACCCTCAGATTGACAATCCAACGCTTTAACCACTTGGCTATTGCGCCCGTCGGTAGGAGGAACAAGAGCAATACATTATGTTAAAAAACACACCACAACAACAACAAAGAACTAAACAGGAGGAGCGATGGGAATGATAAGCATAGTTTTACATAATCACATATTTGTTTTTTGTTGGTATCATGAATAGTAATACAACGTGAGAGAATAAAAAGAAAGAAAGAAAGAAAACACAGCAACACGTGAAGTAAAACAAAGTGAAAGAAGAACAAACAGGAGGAAAGGAACAAACAAAAAAAATCCACGGAAGTCCCTCCAGCCCACCCCTCTCACCCCGCCGTAAAAAGGAAAGGTAGGGAGAGAAAAAAAAAAACAGGAAAAATCGGAAAAGACGACTGAAGAAGTCAAGTCGTCCATCAACAGAATGAAACTATGATGAGGAATCCAGAGCCACACACACACACACACACACACACACACACACACACACACACACACACACACAGAGAGAGAGAGAGAGAGCCTCGGTACAGTACTCGCGTGAGTTGCTCACTTTCTGGCACCATTGATAACGCTCTACTTCTCACTCTCAGGTGTTCTTTCTACCTTCTGCAGCCTTTCTGGCATCCGTTAACGATCAGTCCTTACTCCTCTTTTTCTTTTTTCTTTTTTCTTTTTTTTTTCTTTTTTTGTCGTTGGCCTTGTTCCCAGTTTTTGGCAGAGGGCAAGGTAGGCTACTAATCATGCATTTCCGCTTCTCTTTTTCTTTCTTTTCTTTTTTTTTCAGTTCTTGCTTCCTGGTCGTGGGGTTTATGTATGTTTCGGAAAGGTGCGTTGTGTGGGGGAGGTGAGTTGGGGGGGTGGGGGGGAGGGCAACAGATGGCATGGGATGGGGCGTGTATGTGCATGTATGTGTTATGTGTGTGTTTGGTTGGGGGGGGGGGGGGGAAGCGTATGGAGGACGTGTGTTTGTGTGTGTGGAGGCTGTGTGTGTGTTTGCGTGTTTGTGTGTGTGTGTGTGTCTGTTTGTGTGTGTGTGTTTGTGGGTGTGTGTGTGGTGTGAGAGGCAGAGACATCGACATAGACAGAGAGACAGAAAGAAATGGATAAAGACACAATCACAGAGAAAGAGCAAGAGACAGCAAGACAGAGAGATCGCGAAACAGATACAAGGGGAGAGAGGGAGGCAGTGGAGAGAGAGAGAGAGAGAGAGAGAGAGATAACAGAGTGGAAACGAAACGAAGCGAAACATATGATACGAAACGAAACTGATTGGGACTGAATAAATAAACGTAGAACACGTCCAAATGCTTCAACACAAGGACAGAAATTACACAGTCATGAAATAATTATTGCTAAGAAAACATGTACATGAGTAAATTATCATCAAATCGAAGAGACAGAACGATAGAGAGGATACACTCACAAACAGAGAGAGAAAGGGGGGAGTGGAGGGGTACAGAGGGGAGGTGCAAGGAGACAGAGACAAACAGCCAGAAAGAAATACAGGGACAAACAGACAGTCAGACAGTTCACAACAACATCGACGAAAAAAAAAAAGCTGTTTTTCTCTGTATGTGTCTGACCCAACGCAAAGCGTCGGAAACATCAACACACACACACACACACACACACACACACACACACACACACACACACAACAGACCCGAAGATATGTTGTATCAGGAGCAGCTGACCTCAGGAAACGGTGTTGTGAATGCTAACCGCTCCACCACTTTGCCTCATTGCGTCTGGGGGATCCGTTGCTATTTCCAATACACATAATTATTCCCGTGTGCTTTTAACGAATGTTCAAAGTACCATGGAGTGCTCTCTCTCTCTCTCTATCTCTGTCTCTCTCTGTCTCTGTCTCTCTGTCTCTGTCTCTGTTTCTCTCTGTCTCTGTCTCTGTCTCTGTCTCTCCCTCTCTCTATCTCTCTCTCTCTCTCTCTGTTGCCTCTGTCTGAAGTTTTCCGATGCTTTACGGGTGGGTCAGATGGATACAGAAACGCAGCTGGTTGTGTGAAAGGCGGTTCGCTCTGTGTGTGTATGTATGTATGTATGTATGTGTATTTGTGTTCATTTGCTGTTTTCAAACATTCCTGCCTGCCTCTCTGTCTCCCTACTTTTCTTTACATCTCCTCTCTTTCCATCTGTGTGTGTGTGTGTGTGTGTGTGTGTGTGTGTGTGTTAATAATTCTATTTTTTCTTTTTCTTCTTTTTTTAATTAATTGTTTATTTCATTCCCATCTGTTACGTATTTCTGCTAAAACCATGCTTTATTCTTATTTAGAATTGTCTAGTGTAGACCCTATTCAGGTCGGGGACTGGGTGTTAAAAAAATCACACCAGTGTTTATCTATTATCCTCGAAAAAAAAAATGTTGTCTTATCTTGTCTTGTCTTATCTTGTCCTCTCTCTCTCTCTCTCTCTCTCTCTCTCTCTCTCTCCATTTTCAGTCCTGTGGTGTGTAAGGTAACAACAACAACAACAAAAAAAGGCAAGAGCAAAAATCTCTGGAACGGGAAAGAATCCTACAGCTGTATACTTGCTCAGTTGAATGAATATTGAATAAAAAGTAGCCCCCGACTGGCTGTTAAAATGTCCCGTCTAAACCCGCTGCCATTGTCTTTGGTACAAAGCCAGACAAATGCTGTCAGACGACCGCTTCCGACTTCCATTCACGACAACGTCACAAAACTTTGGAAAGCCCGTCTTCGCCACTGTTCTTCACGGAGTAAATGGAACATGATCTGAATAAATAATAGCCTTAACAAGAAGGTTCTGAGCTCAGTTCAAAGACCAAAAACGTCATACTAGTATTGTTTTTCTTCCCCAACCAGGCCTCGAATATCACCCTATGATTGGTTGTTTTTTGTTTGTTGTTGTTGTTGTTTCAGCCTTGACAGGGACCAGCATAAATTACGTTATAGTGAGTTCTACAGTTTAGCCGCTGACTTTCATTTCTCCATCAATTCCTGCTGCGCTGTTGTAATTTGCTCTTTCAGCAATGGCAGAGCCTCACACTCCCGAGTCTGTGAAATTATTTTTGAACCTCTACAGAGCCTCTTGAGACCCCCACCCCCTTCCTCTCTACCCCGTGCAGTTCTATCGTGTGATGATTTGTGGGTTATTTTGTTGTTTGGTGTGTTGTTGTTTTTGGTTGTTTTGTTTTGCATTTTATCGTTCTAGAAACCCCCCCATCCCTCCCAGTTATTGAGTTAAGAAGCATCGAATCAAAATCGCAGCGTAGAACTGCAATTCTGCTTGGAATTTGTATAAATAATTGTTGGATGTGATTTTTCTCCCCTGTCGTTTTGTTCTAAAAATAACAACAACAAAAAAACATTTTGAAAAGTTCATTCATTTGGTATTTGTAAGTAAGCATTTTCCAAATAATCAGTGCGGTTGTGTCTGTCTTTTTCGCAGCGTGTATTCCCGATAAAATAAATTTCTTATTCAATGTCATGCTCTGAAGGATAAAACATAATTCATTTGACAAAAAGGACTTTTCTTATGAATCTGAGATTCTGTTAGATGCGTTGTGGGAAAATGGAGATTAGCCCGATTCCACAATACGCAAACTTATAGGAAAATCGTGGTATCGCATTTTAAGAGTGGTGCTATTCATTTGAATGGACTGCGCTTTGTATCACGTCTAGAGAGTCAGAGAGCCTTTATCTATTTATTTATCTATTGATGTGTTTGTTTATCAGTTTATCTATTCATTTATTTGTTTAATTATTTATTCATTCAGTTCGGTTGAACATGAGTTAACGCGTTTTCAGCATTGGAATCCTAGAGCATTTTGCCAATGACTATGCATAGAGAATAGTTCAGAGGACAGAACGTGGCGCTGGTATACACGTCTGCTTGCAAAACATCAGATATATAATCCTTCCAAACGACCTACAGCAACAACTGTCTGAAACAACAACAATCCAAAACTGAGTCAAACGTCGCTTCCGTTCACCATCGGTTTAGTAAAAAGAAGGGGAGAAAACGGCTTTTGTGTGCAAAATGCTTTAGAAGAATCCATGATGATAATTTAACCTATTTTTTTGAAAATGCTATTCACCGAGATTAAAAAAAATATACATGTTTACAATGTTCCGTGAGCTGTGCATGAAAAGTGCAAGAAATCAAGCTGATTACCCCCCACCCCCCTCCCCCCCAACTGTTCTTGTACATGTTCTCCCATTCACTTTGATAACCGCAATTGAGTTTTTAAAGAACTTTCCGGATTTGTTTCTCTGTGTCTATGATTTACATTTTCGCAAGCCGATGAGAAGCGTTTTGCAGCCTTGGCTCCGCATTTGTGTGCACTTGTCTTGTTAAAGGAGCGGGAGCTACCGTGTTAGTGTAATGGTTGATATCCAGTGCTTCTGTTCCCAGTTTTGATCTGGATCCAGAAAAAAAACACATTGCAGACCATACACTACCCGTTACACACACACACACACACACACACACACACACACACACACACACACACACACACACACAGAGATATATATATATATATAATCATATGTATATGTATACATACATATATATATATAATATATATTGTATGATATTATATATCTATATCTATAAACTATGCTATAAACTATAAAGTATATGCTTGATCAACGAAGCCAATGCCAGATTTCAGGAAAGGCTTCCGCCGAACTTCTGATCAGAGGTTAGGATATGTATCGATTGGTCGATATTGTCAGACTCTCTCTCTCTCTCTC
>NC_134899.1:34206620-34254120 GCF_041734735.1 Babylonia areolata | reverse complement strand
GGGATGTATGGCTGGGGAAATAAAACGTCTTTGTGAATGCTGGTTTTCTTGCCTTGATGAAGTGATGTTGACGATGTGTGTGTGTGTGTGTGTGTGTGTGTGTGTGTGTGGGTGTGTGTGACTCCCAGTTTTTTTTTTTGTTTTTTTCTGTTCAACTTAATGTTCTCTGTTTGCCCTTGTATCACGATTCTGCTGTCCTTATTCTACAACCACGAAGACTCACAAAAATCTTGTACTCTGGGAACAGAGCTCAAATGAAGCCGTAAGCTACAAACGATGAGGGAAATAACATACGACCCCGGAGTCCCCCTGCGAGCCATATGCAAAAACACAATATCCTTGTTTGAGCTTCGGGTCTACACTTGTCCTGGGTTAACTCTCTCCATACGAACGGCGAAAGAGACGACGTTAACAGCGTTTCACCCCAGTTACCATCATCAAAATATTGCAAGCGGAAGGCTCTTATACTGAAGAGGTGAATGTTGACAAAGAATACCACAATTCTGACGACGGAAGCTAAAGGTTGGGTCATTCAGACACCCACTGGACATCCGAGGGGTCTGTGTAGAGAAGAGAGGACTGGCCGTACTGAGTGAGTTAAGGCCGGACAGTATGTATCATTAACAGTATCAGTAGCTCGAGGAGGCGTCACTGCGTTCGGTCAAATCCATATGCGCTACACCACATCTGCCAAGCAGATGCCTGACCAGCAGCGTAACCCAACTCGCTTAGGCAGGCCTTGAGAAAAAAATATATTAAAAAAATAAACAAAATAAAATATAATAAAAATAAAAATAAAATAAGATAACAAAAATAAGGAAAAATAAATAAATAAATGATAATAGATAAATACATAAAAATACTACTACTAACAATAATAATATTTATAAGGCGCAAAATCGTGATGAAGTCAACTCTAAGCGGAAAAAAAAGAAAGAAAACAAAAACAGTATGGGGTGCAAGAACTGTCTGCTGTCTGAAGAAGATCCCCAAAACACAGGGTGTCCGGATCTATGGCCTGGGAAAGTCTTTGTACTTGATTTTCTTATATTGTTCCCGGCATATGTCGCGTACGTCTGTACTGTATCACGTGTCTCTTAATGTGGGGTGACTGAATACGGGCGAAAACATGTCTTTGTCTTAATATTGGTTTTCTGACCAAAATAAGAGAAAAAATATGTAAGTGCGGACTGGCGATCAGACTATCGATCTGTCCGTATGTCTGTCTGAATGTCTGCATTTGGGTGTAGCGTGGATTAACGTATTTCAGATCTGTTTATTGTAAATAAAATAATAATGAAATAATAAAACTGATTGTCAAGGCAACCACTGAGCATAGAAAAAGGTTTATATTGAATATTCAGATTTCATAACACAGCCTCTTCCCATTCGTGTGAACCGTTATACTTCAGACAGAAAGCAACTGATCCATAGCGACTCTGATGGGCGCTGAGTTGCATAATAGGACTGCCGCCTGTGGGATCACCAGCTTTATGCTTTTGATCTGTGCCGTTATCGACACACAGCCTCCTGACGCTGAAGTCCTTCCGGCCCATTGTCCGCTCTGCCACAGTGATAAGCACATGCCACAAGCCACTGTGTTCGTAAGGAGAGCAACAAAGACTGGATTATCACGTGCACTCAACGACCGAACCTTTTTTTTTTTAATACTTTTTGGATTTCAAACATGCGTTTTAGCCATCTTCAACCTTCTTCGTCCTAATAATGCCTTTATGGTCTGCTGTTTGTATTGATCGATCATTTCTCTGTCAAGTTTTCAATCAGCTTGTGCTGTATAAACTCTAAATATATCAGCAAAATGACAGCATCAACGGAATGAACAGAATGAACACTGCCAAGGAATATTCATGAACATGTTCGTTGCTTGTATGGCGTTACTACTGTCTCTCTCCCCATTCTCTCTCTGCCGCCCCCACTCTCTCTCTCTCTCTCTCTCTCTCACACACACACACACACACACACACACACACACACACACACACACACACACACACACACACACACACACAAACACACACACTCACACACACACACTCACACACACTCCCTCTCTCTCTCTCTCTCTCTCTCTCTCTCTCTCTCTCACACACACACACACACACACACACACACACACACACACACACACACACACACACACATTTTATCCTGATGACCTAAATACGCATTTTTGCACAGCAAAACTATGTTGTTGGGTGTTGCTTTTGTTGTTGTTTTTCTTTCATTTTAAGGATTAAAAAGGGAACATCTGCCTTTAAGTGGCGTGGCTAATTCACATACACGGGAGCCGTTTGACTTCAAACAAATTAAGCACCCGTTACACGAATCTGTGTCCAAATGAACCTGCAGTGTGATGAGAGTTTAAATCCCATGCCACGATGACCTTTCACGGTTCAGAGGCTTTGCTCTTTGATCTCTGACGCAAATGATACGCTCGGTTGCTTTTGAAATCCTCAGAGAACAGAACGCTGTCATGCGCAAGACTGTTCAAAATTAGACAGGCAATCTTTGCGCAAACAGGGAAATAATGACTTCTGAGTTAACAACCCTCTCTTCAGACTACACAGACTGAAGTCAGCTGAATTCGTCTATAGTTTATATAAACTCGAGTGGTAACTGAACTCATTCGTGGCAACAACAAAAACAAAAAAAAATGCTGATGTAAAACTTTTAACTTCCTGTGAAAGTGAAGCCCCCTGACCTGAGATAGTGGTAAACAGAGCATTAAAGATTAGTGAAAATCCCCTTGGTCCTGTATTTCCTGTATCCTGGATTTCTTTTATCTGGGCGCAAGGCATGAAGACACTTTTGATCGATTTCTTACTAGTAGTATGATGCATGGCTGTTTTCCTTTGTACTTGTTGTGCCTGCACAGGCTGCTGAGATAAAAAAAAAAAAAAAAAAAACCAGGAAACTCTGGCGGTGGCTGTGGAAGTGAAAGATGAGTCATGATGGCTTTCAAAGGAAGCTCCCGTCCCAAACAGTTGACTCGTTACGGTTTACAAAGAAAACGATCGTCTTCAAAGAGACGCAGAGCAAGCAGCCATGACCATTGACATTACCCAGCCAGCCTTATATTGCATTGAATCGAATGCAAGTATTGAGCGTGGACTCTGTCTGTCTGTCTGTCTCTCTCTCTCCCTCTCTCTCTCCCTCCCTCTGTTTGACCACCCCCTATCTCTCTCTCTCTCTCCATCTCTCTCTCTCTCTCTCTCCATCTCTCTGTCTCTGTCTCTGTCTCTCTCTCTCTCCCTCTCTCTCTCTCTCTCTCTCTCTCTCTCGCTTTTCTTTCGTTTCAATCTCTCTCTCCCTCCCTCTGTCTCACCACCCCCTTTATCTCTCTCTCTCTCTCTCTCTCTCTCTCTCCATCTCTCCATCTCTCTCTCCATCTCTCTCTCTCCATCTCTCTCTCTCTCTCTCTCTCTCTCTCTCTCTCTCTCTCTCTCTCTCGTAAGCGTATCAGGCCATGGGATGTTGGTGATGTCGAAACCCCAACATTCTGGCATAAAAGTAAAGACTTAGAAGGTATTTGCAAAAAAAACCATGACACATCTGACATTGGTTATTCTCGTTGTGACGAGAAGCAGTAGTGTCTTTGTGCAATTACATGTTACATATAAAACGTGCTCAGATATGGAACACTGAAGCACCGATTTTTGCTGTTTCTGATGCGTGCTGCTCAGTAGCAACTGAGCGGTCCCACCGAATATAAATTGCTCAACACCTTTGATGTCGTTCAGTTGTCTTCCATGATGTCTTTGGGAGGAGGAGGAGGGGGGGGGGTGATTTTGCATATAATGTCTCGTCACACATACTGGTGATCGTAGACATCTAGTTCTTGTAGTAGTTTTCACATTTGAATGTTATCATTTAAAACTTTAAAATAATGAAAAAGTAGTCCAGTCGAAGATACCTACGGGTTTTTATCGTTGGTTTCAATTTGATTCTTTTTTAATTTTTTTATTATTATTATTATTATTTTACTGTTGTTTGTTTGTTTTGCTTTGTTGTCTGTTGTTTTTTGCTTGGTAACAGTAAAAAAAAAAAAAATTTAAAAAAGGAATACATATTCTTATGCCGTGTAGGGCATCTTTCTATTGTTCACATCTATGTGAGTATCAGCAGGGGATTGGGTACAAGAGGTAAAGTAGGGTACAGATCTAGCGCTGAAATTGTTTTCATTTACTGGTCATATGACTCATCTTTTTTGTTCTGTCACAGTTTCAGCGTATTCTCGGTATGAACTTTACACAGTAGGAATGTATGGTTATGTAAGTATTCCATCCCTTTATTCTTTTATTTGCTGACGCAAATCGGTTCAAATGTATCTTCCAGTGTAGTAGATCATATGATAACATTACGTTCCAGGCTCTAAAGAAATAAGTAAATTTCGTCACTGAACAGTTCATCAGGATACATTACATTTGACCACGTGCAACATCTTCATAAGAACTCGGCCAGAAAGGGTTGAGGTTGTTTGGGTTGTTGTTGTTTTTTTCAGTATCTGCTTTCTTCTGTACCACCTTGCCAGGATTTTCTAACATCTCTTGTGGTTGCTGAAAAAACTAAATCTGTGTGTGTGTGTGTGTGTGTGTGTGTGTGTGTGTGTGTGTGTGTGTGTGTGTGTGTGTGTGTCCAGAATAACTGAATCAGGATGATTATGAAGAATTACTCAGTTTCCATATGTGAGTTAAAAAACGAAACGTGCAAAAGACCAAAACTTGTCAGCGGGTCATAAATGGGAAATGTTCACTGCTACCCGTCACGGCTAAATCTCGTTCGTGTGAGTTACATGAACTTCAGAAGAGAACATGGATGATGGTAACTTGTGTTCTGTTCACGACTAGCCGCTGAGCTTGGGTCTACCATGCCACGAACTAACTGTCCACGGCTGACTGGCGATGCTCTTTTGATATCCGACAAGGATAACGAAACAGTGTGCTGGCTTTGAAATCCCCCACAGCACGGCAACCGATCATGGCGCGAAGATGATCAAACTGGACACATTGCCCTCCCCTTTGTGGAAGGAGAAGAATAAAGACTTCATTAATACCTGTACTTACTGACCGGATCTACTTTTCTGTCCGTCTGTCTGTCTGTCTGTCTGCCTTCAGGCCTCTGTCTCTGTCTCTCTCTGTCTCTATCTCAGGGCTGGGTTTGGAAAAAAAAAGCATATGTTTTTGCTTATCTCATTCTCCTCGTAAAAGAATTTTTTTGTTTCGTCTCGTTTCGCTCTGTCTCAGTCTCTCTCAGTAGTCTCTCTGTTTATGTCTGTCTGTCTGTCTGTCTGTCTGTCTGTCTGTCTGTCTGTCTCTCTCTCTCTCTCTCTCTCTCTCTCTCTCTCTCTCTCGCTCATCTTCTTCTCCTCCTGTTTCTGAGCTAAAACCAACATCAGCTCAGCTGAGTTATGAACGATTGGTTTGAAATGCTCAAAGCTATTGAGTGTGTGTTTTCTTTTTCTTTTTCTTTTTTTTCTTTTTTAAACTCGCCTGAACTGTTGGCACAGTCAGAGATGACGTTTCATCAAAGAATCTTCTACCTGATCTTCAGATGCACTGACATTTCACTTACTTGTTTCCTCACTTTCGCCTTTTCATTATGCTGGTTTCTCGGGCATCAAAGGTTGAAATTAAAGAAGGGGCTGTTCTTCACCAAAGTGATGGTGAAGAAAGTCACTGTCATCAAAAGAGAGCTGGAGCAAGCAACATCGTTACTGCCACGTCCCTTGCGTTGTTCCTCTAACGAGTGCAAACGTATACGTGTTAATTCTCTTTGTTTGTGTGGGTTGTGATTGGGTGGTTGGGGGAGTGTGTGTGTGTGTGTGCGCGCGCGCTTGTGTGTGTGTGTGTGTGTGTGTGTGTGGAAGGGGGATGCACAATGGCAGTTAAGGGAGGTGGAGGGTGTTTGCTATAAAATGCCAATGTCCTTATCTTTTCAAAACATTATTAGCTCTTGGTAGTCTCTTCCCTGAGAGAACGCCAGATCAAACTGTCCTCTTTGCCTGTCTCTTCCCATTAGAAATAAAGATTATTCGGAGCAAACAACATCTCTTTCTCTGTCTGTCTGTCTATCTGTCTCTCTATCTCTCAAACGCACACACAAGCATGCACACACACACACACACACACACACACACACACACACACACACACACACACACATGCACATTATTTTTGATAGACAGAGTGTTTCACTTCGTCATCAATTCGTTCTTCTGCACTTGATTTAAAACACATGAAGGCTATTAAACTTGATCACTAACTTACTAACGTCAGAAGGATGTTTCTGATTTCCTCATTAGTAAGCCGCATTTGGTTTTGCGTTTCAGCTTCCGTGAGAGAGGGAAGAAGAGAAAGGAGGGACAGAAAGAGATGTGGAGAGAGAGAGAGAGAGTGAGAGAGAGAGAGAGAGAAAGGTGGGAAGAGAGAACAATATGCAACACTTGTTTGCCGGAAAAATGTTTTTTGTCTGATTCCAATATGTTTGTCTTTAGTTTAGGTTGTTTATGGATACGACAATTGTTCTATTGCAGTTAGGCATGTTGACAATTGGTTATCAAGAATGATTGGCGTTGTTGAGATTTTTGTTTGTTTGTTTGTTTGTTTTACGCTTTCATTTGAATGGTTGGCAAACATATTTACTTGCATATTTTTATTGTTCTTGTACACAAACAATTGTCTGCAGGAAGAAATGCAATATCTCGTAAAATGGAAGCCTTATGATTTTTTTAAACAACAAAAAGCAATAAACTGTTTCACAATAAACCATGATTCCATTTTGTTACTGTTCGTCTAGCGGCGTTTAATTACAACCACGTGGAGTGACTCCACATGTTTGACAAAGAAATGATTGGAAAATTGGTGGATCCAACCCAAACCTAATTGCAACATTACCTGTTCCTAAACGTCAATTTGCTTCATAACTCTCGAGCGATTTTCACTCGATTTTTTTTTTTTTTTTTTTTTTTTTTACATAGCTCCATATATGAGAGTTGCACCCCAATTTCTGTTCCGCAGCAAGGGAAATAACTCGCAGCTTCTCAACCCACAATGCAAGCTGAAGATAATGGGCGGCGTTTAGAGACTGCCCTGCAGTGTTGACAGGCCGTGATGGCATGTCTGACCTGGATTCGGTCGTTGAAAGCTGTTAATTAAACCCTGTCGACTGTTTGGGGAACGTGCTCTCAAAACAGTCTGCGCTGCCAGACCTGGAATGAGTTGCTGACTGGTCACCTTGGAGCAGAGCTATTAACTAACAATAGCTGCCGGTAGACAATCGCTTCGCTCCTGGAATGATTCTGCCATCCTTGTGCATTGGTGCAGAGGCGAAGGGGGTCATTAAGTGTTAAGTGTCACGGCGTTTTGAGTTTTGTTGTTGTTGTTGTGGTTGGGAGTGGTTTTGGAATGAAGAAAAAAAAATTGTCCGTTTCCATTTTTGCCGGACAAGCAATTTTTGCAGCAAGCACAAATTCGTAACCGAACTTTATGTGCAGAGTGAGATAGACAGATAGATAGATAGACAGATATATAGACAGATGGTGACGTTTTCCGATGAAGAGCGAAAAATGTAATCTCTTGTATAATTATCTGGCAGTCTTCTCATTTACAACACTGGCTACATTTTCAATTGCTGTTCCTGACATTCTCAGACTTTGATGAAGACAAAGCATTTGGTGTAAAAAATATATTCATTAGCTGCAGTTATTATACTTTATGACAATTTTTTAACAGATATTTTCGTTTTTGTTTTCTTCACACAAAATAACAAAACAAACAAACAAAAAACCTATCCTTGGCTGGAATGTTAATGAAGCCGTTGTGAACCTTTTCAAACTCCCCACCCCCCACCCTCCGCCCCCGCACCCTCCCACGTACACACTACGCTCACACACACTAATATATACGAGCACGCACACACACACACACACACACACACACACACACACACACACACACAGAGAGAGAGAGAGAGAGAGAATACTCGTGGAGAGTTGGATTACCAGTGACTTGTAAGTCGCGCCACATAGCCATACACTGTGCACGACGGGTGCTGTGCCTTAAGAATTTCATCACTCTGGAGAAGAAACTGTCAGATCAGGCAATAGGAATAGCCCTCTCCATTGAAGGGAGTCTCAATGGACAGCCAGTTCTTGTCTTCGAAGAGTTTGATATCCCCACCTCATCCCCGATTTTTTATGCTCTTCCTGCAGGTCATTTGCAGTATGATGAAGAGTTGTTCATACGCACAGTCACACACACAGAGACACACAGACAAGCACATACATATAAATGTATACATATATATATATATATATATATATATATATATATTACATATATAGGTATATATAGGTATATATGTGTGTGTGTGCGCGCGCGCGCGCGCGCGCGCGTGTTTGTATATGTGTGTGCAAACGCTCCACAAAACTAGTCATGACAACAATAATGATTAACGAAATAAGCGCAGCTAAAGGTAAACAACCCTTTCCCATGATTATACCCAAATATATTTACATCCACGGACACACGCTCAAGCACATATATATATATATATATATATATATATATATATATAAGCGGTCACCGACTACATATATACATACATAAATACATACAACAATACATATTTAAAATGTGTTCGCAGTGCGGTGTCGATGTGTCCAGGCTTCAGCGATGATCGCTCCCCGCTGACCATCAAACTGACAGATGAGAAACGGAAACCCGTGACATGACGGCAAAAGACACTAATGGATAGGAGACTAATTATGGACGAGGTTCCACGCAGGCACGGGAATGGCTTGTTCATTATTCATCCAGGAACGTGTGTATAGGAAGGAGGCGGGAGGTGGGTGGCGGGTGGGGCAGGGGGCAGGGGGGCGGAGTGGGGGGGGGGGGGCTATACATGTCCCTGATTCATCTTACAGGTCTTTGACCGTGCGAAAGCAGTATTAAGCCAATGACGATCCGCTGTACTGCGCGATGTATCTGGGTGTCCTGGGACCTCGCCTCTCGGTGCAGATACAGTTACTCGCTCGAACGCTCGTAAACGCATGCGAGAAAAGCGTTACGGCTTCTGTCCCTGGGTACGTGGTTTATCGTAATGGTGAATGATTACAAGAAGGCTCTGTCTTTGTCTGTCTGTCTGTCTGTAGTATCCGTTTCTGCCATCTCTCTGTCTTCAGTCTGTCCATTTCTACCCCTCGCCCAACCCGCTTTCCTCTGTCTTTCACTCTCTCTCTCGCTCTGTTTCTCTCTCTCTCTGTCTCTCTCTCTCTCTCTCTCTCTCTCTCTCTCTCTCTCTCTCTCTCTCTTACACACTTTCTCTGTCTCACGCATGCACCAACACACACACACAAACACACACACACATACACACAAACACACAAACACATACACACACACACACAAACACACACACACACACACCACGCACGCACGCATGCACACACGCACTCACTCTCTCACGCGCACACACACACACACACACACACACACACACACACACATTGAGTCAAATATTTATTCCCTGTGGAAAAAAAGAAATAATAATAATAATAATAATAATAACCAATAAACATCGGAGCAGGTGTCGGAGCATCTTGTTTACAACTGTCAGCAAAGAGATACAGAAACAGTGTCAGACAGACAACCAGAGACAGACAGACAGACAGGGACAGGAAGAGGGTGGATGGGGTTGAGCATGAGAGGAGAAGGAACACACGGAGAGGAGCAGCCCAGCCCCCCCCCCCTCCTCCCTCCCCCCTGCTCCCCTCACCCCCACCTACCCTGACCCCTTTGCACCATAGACCTCTTGCGGTACAGAAAGGTTGCCGAAGCATGTTCACGGGAAATCGAATCAGGAGCCGCGATCTCATCGCCGATTCCCAGCACATCAGAAGAGTTTAGCGTGTGATGTGGGGGTTAGGGGGGTGTACAACCCCACCACGACTTCTACTACAACACCCTTATCTCCCCGGCAGACTGCAAGGAGCCGTTGGAAGGAAGCTAAACTTAATAAACCCAACGGCCTGTACCCTGTGTTGGGTCCATATAGATATTTCTGACTTCCAAGAGCAGTCGCTGGGACGAACACGTTAACGACATAAATTATGTGGGCTATGTGGGCGCGTATGCATTCGTAGACATACACACAGATGCTGATCCGCGTGCGTGGTGTGATTGGCAGAGTGAACGTCCACGCCTTGTGATTAATACTCACTCCGTCTTGAGGGGAACACATGTGGATCGTGTGTGAACCATGTTTAAAAAAAAAATAGCAAGAAAAAAAAGCAGAACCATCCACAAAACCAGAAGACCTTTGGGTGCAACAAGGATCACTCTCCATTCCCAGACATCAAACACGCAGCGTCCTATCACATACTTTCAGACACATTGCTTAGCTCCTTTCAACCAATAACGTCAGAAGAGATGGTGGCGGCGTCAGCCTTTCTCTGGTCAGCTATATTTATCACCCCCCGGTTACACACAAAAAAAAGAGAGATAGATTTAGGCCTGAAAATGAAATTGAAAGAAATAATCGATACACAGATAAATGTAGAAGGGTATATTAGATTTTTTTTTTTTTTTTTTTTTTTTTTTTTTTTAATGGGGTTGGTGGTGGGGAGGATGTATGTGGAGGGTTTCGTGGGTATTTGAGCTGTCAATACTCTACACAGGGTAACTAGTGCCTGTTTGGGTGTTCACCTTCTCACCGCTAAAACTTGGACCACTAAGTGATCATCTTAATGCTGATTACAATGCTATCTGCAGGGCAATAAACTCCAGAACACGGGCAACGTGTCTCCATTACGTTTTGTTGTTTGTGTGTGTGTGTGTGTGTGTGTGTGTGTGTATGTGTGTGTGTGTGTGTGTTGTTGTTGTTGTTGTTGTTGTTGTTTTAACAATATCTCAACCTATAAATGGTCAACAACGACTATTCATTTTAATGAACACAATCTCTACACTAATAAACAGGCAACTTTTACCAAATGTAGTGTTTACAAATTCTTGATTCAGAAATGGACACATTTTCTAATCTAAACTACAGGGCTGTGTAGGCAGAGAACACCACAACACACGCAACCAGCGCTCATTCCACTGTTTACAATCTCATCATAGTTTAGCGGTCAATCAAACGTAGATACTCGATGATTGCAAAGATAGGTTTGTAAAAAACACAGACGCAAGTGCCAAAGAGGAAGGGGAAAAAAAGACAACGAAAGTCACAGATGGAGTTTCCAGTAGTCAGGGGCACTGTTCTGAACTGAGAGACACCTATGACGTCCGCACGAGGCAAGATAAAGGCGACGAAATGAAAATGGAAGCTGACGACAAGACTAACGCTGATGATGGGGAGAAAAAAAACTACAAAGAAAATAAAAGAAGAAAAAAAGAAGAATATGAAAAAGCCGATGGTGATGATAGTGGTGTTGGTGGTGGTGGTTATAGTTGTGATGATGGTGGTGGTAGCAATGATGATGATGGTGATCGTTATGATGGTGGTGATGATGACGACGATGACGATGACGATGACGATCGAAACGAAGAAGGACAATAAGTAAATGACAGCAGTGATGGTCATAATGATAACTATGATCATGATTATGATGATGATGACGACGATTGTGACGACGACGATGATGAAGATGAAGATCTTGATGATTATGACGACGACGATAGCGACACCGATCAGAAGAGCAGAAGATGATGAAGAAGAAGAAGAAGAAGAAGAAGGACCTGAAACTGAAGACGCAGCCAGAAGAACGCAGGACAGCTACGACAACAACAAGAGAACCGAAAAGCAATCGGCGTTTCCAGACGGATAGGCACCAGACCACGAGCCATTGGGAACCTGAGCCACAGGTCACACTGCAGGTCAGACAGAGCCATCAGCATCGGAAAGGGAAGGTAGATGTGGAACTGTACACCACTCCACACAAAATCATGTAACAACAAAAAATGCCGAAGACACGCAGGTTCTGGACGATGGCTATTGGGAGCTGTATGGGGAGGGGTTTTATAACGTTTTAAAGGCATTAAGGGCAGAAAAAAAAATAGAACCTCTCTGTCTCTCTGTCTGTCTCTGTCTGTCTGTGTTTCTGTCTGTGTTTCTCTCTCTCTCTCTCTCTCTCTCTCTCTCTCTCTCTCTCTCTCTCTCTCTCTCTCTCTCTCTCTCTCTCTCTCTCTGTCTCTCTCTCTCTCTCTCTCTCTCTCTCTCTCTCTCTCTCTCTCTCTCGTGTTTGTAATTGATTTCATGGAGTGAACATGTTCAAAACAGCAACACATTTAGTATGTATAGAACTTCTTGCGGGCTGCATCACATGAAACCGCGCTTCACGCTAAATAACATAAACAAGATGTAGGATAGTTGTGTCGGGATCGGCTACTCATCGCTACAAACACGGGGAATCTGATGATAATGATTTGATTCGCCCATTATGTCAAAGAGAAAAAGAAGACGAAGTACATTTTGTGCTGAGCTATTCAGCTTTTGAAGAGATAAGAGAAAAATGTATTTCCATCTAAATATTACCGACAGCCTTGTACATTTGAATTGAGTGTATTGAAGTTTTGAAAACGGTACAATGATATCGATAATCTGTCCATCTTCCTGTATAAAACATTAAGATTTAGACAAATTCCAGCTGTATAATGTGTTTTCGTAATAGCTATTTCACGTAATTAGTTGATGTTTATTCAAACAAATGCAACGTAACAGATGCTGTTTGTTTACCCTGTCATTGGAGTTTTCGCCCAGTGAATAAACATCCGTATCCGTATCTCTCTCTCTAGAGGATCATAAACCTCATGAACCATGAAAAAACAATAATCATAATTATGGAGAAAAAAAAACATAGATTGAATGATAATAATCATAATATTTATGAAGCGCTGAATTTTGCGAAAGCGCGTGGTGATTTTATTGCCATAAAAAGTCTACAAATTCTGCTAACGTCCCGTCAGGACAGTGGCTTAAAAAAAAATTAAAAAAATAAAAATAAAATAAAAACCTGTAAAAAGGAAACAAAGAAAAGTAGAAGTAGAAGGAAAAAAAGCGACGTGAAAACTAGACTGTGTCTGACTGGCTAAGCCAGTTGATCTGTTGGCTGTACCGTCAGAGACCCGCACAACGTCATTGTCCATAACAGTATTGCTAACACACTGTGCTTCTGTAAATACAGCAGTACTGCCATGCTTCTAAAAGCAGCATTTCGTTCTGCTGAAAGCGCACACACACACACACACACGCAAACACACACACACACACACACACACACGCAAACACACGCACGCACACACACACACACACACACACACACACGCGCGCGCGTGCATTTACACACACACACTTACACGCTCGCACGCACGCACCACACTCACACACACACACACACACACACACACACACACACACACACATACATACACACATACACACACACATTCAGAGAGAGGGGGAGACGGAGAGGGGGGAGAGAGAGGGGAGAGAGAGAGAGAGAGAGAGAGAAACGAACCAAGAAAAAAAAGGAAGTGAGGACTGCAATGAAGGGATGAATCGATTGTTCTGTCTGTGTGTGCGCACACACACACACACACACACACACACACACACACACACACACACACACACTGACACACACACACATACTGCGGGAGAAAAAATCCAAGAGAAACAGAAATAGAGATGGGGGAAAGGAGGGGTGTGGGGAGATAAGGGGATGGGTTGGAAATCTAACCAAAAAGAAAAAAAAGAAAAGAAAGAAAAAACTTCTGGTTGCCAAACATGGTCAGGAAATGGAACCACGGAACTGTCTGGTACAGAGAGCCCTCAGCCCCTCACTACCACCACCCCTCTGACCCCCCTCATCCCCACTACCGCCTCTCTGACCCCTCCCTTCCCCCCACCACCCAAACCTCCGCCCTCCCCTCCCCCACCACCACCACCACCCTAGCCATCTTCCTCCTTTACCACTCTCCCTCGTTCTCTGCCGCCTTTCGGAACGATAGGGGCCTCTTGATGTATGTCTGGTCTGGACAGGGTATAGACTTTGGGATCTCTCTCTCTCTCTCTCTCTCTCTCTCTCTCTCTCTCTCTCTCCATCTATATGCGTATATGTTTGTGTGTCTCTTAGAACAACGGCAGATGTGTAAGTCGGGCAAAGTGCTAATATCTTCACCGTTGGAAAATAAAGATTCGTTTATTCATTCATTCATTCATTCATTCATTCTTCTCTCTCTCTCTCTCTCTCTCTCTCTCTCTCTCTCTCTCTCTCTCTAACAGCAATAGATTTGTTGAATATAGGATGTTTAAAGTGACAAATAGTGTGGAACCATATATTGAAAATTGCAATGAATAGATATGTTAAATGTGCTCTGACTAAATTAAGATTTGGCGTAACAGACATTGCCTGCCATAAGTTTAGATTTAGCGATAGAAGAGTAGATAAAGTACAGTGTCGTTAATGTCATGAATCAGAAGAAGATGAAATTCATTTTATGTTTTGCTGTCCTGTCTTTCACGACTTAAGGATAAAATATATTCAACCTAAGTTTTATAGTAGTCCATGTCGCTTTAGATTTAATTTGCTTATGTCATCTAGAAATGAAATTGTTTTACGTAATGTTGCGTTCTACATTTACTATGCCTTGAAACCATTACGTACGGCTTTAACTTAAATCATAGTATCAATCTGAATTTTCATGACAATAATTATGTTAAGATAAAATACTAGACACTGTGTTGTCGTAATTTTGGTTGTTTGTTTTGTATATGATTTCCCCTTCAATTAAGGGCTTAGGCCTAAATTTAAATAAACATTTTGCATTCGCATTCGCATTCTCATTCTGTCTGTGTGTATGTCTCTCTGTCTGTCTCTGTCTCTGTCTCTGTCTCTCTCTCTCTCTCTCTCTCTCTCTCTCTCTATCACACGCACACACACACACAATCAATCAATCAATCAATCAATCCTGTGTTTCAAACAAGGAAAACAGCAACAAGAACACACACACACACACACACACACACACACACACACACACACACACACACACACACACACACACACACACACACACACACACACACACACACATTTACACTTTTATATAGATAGATAGATAGAAGATACTATGACCGTCGTATCAGTGCGCCTAGCAACTTGGCAACAAACAAGGTTGTATAATTCTGTACCATTTTAACACATTGCCTGCTAACTGATTTCCGGTTGGGGTTTTAGGAACTGCTCACAGGACATTCCTTAGAAACTGAACCAAGCTGTAAGTGGGTGTGTGGGGGGGAGGTGGGGTGGGAGCGGATTTGACCTTTGTAAATGGGGCAACGATTCGGCGGAAGAGTTCTGTAATTTTCCAAATGGATTAGAAAAGACATCCAATTTCCAAATTGATTTGAACGGAAATGCAGTTTATAAATAGATTAGTAAAGACATGTAATTTCCAACTGTATTATAACATATATGCAAGTTCATAAGGGATTTGTAATGATAAGTATATATATATATATATATATATATATATATATATATATATATAAACAGCCAACCAGCCTTAAATGCTATTAACAGAGCCTAGACGAAAATGAAAGCTAAACAACAGTCCACACTCAATTAAAGCCCCCTTCGAAGCTAAGCGCAGCTTACGCTTACCGCATTCAATGCAGCAGCTAGATTAGAGGTGCACAGACGGATACTTTAGGACCATGCAGTGACAGGCGAAATGAGATTGCAACCGTCCGAGCTCTTTTGTCTGTCGTCTGTGTCGTCATCTCTATGCATTGCTGTGATTAAGGTAGGGGGAGAGAATGAATGCGTTTAAATCTCGTGTGTGTGTGTGTGTGTGTGTGTGTGTGTGTGTGTGTGAAACTGTGTATGTGTGTGTGTGTGTGTGTGTGAAACTGTGTGTGTGTGTGTGAAACTGTGTGAAACTGTGTGTGTGTGTGTGAAACTGTGTGTGTGTGTGTGTGTGTGAAACTGTGTGTGTGTGTGCGTGCATGTCTGTGTGTGTGAAGTGCGTATACGCGTGCGAGCGTGTGTTCGCGTGCCCTTTTAGGTGTTTGATTTCCATTAAGCCTGCTGTTCTATTCATATCTGATTCCCACGTCAGTGTAACGAGTAAAGGTTTTCAGCTGATCGTTTTTTTTGTTGTTGTTGTTGTTGTTGTTGTTGTTTTTTCTTTCTTTCTTTCTTTTGTTGTTTTTAACATGTTCCCCATGTGCACATGATGTTTCTTTCATACAATATTTACGTTGATACAGTTTCTGTGTTTATAGGCTTCATTATGCAAGTTGCAGCAACAGGGATGTAGAGGATTATCATTTTATTGGTAGGAGCCCAAATGGTGATCAAACAACATTCAAAATAGGACTGTCAGTATATTTCTCCAATGGATTCATTTCTATGTTGTTTTTTCTTGTTGTTTTTTTGTTGTTGTTGTTGTTGGTTTTTTTTTGTTTGTTTTGTTTTGTTTTTGTTTGTTTGTTGTTGTTTTATTGTGTTGGGGTTGGTTGGTTGATAAGTCGAAACATGTTCGTTTGTTTATTTGTTTCTGTGTTTGCTTTTCATGTAAATCAGTGGTATAAGGATAATCAACACTGAGCAGAGTTAAGAAAAAACAAAGATCATGCTTTCGTACTTTTTGCCCACATAAATGCCTCGGGCTTCCATTTTAAAAAGAACGGATCAAAAGCTGTTAACTAATTAGGTGTCTCAATGAGTTCATTTCTTTTCCAACCTCAACGACATTAACTACCGAAGTATTGCCATTCTGAAGCTGGAAGCTTCTTGTGATCTCTTCTGCTTATAATCATTTATGTTTCCTTCACACCACCTTGCTTTTGTGTGTCTGAATAAAACTGCAGTGAAAAGACAATAAATCAGCGAGAGAAAATGTGCTGCTTTAGTGGACAACGTCTGTGCAGACGACATGAAAATTGCGGAGAGTGAGTGCATTTCGCTGCTTTCAGTCAGCGTGTATTCTAGAAAGACAAAACAAAAGGTAACACAGGGCGTGCAAGCTGTCCTGATTTAACCAACCTTAATTCTAAAAGGACGAATGAAACATTAAACAGAGCAAGAACATAATGCTGCTTAATCGTCCTCGTGTCTTTTCAGCAAGTGTGTAAGTGAAATTTCCTGCTTCAGCTGGTCCGAATACTGTACAGGCAAAACGAAAGGTCGCGTAGAACAAGTAAATTTTGCTACTGTGGGAAATGTGAAATGCTGATTAATGGAGACATCCTGTTAAACTTAGTTGAAAATTGCAGATTCTTTTTTTTACTCAGAGAGAGAGAGAGGGGAGGTAATTACACACCACTGATTTCATAATCTTTTTTTTTTTTTCTTTTTTTTTTCCATTTGCCCGGAAAATCATTTCCACTTCCGCTCTGATTCCCAGAGAAATGGGCAGTGACAAAGTGTGACAGAGAGAGACAGAGAGGCTCTGAATAATGCAATACTGGGGAAAACAGGTGCAAGCCAATCATTGTTTCATCATCACGGAAATGACTTGCCAAGGCCAGCACCAAACAGTCAGTGGACAGGTATGAAGAAGTATCATCTGGAAAGAACTATTTATTTCCATTTCAACGATTACAGATTATGACAAAAGTAAACCAGCACAAATATTTCAGTGTCTGAGCCTGGTATAACGAAAACTCTTTTTATCACCCCCACCCCCCCCCAAAAAAAAAAAAGATTTGTCACCTAAAACATTTTCCTGAGATGTGGATTCTATTTGAAGGTTTTCATCCATAGCGAAATGCAAAATTGATTTGTCATGGGGATTAATTCTTCTCAATACTAACTTTCATATAAATTCAAGAACTTGAAGCATTGCATTAATCAAGTCGGGGGGGCGAAGGTGGGGAGCGGGAGAGAAAAATAACCTTTTAATGTCAACATGCTATATCTATCTGGAAAACCCACCTAACATCAAATCAGGATTTCTTGGATTTTGTCAAACATAGAGGCCCATAAAATATGATGGTCCTCTTCTTCTTCTTCTTCTTCTTCTTCTGCGTTCGTGGGCTGCAACTCCCACGTTCACTCGAAAATACACGAGTGGGCTTTTAGGTGTATGACCGTTTTCACCCCGCCATGCAGGCAGCCATACTCCGCGTTCGGGGGGGAGGTGCATGCTGGGTATGATGGTCGTAACGATAGAGACGACCACAAATATATCAAAATAGTAAATGTACCATGATCTGAATTCAGTCATTGGGAAATGAACCTACGGCAGCTCCACAGTCTTGGACACGTAGGCTGCTGGTCTGTCACAACACAACACTGGTCAATGTGTTGCCCATTATCGATCAACAGAGAGCCCAAGAGCGTGGGGTACGAGCTGGCTTCTGAAGGGCAAGTCATTTCTTGTGTGTGCGCACTTGGAAATCTGATGAGCTCATTGGGCGAAGCAATGGTATTAGCCACAGGGCTTTTGACGTCCAGGCCACACAGGACACACACACAGGCGAAATCAATGCGTCACGTGCACCAGCTGACGTAAATTCAGCAGAGGAAATGGGTGTGTGTGTGTTGAGGGGACTGGGGTGGGGGTGGGGGAAGGGGTGGAAGGGGGAACAAAGGGAAAGAATGCATACAGTGTGGCTAGTGTACTTTGTTGGAAAATCGTTGTTTATTAGTGTAGTGTAGTGTAGTGTGTGTGTGTGTGTGTGTGTGTGCGTGTGCGTGTGTGATTGTTTCTGTGTGTGTGTGTGTGTGCGTGTGTGTGCGCGCGCGCGCGCGCGCGCGTGCGAACTCATATTTCAATTTAAATCTTGCTGGCTGGAGGGAATGCCTATCGGTAAAAGAAAACATAAATCTAAAATTTCCCCCCAAAAGGAGATCCTCTGTCATTTAAACCCACCACATGGGAGGTACAGTATTTATTTCCTCAGAGTAAACGATAGCTGTTTCGCCCTTGGAAGAATTCATCAGGCTTCCTATTTTTGCTCGCGAGCTTCGGGCAAAAACTGCCAAAACTTCACAAAAGAAGACCTCTCCCAAAACTGCAGAGCTGATCATTTTTCACGTATAAAGAAGAATAAAGAGAAGGTTTTCTAAAAAGTTAGATCAACAGTGTGTGTAAGTTTTATTTCCTTTTTTTTTTTTTTTTTGCCAAACGTTTTGCTCTCTCTCTCTCTCTCTCTCTCTCTCTCTCTCTCTCTCTCTCTCTCTCTCTTTCTCTCTCTCTATAAATGAAGATACTTTCTCTTGCAAAATATGTATCTGAGGCAATAATTATACGGACAACGTCCATCATCGGTCCAAATACTCATTAATCAAAATTAGTATGGGTTCTATGAGGAAAAAAGCATGGATAAAAAAGAAGGGCTACATTTGGATGGTCAGTCTCGACATTGTAATTATTTGATATTATGGATTCTGATGTTGAGGCATGAATAATTATTTCAGGATTTATGTGTACTTTAGTATGTATTTGTATTGATATGATGTGTGTCGATGTTACATTCGTGAATATTTATGACATGTGTACTTTGTTTTCTGTGTACTGTCCAAACCTTGGAGACGAACGACTGAAAAAAGGTACATTACCCCCCTGTCACATTTACTCTAAGCTAATGGCAAAGCGCCAAAGTGTCGCAAATCTCTTCTTAGTTTATGTTCTTTCAATTCTGATTTTTTTCTTTTTGTTTTCTTTTTTTCTGTTCCATTTTTATCTATTTTGCACCATTTTGATCTGATTAGCACCTACTATGTCACCAGAGCTTTTCAGCTAATGACAACAAACATTTCAGTGTTCAGTATTCTCTCTCTCTCTCTGACTCTCTCTCTCTCCCTCCCTCCATCCATCCCTCTCTCTCTCTCTCTCTCTCTCTCTCTCTCTCTCTCTTTCTGAGTGTGTGTGTCCCTCGCAACCACCCACCCTCTTCTGTTATTTTTTTTCTATTTCCGATGAGCACTTAGCAGTCATCATTCCAGTCTCTTCTTGCGCAATCTTCTATGAAGAGTATGGTCAGGGAGGCATGTATTTCATCTCTCTTCCGTGAAGCAAACCTTAAAATGATAAATAACGCTGCCTTCTCTTGAAATTCACGCTGCTGTATGACGATGCCATATTCATCAACTGTTGAATATAGATGAATAAGACGGATGCATGTGCCAACTCTGGGCTATACAACGAAAGGAAGCAATTAATTCAAGCCCAACATATGGTTTTAGGTTTAAATGGACCTCTGTTTTTGTGTCGTCATCATCAACTATTATTGCGCAAAAACCTTCAATGGGAAATAAGACGTTCAGACAGACAATCAGAGACAACGACAAAGAGGAGAAACAGACAGACACACAGACAGACAGAGAAAGACAAGGAGTGAGAGAGTGGGAATGCACATTTTGATTCATTATGAAGCCAGTGATCCGCAGTAAGATTAAGCTTAGGAAAACCACCAGCTCTTTGTAGTTCTCTTTTTTGTCACAACAGATTCCTCTGTGTGAAATCCGGGCTGCTGTCCCCAGGGAAAGCGCGTCACTACACAGACAGCACCACCCATATTTTTGCGTGCAGTTTTATTTGTTTTTCCTATCGAAGTGGATTTTTCTACAGAATTTTGCCAGACAACCCTTTAGTTGCAGTGGGTTCTTTTACGTGCGCTAAGTGCATGCTGCACACAGGACCTCGGTATATTGTCTCATCTGAATGACTAGCGTCGAGACCACCACTCAAGGTCTTGTGGAGGGGGAGAATATATTGGCGACTGTACCGTGATTCGAACCAGTGCACCCAGATTCTCTCGCTTCCTAGGCGGACGCGTTGCCTCTAGGCCATCACTCTTTCTGTCATGAACTGAGCAAGGAACTAAGTCACTGAGAAAAATATGCCTCCGGATTCATTGTCACATTAGACGCAGATTTTACTAACTGCTGTGAGAAATTCAATTTTTCATCAGGGCAACTGTTGCGAAAATTATTGGGAAATGAAAGAGATGGATATGGAGAAACTTTCCACCGGGAAATGGGTGGTGAGGGGCCAGTTCCAGTGAGCTACACTGCACCGAACAAACGAAAGGCGAAACCAACAACAAAAAAACAAGAGCTGGAGGAGGATTTCATGTTGTCAAAGCCCCTGATACTGATACTGATACTGTCTTTCTATACGATTTGAAAGGCTAAAGGTTATAAAGGGTTTTAAGTACCACAGTCTTTTACAGCATCAAACAGCAGTGAATTCATATTCACTGTGTCCAGGGCTCGGTATTGGAAGGCGGGGCCCAATCTTCACCTTCCACCGTTCCATCCCCAACCTAAATCAGGCGCTCATTCCCATCTGGATAGGGTACGCAAAATCGGAGTAAAGTGTCTCTCCCAGAGACACAACATCATGCCGAAACGGGTTCTCTGACTCTGACAATAGATGACCTCTGGATCAGCAGTCCAGTGCCTAACCGATTCTACCACGGGGCCTGTTCAAAGGGAGGTGGAAGGAAAGTGCTTGCTCCCACTCCGTGAGAATTCCCAGGTGTTGGAAAAGACAAGAAGGCGTTGATTCAAACACTGAAAACTACGTCATCAGTCTCGCCAGCATTGCTGCCAGGCAGGCGCACGCGCACAGTCGTTGAAGTTCCTGAGTGTTCTAGACAGTTGTTTGTCTTTGAAAGGGCTGTTGTTTACAGGTCTGATACTAATTGTGCGCGTGATGGGGTGAGGCGTGGGTTCTGGGGTACGAAGGGTGAAAAAGCTGGTCTGGTAGTGCCTGCTTGATGTTGGAGTTTACACAGATACTGAGTGAACACGGACTCTCCTTCTGTGTCTCTTTTTTGTCTCTTTGTCCACTGCCTCTGTCTCTGTTTCTATCTTTCTGTAACTCTTTCTGTTTATGTCCCTGTCCGTCTGTCTGTCTGCCCTCTGTCTGTCCATATGTCTGTCTGTCTGTCTCTGTCTCTCTCCCTCTCTCTCTCTCCCTCCCTCCCTCTCTCTCTTTCCTCCTTTTCTCCCTTCTCCTAAACTTCTTCCTCCTGCTCCTTCTCTCTATGATTCTCCCCTCCCTCTCTCTCTTCCCTTCTCATGACATACACCTTTAGTCTTGCCCACGACCATACCCACCACCATTTATCCCCACAACAACATAGACTCGCGCTTTTACGCTCATTTCTTATCAGGAACGATAAAAATGTCGATTTCCTCAAAGATTAGCATGCACTTACCTTTTATAAACCCTGCATGCATGCAAAGTTAAATAGAAGCTAGTCAAAACGATCTAAAGATAAGTCTGAGTGTTTCTCTTTGAACTTTACCTGACGGAAAAGAAACCCATATGATACGCATCATCATTCAAATACTCATAGATAGAGTTCCAAGAAAAATAAAATATGTCTCATCACATCTTAGTTCTTTGCCAGTTGGGATGGCAAAGCTGTGGAACATACACACTCAGAGAAGAGACACAAGCAGTGCAAACGGTACTCCAACGTAAACGCCACCATAGCTGCTGCTTGTATATTTTGCAAACGTTGGCGGGCGTATACGTGTATACTGAAACTTCGGTTTTTGCAGTGGGGGATGGGGGCTAATTAAGTGAAAGAGGCGCAGCAAATAGAACAGCTTGTATAAGCCTCGTTCCTCTTGTAACAAAAATACACAGGAAGAAGTGGGTTTTGTTTGTTTTTTTTTCCTTCGTTTGTTCTTTTCAAATGTACGTCATCTGACTGCTTGTTTGTTTTGGTTTTTTGTTTTGTTTTTTGTCTACACGCATATCTGACTATTCCTGAAGCCCTCTCTCCTTCTCATCCTTCCTCTTTCCTTTCACATGACCTTCTCACCATCCTCATCGCCCTTCTCCTTGTTAATGTCATTGTCAATCTTGTGAAAAATTTCCACTTCGGTCGATATCTGATTAGTAGATATAACCATTTTTCTGCATTTGACGTTTCTGTTTCAATCCTTCAAACAAAACCAGAAAACAAAAGGGAGACGAAGAAAGTCTCTCGAACCCGAGAGTTTGCATGTCTAACTGTTTACGTCCCTGCGTGTTTCCATCTTGGAGCTTCGCAGAAAACTGAGGCCAGGCAGGTCAACGTTCCTGGAGTTTTGAAAAAAGTGTGTATTGATCTCAGTGTCTTTGCCAGCAAATGTTTGATTATTTCACTCACACCCTATCCGCCAAAGTCGCACAGTTCATTCCCCCCATCAATACCCGCTGACCCCACCTTTGCACAGCTGATGTCACATCCAAATACACAGAGACACACACTGACACACACCCAAACACCCACACCCCGACACACACACACACACACACACACACACACACACATGCACACAACCAGGCATGCACGCACGCAAGGACATCATTGTTCTCTTAACCCACCCGCTGTCCCAACAGCTTGTGCTTGGCAAAAAAAGAAGAAGAAAGGAAGAAAACAAACTTTCCCAAGTAAAAAGAAATCAACAACTTTCCATTCGCTTTCTCATCCACCCACCAAACCTCTTCCTCACCCACACCCACCCCCACGCCCCACACCAGTTCAAATATCAGATTTGTGCGAGACGTGACGAGGCATGCACTGCTACTGACCCCTACTTCAGATGGGAGCTGGATGTCCGGATGTGAACAGCAATGACGCTCCACCTTGCCATCTACACAGGTCAACATTGACGTGGCTGTCCCTCACCCACCCTGCTGACCCTGGGTCCTTGAGGTCTCTGCTCCAATCGTTACTGCAAACCTTTCGCACATTACGCAATTTTACTCCGCAGTCAGGTCAGTTACAGGGTGTCAGAACTGGTAAACACACATCTGTTTGCCGTACAGCGAGCTTGACGAATTTTGTGTTTACTGAAGACAAGTGCAGACATACACCGAGAAGGTTAGTTCATGTGTCGGTTGTTGATGTGGTTTTTGTTGTTATTGTTATCTTTTGTGATTGTGAAATCCAGTGTATAAACAAGACATTAGCTGACTAAAAAAATACAATTAATGCCAATAATGTCGTGAAGGATTAATTGTAAGTCAAATGTTAACAATATTTACATTAACAGTTTATTCATTGTTGGGGTTAATTCATTCCGTTCTTGTCCAGTAAGACGCGACTGTGTCTCAGAGAATCAGAAAGGAGATAGGATAGCCAGCCTCAATGAACCCTGTAGATTTTTATATTCTGTGCTACTGATTTCATAACTGATCAGTATTACCTTTCTTGCCTGGAAGATATTTGACTCCTTACTCTGACGCACAAACAGAACGAACGAGAGACAACGCGAAGAAAAGAGAAATGTTGAACAGTTTTGTACTGGGAAAACATTTGCAGACCAGTTTCTTTTTTGTCATCACGAAAATGACTTGGCAAAGCCATCACCAAGCATTCAATTTTACCACGTTTAGAATTCAGGAGAAACATACCAACAAAAATAGTTCAGGTATTATGCCTTTGTTTAAACGATATATTTCAACCTCAAAAATAGCTTTATATAACTCAGGACCGTTTCTTGTAAAACAATGCATTGAATTTGAGGGTAAATTTACGGTGCGATGAAAAATTTGTTTATCCTAAAACGCTTTGACATTCAAACGATTTTGCTGGCGAAAACGACACATTTCATTCGAGGCACTATTATCAGGTGTTGTCAAAGAATTGGTCATCATAAAATGTGTGGAGGTGAGGGTGGGGACACGGAATTCCTTTCAATGCTAAACTTTCGAATGACCATGCTACCATCAAGTACTGCAGTAATTACTTGAGAAAAAAGCCCTTTCGTATGAGCATGCTACCCGTGGTGAACTTTGTGTTCTAACGAATCACAGTTTGTAGAATTTCATCATAGAGACCATCAAATATGTATAACACCACCTCAAAGCCCCAAAACAAAAGCTGTACCTCGACCTGAATTCCTTTCAATTAAAATCTGGCTAGCTGGGGACCAGAGGCTTGGGGTGAAGCGGGTTATAGCCAAAAGCAAAAAAGATATAAATGAAATAATTCCCAAAAAAAGGATGTCCTGTCATTTAGACAAGCCATCAGGGAGATACAGTATTTATTTGACTAGAGTAAACGATAGTTGTTTTAGCCTGAGGGGGGAAATCACCAATCTTTCGCCATTCTTTGCACACCTGCTGCAGACAAAACTCATCAAACATTCACAAAGAAAACAAATAATTCTCCCAAACCTGTACAGAACTTTACCTTTCATGCGATCACGTAAAAAAAACGATGTTTTAGGAACATGCTGTTTTGATGTTGTTTTTTCGCTTCATCTGCACCGTTTCAGTTTAGTAATGCTTCCTGCTGTGAGGTTTGAAGTTAAATCATTCGTTTTAGCCGTTAATGCGATGAATATTTGGGAAAAATATTTAAACACAGAGGTGGGGAGTGGGTGAGGAGAAGAGGGAGAATCCGTGCGGAGGACACTTCTAGGGTGCTACAAGGAACAGAACAAAAGGAAAGATAAAAACGGAAAATAAGTAAATGAATAAATGCATAAATAGTTAATCAACAACAACGATAACAACAACAATAATAATAAAAATAATAATAATAATAATAGAAATAATTGAAATAATAATCATCATCATAACTATCATTATCATCATCATCATCATAATAGTCATAATGATCATAATGATAATGATAGTAATAATCATACTACTAACAATCAACATGATAATCATAATGATAAACAATGCATGTTGCCAAAGGCTTGCTTGTTTGTTGTTGTTGTTGTTGATGCTGGTTTTTGCTGTATGTTTTTGAGGATGGCGGGAAGTAAAATTCTTCCTCTTCAGTTCGTGACGATTCCCAGGTGCTGGAGAGACAGGGAAGCCTTTAAACAGTGAGGCCACGTCATCAGTCACCGGCATCTTTGCGCTAACAGGTGGGCGAAAATTGGTTGAAGCTCCAGACTGTTCCAGAAAGCGGTCGGCTTTCAGAGGGGCTGTTTACAGAACTGATACCGCTTGTAGGAGATGGGGTGGATGGGGTCTTTGGGGTGGATGATGCGAGGATAGGGTGGTCTGATAGCGCCATCTTTATTGTGGAAGTGTGTACAGACAATGATAGAGTCTTGGGCGTGTTCCACATCGCAGACAGATCAAGAGGACTTTTGTGTGTCTCTTCTGTCTGTAGTCTTGACTGTGTGTCTCTGTCTCTTTCTGTATCTGTCTCTGTACTTGTACATATATATGTATTTATGTATGTATTTTCCTCACTCTCTCTCTCTCTCTCTCTCTCTCTCTCACACACACACACACACACACACACACACACACACACACACACACACACACACTCTCTCTCTCTCTCTCTCTCTCTCTCTCTATTTCACCATAACCGTGACTACAATTGCACATAAAACGCACACACCTGTTCGTGCAGGTACACACACACACACACACACACACACACACACACACACACACACACACACACACACGAGCAAACGCATATACCTATACTCACATTTTTATCAATCATGATCGACGATAAAACATTTCGATTTCCTCAAAGATCGCCGTCGTGTTCTCATATGTTAAGTTTTGCACCCAGGTAACAGCAGTTCCCTTGAAAGGGTGTGGGGGGTGTGCAGTTAAATCGGTTAAAGATAAGACCAAGTGTTTCCTTTTGAACTTTATCTCACAGAAGATGAACCCCCTGTGATACACAACATCGTTTCAAAAGACTCATAGCTAGAATTACCCAGAAAAGCATATGCATCATCTCACGTTAGTTAGTTGTTTTTTTGCCAGGTGTGATGGCAAGGAGCTGAACATGCATACACAGAGATGGCACAAGCAGTGCAAACGGGGGACCCTAATGTAAACTCCGCGCCATCGCTGCTTCCACTGTATTTTGCAAACGCTGGCGTCTGCGTGTATACTGCAGCCTTGGTGTAGCAGAAAGGGTCGGTCTGGGGCTGATTAACTGGTGGAGGAAGCACGACGAGCAGAATGAAAATAGCTTGTCTGAGCCTTGCTTTTTCATGCATAGAAGTATACAGAATGAAGAAAAAAAAGGAGAAATTCCACAGCCTCGTGTGTGTGTGTGTGTGTGTGTGTGTGTGTGTGTGTGTGTGTGTGTGTGTACGTGCGTGTGTGTCTGCGTGTGTGTGTGCCTGTGTGTATATGTGTGTGTGTGTGTCTGTGTCTGTGTGCGTCCTTTTATGACTTGTTTTCTGTCAGCCTGTTTGAATATTGTTCTTTCTCTACCTCTTTGTCCTCTTTGCTTTATCGTGTGCCCTTCCACCACCCCTTCCTTCCTTCCTTCCTTCTTGCCCTTCCCCTTCTTGTCAAACTCTTAAAACTTCTTCCACACTTCAGCAGCTATTTGATAAGAAAATATTGCCATGTCTTCTACTTTTGACGTTCTTGTTTCAGTTCTGTGCAAACAAAAAAAAATTTCTAACAGACCTCAACGTTTACCTATCCGCTTGTTTACGTCCCTGTGTGTTTCCACCTTGAAGCTTCTCAGAAAAAAGGCCAGGCAGGTCAACGTTCCTGAAAGTTTGAACGAAAAAAAAAAAGTGTGTATTGATCTTGGTGTCCTTGCCAGCAAACTATTGATTCTGGCCGTTTACCCAGTTTTCATTTCGCGGCAGCAGGGGATTTGCTCACACCCTTCGTCTGCCAGACCCACACACTCTTTCTTCACCCTAGACCCCCCCCCCCCCTTCCCCCAACACCCAACATACCCTACACACCTCTTCACAGCTCTCTCTCTCTCTCTCTCTCTCTCAAACACACACACACACACACACACACACACACACACACACACACACAATTTCTGTTCACCCCAAACAGCTTGCTCTTGAAAAAAAAATAACGAAAAGAAAACAGAGGAAGAGGCAAAGAGTAAGAAAACAAAACTCTTGAAGCAAAAACAATACAAAGCTCTCAATTCGCTTTCGCAACCACCCCCCTACCAGCTCAAACATCAAATTTGCGCGAAACGTGATGAGGCATACACTGCAGTAGCACCCCCCCCCCCCCCCCCAACCCCCCTCTCCCCCGCTTCAGATGGGAGCTGGATGTCCGGATGTGTACAGCAATAGCGCGCCACCTTGCCATCTACACTGGTCAACGATGACGTGGCTCTCTCACTGCCCTCCCTCCTCCCCTTAACTCCCTCCCCACACCCCGACGCCAACCCTTTGGTCCTTGGGGACTTTTCCCAGATCGTTATTGTAAACATTCGCCCATTACAAGATTTGCCGCCATGGTCATTTTAGTTGCGGGGGGTCCAGGGCTGGCAAACACGTGCGTTGGCGAGCTTGACTAGTTTTGTGTTTGCTGCACATAAGTGGAACTCTCTTTTTTGTCGCGTCGGGTTCTGTTCTCTTTTGTGTTGGTGAAAAGCAGTATATGAGTTATGATTAATTGAATTAATACAACATGGTTAATTATAGTTATGACAGGAATAATCATTTATGAAGGGTTGTTCATACTTACCAAGTCAACGCATTATTGTCGGGTTATTCCATGGTGTTGCTGTTGAAGAAACTGACAAGAAGAATTATTTATGAAGAGTTGTTCATAAACACCAAGTCAACGCATTATTGTCGGATTATTCCATGGTGTTGCTGTTGAAGAAACTGACAAGAAGAATTATTTATGAAGAGTTGTTCATAAACACCAAGTCAACGCATTATTGTCGGATTATTCCATGGTGTTGCTGTTGAAGAAACTGACAAGAAGAATTATTTATGAAGAGTTGTTCATAAACACCAAGTCAACGCATTATTGTCGGATTATTCCATGGTGTTGCTGTTGAAGAAACTGACAAGAAGAATTATTTATGAAGAGTTGTTCATAAACACCAAGTCAACGCATTTATTGTCGGCCCGGCTTATTCCAAGGCGTTGCTGTCAAAGAGACACCGCTGGTTCTCAGAGAGGGGCAGAAATGACGTCAATGAACCAGCATTGATGCATTTTGCTAAAACGTCAGTCAGGAGAGAACTGTGTGAGCAATCTGATCAAGGCTCACGAAATAGAAATGTCAAAGAAAGGTCAGCATTTCCTAACTCTCAGCAATAATGTTCTCATATTTTCGAAACACCTCATGTAAACTCTTAAAATGTTACATCACACGGTTTCCTTGCTGTTCCAGTTCTGGGTGTAAATTCTCATAAAAACGTTGACGCCACGAAGTTTGCTGGTCTTTTTGCAGAGAATTGTTTTGTCCTTAGTTTTTAAAGTGCAGTCTGGGTAAATGATTCCATTTGTAGAATCTGGGAAGATATGTGTCGCAAGCTGACATTATGCGATATTCGTGTGGTGTATAGAATGGATATGTCATGGTGATGATGTTCAAGAGAAAACATGACATTCTGTTCGCGAAAAACCAAAAAGGATCTGAGAAGATGTATCACAGAGAGAAAGTGACGAGGAGAGAGAGAGGGGGGGGGGGGGAGAAGGGGAGCAGATACAAAGACAGGGAAAGAAGGAGAGAGAGTGGAGGATGGGAGTCATGGAGATAAGGACTAATTTTTATTTGTACAACAGTGTTGCATTCATGGACAGTCACAGACAGACACACAGACACACCGACACACCGAAACAGACACACAGGAACACCGACAGAGACACATAAAGCACACCGATACAGACAGACACGCATGTACACAGAGACAGATGGTGAGCACACTGAATAATGGCATTGAACACTGAAAATAGCCCCATGTCGTTTAGCTTTTTTACACCCTAACAGAACGAGGAAGGGCGAGGAGAGGGTGGGGGGGAGCGTGGGGTTCTGGCGGAGAAACAGAAGGCTTTCAAAATTCCAGACGTTAACCGACAAGGCGTTGCAACTCTGTGATTTCCGCCACCTGCCCCTTCCACGGAATTATCGGAAACGAATGTAAATATTTGTGCCCATGAATCAAAAGGAAGAGAGGATAGAGTTCATATTTATCGGCAACTTCTGCCAAAATTCAAATCTGAAAACAAAAACAAAAGCAAACAACAACAACAACAAAACCACGAAATTAGACAAAAAATCAAACAAAAAATACATGCTTGTGGTTGTGTCTTTAGACAGAAACGCAAGATCTGCCTTTACAATCCACAGATCTGAAAATGAAAAGGGTTTTTTTTTTTTTTTTTTTTTTTTTTTCCAAGAGAGAGAGAGAGACATCCTTCGGTGGGGAAGGGGGCGAAGGGGGGTGGGGGGGGGGGGGGGCATTCGTGGGAAAAAAGGACATTTGATTTCTACTGGCTGTTCTGAAAGTCTTGAATTGTCTTGTTCGGCTGCCAGTGATGATGTTTGCCTCTCTCTCTCTCTCTCTCTCTCTCTCTCTCTATTTATCTATCTATCTCTATCTCTGTATGTGTGTGTGTGTGTGTGTGTGTGTGAATTGAAATCCGGTGTCATAACGTTTGCTGCCCTGGGAAAGAAATCAAAAGGGTTGGGGCGGGGGGCGTGGGGAGGGCTTCCCTTTTGAGAACATGTAGTCATTGCATTGCCTTCACATGAAAGGCAACGATGCTGTGCACACTTAATACAGATAGAATGAATGTAGGGAGAAATGAAGGAAGGAAGGAAGCAAGCAAGCAAAAAGAAAGGAATAAGTGAATGATTTCATTAATTCATGTTTAATCAATTGATGTTGAATAGCCCACACACTGAAGAAGGGTGTTAGATGCATTGTACATTTTTACGCTCAGATTAGAAAGAGAAGCGATGAGAAAAAATGCATCTGAAAAAGTGAGTCACTAATGTAAAGGTCCGGAGCTTGCTTTGCCCCGTGCAACCGAAATATGCAAAATACAGTCAGCTAGATCCAAAAAAGAGTTCTCCATTCTCCACAGACATAGTGACAGAGAAAGGGGGCGGTGTGGGTCAGGTAGATAGTGCAAAGTTAGAGACAGAGACACACAAAAAATGTGTAAGAGAGAGAAAGAGAGAGAGAGAGGGGGAGAGAGAGAGTCAGACATAGACACACAGAGAGGACAAAAATAAAACCAACACTCACACACACAAACACACACACACGCGCGCGCGCGCGCGCGCCCCCACATCCCCGTCTCCCCACTTACATCCTCCCCCCCCCCCCCGCCCCCCACCCATCTCCACCCATCCCGACCCTCCACTAAACACACACATACACACCACCACAGACAGGGAAACAGACAGGGAACAAATCAGGAAATATGAACTGTCCCACACGGCCTCTCCCACAGTCTTTACAACTCCCTAGATCATCGATAGGAACACTCTAGTTTCGCTTTCGCGTCACATGAGCGAGCCATCCATTCGGTCCCCAGGGGCGTCTCGCGAATCAAACATATTAATTATTGCACAAAGTGAGAATCGAGCCGACTAGGAATAGGAGACGCCCCGATTTTGGAATTACTTTGGGGAGATCGTGTGAGCACTTTCCCCACCATCGTGTGCGAACGGATCGGGGTGAGTGGAGCGGGGATGCTGAGAAAGTGGAGAGAGAGAGGGGAGGGGATGGAGGGGAGAGAGACAGACAGAGAGGTAGAGAGACAGAGACAGAAACAGAGACCGGCTTAGATAGACAAGGAAAGGAAGAGAATGAGAGGGGAGACAGAGACAGACAAAGTCAGACTTACAGACAGTAATGTCGAGAGAAATTTACTAGGGTCATCATCATCAACGTTGTCATCATCTTCCTTCATCACCCTCTCTCTCTCTCTCTCTCTCTCTCTCTCTCTATCTCTCTCTCTTTCGGACACACACACACACACACACACACCTGTACGTGTACACATATTACACACAGACACACCCGCATGCACGCAGACGTTACGCTGTCAGTTAATACACATCATACCCATCCCCTCTCGCTCTCACTTTGTACACCTTCTACCCTCCCAACCCCCTATAGACCCAACTCCCATCGCTATGCACCCGGCTACCTTAATACATGCATGCGCACGCAAGAACAGGTCACACAGAAACGGTAAGCAGATAGGTGAACAGACAGACAGACAGAGACAGAAAGCGAAACAACCCCATCGAAATTTGATCCTTTTCCTCCTTTCCTTCCTACCCTCCCCTCCTTCCTGACATCCTTTTTTTACCAGTAAGATGAGATGAACTAACCCACGGGCACCAATTCAAGCGACAACGCTTCCAGCCAATGAGCTGTCTTCTCTTTGGACTCGGTCCAATGGCCACCTCCAGCGTAAGGTACCCCCAAAATAGGGTTCTGTCCTTTTATTCTCTTGACCCAGTTTTTCTTCTTTTTTCTTCTTCTTTTTTTCTTTTTTTTTTCTCTAATAAACAAGAATGAACAGGGCAGTGTGTGAAAACACGCCAACTAAAAACAAGAACGTAAGTAAAAAAAAAATTAAAAAAAGGAACTGCAAACATAGACATTTAGTGAGGATCTCATTTGTGGAAACTCCCATGATAGTTGTGCATGTTTCTGACAACGGAAGTGTTATTGTTGTCGTCGTTGTTGGTTGTTTTTGTTTGTTTTTTGTTTTTGGTTGTGTTTTTTGTTGTTGTTTTGTTGTTGTTGTTTTTTTTGGGGGGTTTGTTTGTTTGTTTGTTTTTACAACAAGCATATCGTTTAAGGAGTCACAGTGATCCTCACTAGTAAAACACGTACATTTGGTTGTTGTTTTGTTGGGGTTTTTTCTTTTATTTGTTTGTTTCCTGTCGGATCATTTCCTTCACTAGATATTATGACAATTATCGTATTTGTATTACTGTTTGTTACAACAGATGTCTTAGAGTGAAATTCAAGCCGCTCTCCCCAAGGAAAAAGAGTCGCCACAGTCCAGCGCCACCTTTTTTGTTTTTTTTGTTTTTTTTCTGTGTGCAGGAGCATTCTTTTATTAGTTTCTTTGGGGCTTTTTTTTTTTTAAATATTTTTCTTCTGCCTGCAAGTGTATTGTTTTATTTGTAAAGAGGATATTTCTACAGAATTTTGCCAGAGAAAACCCTTTACGCGTTGTGTTTTTCCAAATGCTAGCTAAGTGCATACCGCAAACGGGACTTCGGTTCATCGTCTCATACGAATGACTGGCACCCAGACCATTACTCAATGTGTAGTGGAGGAGAGGGTAGATATTCAACATCCCTATATTATGGGACTCAAACCTGTGGATACTTGCTTTACCACTAGGCCACCGCTCCACACAATCAGCCCATTCACTGTCTCAGTGTGAACTCACTTCAACTCTGATTTGGGCCAGCTCAAAAAAAAACAAAAACAAAAAAAATCTGCGATGATGTGCATTGCTGATGAGAATCGTTGCAACAGGCAATACTGATTTTTTTTTTTTTCCCCCTTCTCGTGTTTTGTGAATTCAAGACACATCTTCCTGTTTGTGGGAGGATTTTGTTGATGTTTCCTTTCCTGATTGGCGTTGCTTTGCTTGTTGATATGATTGGGTTTGGTTTTGTTTTTACCCTCTTCTTGTTGTTGATGTTGTTGCTGTTGTTGGTGGTGGTGCTGCTGCTGCTGCTGCTGTTGGTGGTGGTGGTGGTGGTGTTGTTGTTGTCGATGTCGTTTTTTTTTATTATTATTGTTTTCTTTTTCTCATTCTTCTTTGTCTTCTCTGTACTGTCGTTTGTTTATAATTATTGGTGACTGGGTAATTGTTTTGCTCGCTTTGATACGTTACGTGCATGTTTTCACGCACACTCACACACATACACGCACACTCACACACGCACGCACATACACACATACACGCACACTCACACACACACGCACGCACACACACGCACGCACATACACACGCACACATACACGCACGCACACATACACACACGCACACGCGCACACACACACACACACACACACACACACACACACTATATTAAACAAACAAACAGACCGATAAAAAATAAAAAAATCGAAGAGCAAACAAATCAGCGCCCACGCCCCACTTACCACCACCCCTCCACCCTCCCCCCACCCCTCCTCTCCCCCTCACACCCCCAACTCCTTTCCATGTCCCCATTTCCGCACCTAGCCCTCTCCATCTCTCCCTCCCTCTGACCAGTAAGGTGAGACAAACCAATCAGAGCACCAATCCAAGCGACATGGGTTCCAGCCAATGAGCTGTCGTCTCTTCGGACGCGTTCTGGTGCGCGTTTCACGCTCTGCGTAACCATGGTGAAGCCGCATGGAAAGTGTTAAACTGAAATGAACCACCCCTCCCCTCTTTTTATTTTTTTGTAAACCCGGATTTTTTTTTTTTTTTTTTTTTTTTAACATTTGAATGGGTATGAATATTTACTTTTTGCTTACCATAGTAACCTGCTGAACTGTATTTTTCTTGTCTTTTCCTTGCTTAGATGAAAATGATTGAAATTGATATTTCTTATTTACTTATTTCAAGGAAGTAAAAAGATATCAAACTCTAAATATGTGGGGGGGGGGGTTAAAATGTTTAGCAGCGTCATTATTCATTTCCTCTGGGTTTTCCCCTTCAGTTTGTTTAGTTTTCGGAGGCCACACACTTTGTGTAAATGGGTAGTAAGGGAAAAGTGGAAACGCTATTCCAGAAATGTTTTTCTTTCGTAGTGTTATCGTTTCCTCGCCAGGAAATATTTTCGTTGTATCAAGAAGCAATCTAAATGACAGCGAGAAACAATGAAAAGAAGCACCATAAATGACGATGATGGTGATAATATGATGATAAGAAGAAGAAAAAAAAAAACAAGAACAAGAAGGTGAAGAAGAAGACTGTTTTCGTATGGCACTATTTTTTGTGCACATACAAATCCAAGCGCTTACACGCCAGCCATTCACGCGCAGGCATAGCTTTTATTCACTGAGACGAACACCAAAGCATCAATACACATAACTAGAAAGCTGGAGAAACTGCAGACAAGGAAGATGTAGGGGAGGTGGAGCTATTTTGGCAAGCGTTAGGTTTCAAGTGATTGTGTGAATAAAAGTCAATTTGTTAAAACAAAATGCATAAATGAATAAATGCTTCATTGAATACAATTATAATCTGGTGAATAAGGAAATGAAATGGGATTCAAAAATCTGAATTTGGATGTTTGTTTAACCACTTCAGTGTCAGGGAATTGTTTTTAATGTGTTCTTCCCTTGCCAGGGAATTTTGGGGATTCGGGGGTGACAATTTTTTTTTTTTATCTACTACAAAAAGATACAGAAAGAAAGTAAATACTGCTGTGAAGGAAAATGAATGTAGATTTTGATTTTGATTCCTAATTAGATTGATTGTAGATAACTGATCAGGCATTCAAGGTGAAGATAGCTTTTTGTGCAACATATAATTCTTTTTCCACCTCTACAATTGTTACCTTTATTATTACTATCTTTGTCATCATCATCATCATCATTATCATCATTCTGTCTGTCTGTCTCTGTCTCTCTTTCTTCTTCTCTCTCCCTTCTTCTTTCTTTCTCCTGCTCTCTCTCTGTCTCTCGCTGTATTCTTGCTTCAACCCCAACCCTCCTCCTCCAAACTTGTGTGCGTGTGTGTGTGTGTGTGTGTGCGTGCGTGCGTGCGTGCGCGCGCGCTCTCGCGAGCCTCTGCCCTGATACGTTAAAGCGTCAGTGAACCAATGCGGAAGGAGGGCAGACACGTCTCACGAGCTGCACGATCGCTCAGACCAGCCAAGCGGAACCTCAGATCCCGTCACATGATCACAGGGCGGAACAAAACCTCGATCGCAAACTGTCCGGCTACTAGATCCATTTCCTGTGGTGGAGACAAACATTCCGGGATTGTAGGGAGGTAGGGGTTGGGGAGTGGGGATGTGTGCTGGTGTGTGTGTGTGTGTGTGTGTGTGTGTGGCTGTGTGTGTGTGTGTGAGAGAGAGAGAGAGAGAGAGAGAGAGAGAGATTCTACATAATCATCCTGATTCAGTTTGTGGGGGCGTGGGGGTGCAGTGGGGGGTCTGTTTCTGTGTGTGTGTTTGTGTTTCTGTGTGTGTGTGTGTGTGTGTGTGTGTGTGTGTGTGTGTGTGTGTGTGAAGAAAAATGTGTGCTGCTCCATAAAAAAAAACTGTGTACTCCATGTGTTTTTATTTTGTTTCGTTTTGTTCTCTGGCTGGCAGTTGGCAAGGTGGTTATGGTGGTGATGGGGTGTGTGGGAAGACATGAAGGAGGATTTTGGGGTGTCTGGGGTGGTTTGGGGTTCGGGGACGGAGTGGTGGTCGTGGTGGTGGGGATTGCAGTACAATGATTGATTGATCGTGTGGGCTGGAAACGTGGGTGTATTGATAAATTTGTCTAGCTTTCTATGTTTCTATGTTCATATCAGTCTCATTGTCTGTCTGTCTATCTGATTTTCTCCTTCTCTCTCTCTCTCTCTCTCTCTCTCTCTCTCTCTCTCTCTCTCTCTCTCTCTCTCTTTCTCTCTATCTCTTGGCTCAGATCAGCTATTATTCAATCCAGGTTTGGAATACACTAAATTAAAGTCATTTAGCGTTATAAGACAGGTAGAAAAGCTGAGCATTTGTGGAGGAAACGAAGACAAAATACTTGTACTGGCAATCAGCCCAGAAATACATTATAGCATTTTGAGAACAAAAAATCAACCCAAACATATGTACGGTATAACGATTCCCTCTGTTACTCAATTGCGTCAACATAAACAAAGTATCATGATCAGAAATGTAGCAATGTTTCGAGAGGTATTTACAGAGGTCGGAGTGTTGAACCTAACATTATCATTTTATTGTTGGTCAGAACATATGTATGTCATTATATATAATCTTTATCAGTTTAGCTTACCATGTGGTGTGTGTGTGTGTGTGTGTGTGTGTGTGTGTGTGTGTGTGTGTGTGTGTGTTGGTGTATGTTTTTGCCTCTGCCCTGATACGTTAAAGCGTCAGTGAACCAATGCGGAAGGAGGGTAGACACGTCTCACGAGCTGCACGATCGCTCAGACCAGCCAAGCGGAACCTCAGATCCCGTCACATGATCACAGGGCGGAACAAAACCTCGATCGCAAATCTGTCCGGCTACTAGATCCATTTCCTGTGGTGGAGACAAATATTTGGAGATTGTTGAGGTGAGGGTGTGGGGTGTGTGGCGGGGGCATGGGGGAGGCCAACCAACACACACACACACACACAACTTGTCCAGCGGTTACCAACTGCTCTGGTTTTAATAAGAGCACTCTTCTTTACAGACCTGCACTTATAAAGCTAGAAAAAGAAGTAATCAAACTTCCAAACATGTTGTCACGGGAAAACATATCAAGCGAACTGATTGATAAACGAATATCCATTGATTTACCTAGAGGGCAATCTGGCATTGGCGTCAACACCCATGTATTATTTGTTACTCAAAGATAACTCACAAACACACGTTTAGGAGTCTTGCGGATTTTTTTTTTTTTTTTTTTTACGCGGAGAGCAGTCACTTATGTACCACACAGACAAGACAAAGACAACCAACAGCCCTTGAGATCAAGTTGTTAGGGGTTGGAGCCTTAGTTTTTTTTAAGGTTACGTTGTTCGAAGAGGTAAGTCCCTGAATGTGTATGCCGCTTTCGTTCCGTTCGGGCATTCCAAGGGGGATCCCTGGCTGTAAAAATGGGACTGAAGATCCACGTGGGATGAGGCAGTGGCTGTTCTTCTAGCGTTCCAATCATTAAATCCTGAGGGCAAAAGAAGATATGTAATTACCTGACAGTCAGAACCAAGACGACGCTAGAAAACGTTGTGGATTTGTTTGCCACACCATTTCTGGAACAGAAGGAAAAAGTTAGGAGAAGGAGATAAGAGAATAATAATAACAATGAGAAGAATGATGATGATGATGATGAAGGAGAAGAAGAAGAGGAAGAGGAGGGGAGGAGGAGAATAAGAAGGAAGAAGTAGAGCGGGGGGAGGGGGGAGATGAGGAAGAAACGGAAGAGGAGGAAAGGAATAGGAGCATAAAGAAAGAAAGAAATGGTGACTCCCGAAGGGGGGATAGGTTTGAAAGAGTCTGGGGAGTAGAGTGGTGGGGGTGGGGGGGGGGAGGAGAGACAGAAGATAAGAAGATAAGAAACAGCCAGTTGACCTCGACTTCCCTTCACAGCCACTTTATGCCTGCATTTTGCTTCCCTCGATGCGTGTGATGACCAGACAAGCAAACGTTGCGGGCTGGAGATTTTGTCGAATGTCCTGGGTCACCGGGATGTACAGTCTTAATTAACTCACTCAGTACGGCCAGTCCTCTCTTCTCCTCTACACAGACCCCCTCGGATGTCCAGTGGGTGTCTGAATGACCCAACCTTTAGCTTCCGTCGTCAGAATTGTCGTATTCTTTGTCAACATTCACCTCTTCAGTATAAGAGCGTTTCGCTTGCAATATTTTGATGGTGGTAATTGGGGTGAAACGCTGTTAACGCTGTCTCTTTCGCCGTTCGTATGGAGAGAGTTAAGAGAACCCGAACCCCTCACGTTTGCATGCACAGATAGGTGTGGGTGTGTGTGTGTGTGTGTGTGTGTGTGTGTGTGTGTGTGTGTATGCGTGTGTGTGTGTGTGTGTGTGTGAACACACGCACATGTGTGTCCGTTTTCGCGATGGTAATTATGGTTATTCTGAGTGACAGAGAGAGCCAGATACAGAGAAACAGTGTGTGTCTGTGTGTGAGAGAGAGAGAGAGAGAGAGAGAGAGAGAGAGAGATCCGTGTGTGCGTGTGTGTGTGTGTGTGTGTGACTTCAGATTGACATCAGTATCTCATGGCATTCCGCGCACATAACTGAACCCCCCCCCCCCCCCCCCGCCCCCCCGCCCCCCCCACCCCGAACTCATTTCAATTTTTTCAGTCGAATTCCTTCTTCTCCGATTCGTTTGTGTTTGTTTGTTTGTTTGTTGGTGCTTCCCTTGACTCATTAGATTGTCCACAAATCTCCGATCTCTTTTGGAATGAAATTTTCTACGACAGTCCCGAAGCTTTTTGTTGTTGTTGTTGTTGTTTTTCAGGGGTGTGGGGGGTTGTTTTGTTTTGCATGCTTTGCTTTTATTAGTTTTAACGAAGCCGAGAAATAAGAATGTTAGAGGACAGCCGTGTTGTGGACGAGGAAATGTAATCTGTGAGGCTGAAAGAAAGACAGATAATAGCGACACACAGGTACACGCACGCGCACACACACACACACACACACACACACACACACACACACACACACACACACACACATACACACAGAGAGAGAGAGTCAAAGAAACAAACACACAAAACTCTCTCTCTCTCACAAGCACAAACACACACACACACTCTCTCTGTCTCTGTCTCTCCCTATCTATCTATCTATCTGTCTGTCTGTCTGTCTCTTCCTCTCTCTCTCTCTCTCTCTCTCTCTCTCTGTCTCTCTGTCTCTATATATATTTATCTATCTGTCTGTCTATCTCCTTATTTCTCTCTCTCTCTCTCTCTCTCTCTCTCTCTCTCTCTCTCTCTCTCTCTCCCTTTGTCTTTATCAGACTCCAGAATCTCGTGTGCCCTTTTTGCAGATGACACTTCCCTTCATTCCAGTGCTGCCAACGTTGCCTCAGTTCAGAATTCTCTTCAAACGGGCTTAAATGATGTTTCTAAATGGTGCAAATCCAACTGTATGACACTTCATCCCCAAAAAACAAAGAGTATGATTATCACGTCAAGACAAAAGCACCAAGAAAATCCCCTTGTTCCCACCCTGAATGTCGATGATACCTCCATAGATCAAGTTCGCGAGCACCGCGTCTTGGGAGTCATAATTGATGAAGAACTGAAATGGCAAGCTCACATTGATTCTGTCTGTAAAAGGTTGGCACGCAGTCTGTTCTTACTCAATCAGCTCAGACCTTACATAAACAGTGAAGCTCGCAAAATGTTCTTCCACGCTCACTGTCTTTCTCACGTCAACTATGCATCTGTTGTCTGGAGCTGTGCTGCAGATGTTCATCTTAAGAAACTAAATTCTCTCCACAAGAGAGCAGCCAGATTAATTCTACCAGATCACTCACTGTCAACGTTAGAAAAGCAAGCCAGATTAAATATCCTTCCACTTCAAAACCAACTAGAATTCAACAAAGCATTACTCATGTACAAAACACACAATAACTTAGCACCGCAATATCTCCAACACCTGCTCACACGAGCCTCATGCCGATACGGCTCTAACAAATACATTTTGCCACGTACCCGAATTGATTTGTTCAAAACTAGTTTTGCATTTTCGGGTGCATCACTGTGGAACTCCCTTCCTTTGCACATACAAACGGGCAGTTCTCTTCCTATGTTCAAATCAAGTCTGCATAAACATCTTCACCCCTTCCAACAGTAAATAACTCTGATCTTTGAATTACTGTAGGCAGTAACAAAGGGGTCAGTTATGTCTTATTTATTGTATCAGTCATTGTTGCTATTGTTGTTGTTCCTTCCTTGCTTTCTCATTTCATCGTGTTTTGTTTTGCTCTTTTTTTTCTTTTCTTTTTTTTCTCTCGTTCTATTTCTTATGCATGCATAATCTATTCATTTCGTTCTATCATAATCGTGACAAGTGTTCAAGTAATATTGGTGATGGTGGTAGTCACTGTAGTATGCTGCACTTGCCAACATAGATTTCAGAGACAGTAACAATACTGTACCTTTTAAACACCCGGATGTTTCTGGGACTTCTATATTGATGACCTCTCTCTCTCTCTCTCTCTCCCTCTCTCTCTCTCTCTCTCTCTCTCTCTCTCTGTGTGAATCACTGTCCTATCCATCTGTCAATCTTAGTGTGTGTGTGTGGGTGGGGGGGGGAGTGAGGGGGTGCTGCCAGTGTGTGTGTGCGCGTGTGTGTGTATGTATGTGTGTGCGCTCGCACGCGAGCGTCAGTGTGTGTATGCATGTGTGTGCACGGATGTGGGTGTGTGTGGGGGGGCGGGCGGGGGGGGGGGGGGGGGGGTTCTTCATTATGTATACAATTCTGCATGAAAACCTTTTCCTTTCATTTATGTGTGTGCTATTTGTACTAGATGTAGATTAGCAAGGACAGATTGGAAGAATAGGCAATGCCTAAAATCTTAATCCTTGAATAAAAACGTTTTGAGTTCTGAGTTCTGAGTTCTCTCTCTCTCTCTCTCTCTCTCTCTCTCTCTCTCTCTCTCTCTCTCTCTCTCTCTCTATCTTTCTATGTTGTTTGTTTGTTTGCTTTTTTTCTTACTTGCTCTTTTTCGTCCCTGGTGAGATGAGCCACGTCCTTTACTGAATGCAATGCCCCCGGTGTCTTTGTTTTCCCTTGCATGCACCCCGTGTTGTGGTGGCCAATCAATCATTCAGTCATGCTCCATGCTGACTGTCCACGGCTTGGATACCCAAGAGATTTTGGCAGCGCTAAATTCGCTTAGCGTTAAAAAAAACTTTCCCAAAGTCTACGCCGATTCCGTGAGGGTGAGGATGATTCTTCAAGCCAGGCAAAACCCTGGCATCGCTTGTGCTAACCCCCTCCAGCCCTGTTCCCTTTTCACGATAATTAATGTGATCAGTGTCTTTTTTTTTGTTGCCTTTTGTGATTTATTGTTCTTTTCCAACTTCACACAGTAATTCATTTATTAGGTTGTTGATTTTTTCACGTATTCATTTATTTGTTTATCTATTTATTTATTTATTTGCTTATTCGTTCATTTATCTATTTGCTTGTTTGTTTGTTCATTTATGTATCTATTGATTGGTCTGTTTGTCTGTTTGTTTACGTATTTCTTTATTTACTTATTCTAAGCCTTCCCAGCCCATTTATCTACTTGCGTTTCTCTCTCTCTCTCTCTCTCTCTCTCTCTCTCTCTCTCTCTCTCTCTCTGTGTGTGTGTGTGTGTGCGCGCACGTGTGTGCGCGCACGTGTGTGTGTGTGTATGTGTGTGTGTGTGTGTGTGTCCCCTGTCTTTGAAAAAACAACAACAGTGGGCTAATTCCTTTTCTCCTAATAAAACAGTTTCTGTTTCGATCAATCTCTCTCCCTCTGTGTGTGTGTGTGTGTGTGTGTGTGTGTGTGTGTGTGTGTGTCACTCCATCTCTGTGTCTTTCCTCCTCCTCCTCCACACACTTCATCCTCCTTCTCCCCCCCCCTCCTCCACCCTCCTCCTCTTTAAACTAAAAACTTTCTAAAGAGAAAAATAAGATAAAATAAAATAAAGCACCGTACCTCCCATCGATCAGTGACTATGTCAGCTGTGCACACAACACTCCCTCTATAAGACCGGCCGGTCCATTACCCGGAACAGCCATCCCACAAAAATTTAAAACGCTGACGGCACGGCACGAAGCTCGCTGGCTTTAAAATCCTTGACACTGGCACACCATCCCCCCTGGTTTCTCTGTACCCCAGAAATAACGGCCTTGTTCTCAACGTGCACATAACTCATGGCAAGTGACGGGGCTGTGAGATAGGATGGTCGTTGTCAAGTTTGAAGGTCAGGTCCCTGTCAGTGTAGCAGCAGCACCCTTAACTCACTCAGTACGGCCAGTCCTCTCTTCTCCTCTACACAGACCCCTCGGATGTCCAGTGGGTGTCTGAATGACCGACCCAACCTTCAGCTTCCATCGTCAGAATTGTGGTATTCTCTGTCAACATTCACCTCTTCAGTATAAGAGCCTTCCGCTTGTAATATTTTGATGGTGGTAATTGGGGTGAAACGCTGTTAACGTCGTCTCTTTCGCCGTTCGTATGGAGAGAGTTAACTCACTCAGTACGGCCAGTCCTCTTCCCCTCTACACAGACCCCTCGGATGTCCAGTGGGTGGCTGAATGACCCAACCTTTAGCTTCCGTCGTCAGAATTGTGGTATTCTCTGTCAACATTCACCTCTTCAGTATAAGAGCCTTCCGCTTGTAATATTTTGATGGTGGTAATTGGGGTGAAACGCTGTTAACGTCGTCTCTTTCGCCGTTCGTATGGAGAGATTTAATCGCTTGAAAGAAATAGCGCTCATTATTTGTATTTGTATTTCTTTTTATCACAACAGAATTCTCTGTGTGAAATTCAGGCTGCTCTCCCCAGGGAGAGCGAGTCGCTATACTACAGCCCACCCATTTATTTGTATTTTTTTTCTTGCATGCAGTTTTATTTGTTTTTCCTATCGCAGTGGATTTTTCAATCCTTATGTTGCCGTGGGTTATTTTACGTGCGCTAAGTGCATGCTGCACACGGGACCTCGGTTTATCGTCTCATCCGAATGACTTGCGTCTAGACCACCACTCAGGGTCTAGTGGAGGGGGAGAAAATATCGGCGGCTGAGCCGGAACTCGAACCAGCGCGCTCAGAGTCTCTCGCTTCCTAGGCGGACGCGTTACCTCCAGGCCATCGCTCCATTATATGTCAATCATCGTTGGGGAAAATAGATTCATTATTCCGTTTCAGATATCTGTTCAGATTGATATTTATTCTCCTCTCTGTCCTCTTTTGGTTTTCATCAATGATAGAAGTAATCGTCTACTTTGGCACAAGTCAAATACGAGAAGGCAGTTTAAGAGGTGCCGTGAGATAATGGGAAAAAAAATCAAGTTATCAACTAGAATTTGCATCATCAAATTTGTATTGTTAGGACGTCTCATCTGAGGAATCACTCATACATTTATTCTGTTAAAAAAAAAATCAACAAGCAACAACAAACAAACAGTATCAACATATAAATGCATTTTTATTTATATGTTCTGATAAGTACATCAAAATGAAAACAGAGAGAGAAAGGATTTTTTAGGACTTCAATCTCTCACTCGCTCACTCACTCCCATCCTCACTGTACCCATCCACCTCTTTTTAGTGCAACCTCCATCGATCAGTGACCACGTCAGCTGTGCACACAACACCGTAAGATCGGCCGGTCCATAACCCGGAACAGCCCACAACAGCGTAAGATCGGCCGGTCCATAACATGGAACAGCCCACAACACCGCAAGACCGGCCGGTCCATAACCCGGAACAGCCCACAACACCGCGAGACCGGCCGGTCCATAACCCGGAACAGCCCACAACACCGCGAGACCGGCCGGTCCATAACCTGGAACAGCACACAACACCGTAAGATCGGCCGGTCCATAACCCGGAACAGCCCACAACACCGCGAGACCGGCCGGCCGGTCCATAACCCGGAACAGCCCACAACACCGCGAGACCGGCCGGTCCATAACCCGGAACAGCCCACAACACCGCGAGACCGGCCGGTCCATAACCCGGAACAGCCCACAACACCGCGAGACCGGCCGGTCCATAACCCGGAACAGCCCACAACACCGCAAGACCGGCCGGCCGGTCCATAACCCGGAACAGCCCACAACAGCGTAAGACCGGTTGGTCCATAACCCGGAACAGCCCACAACACCGCGAGACCGGCGGGTCCATAACCCGGAACAGCCCACAACACCGCGAGACCGGCCGGTCCATAACCCGGAACAGCCCACAACACCGTAAGACCGGCCGGTCCATAACCCGGAACAGTCATCTTACAAAGACGCTGACAGCGCGGCATGAAGCACGCTGGCTTTAACTCACTCAGTACGGCCAGTCCTCTCTTCTCCTCTACACAGACCCCTCGGATGTCTAGTGGGTGTCTCGATGACCCAACCTTTAGCTTCCGTCGTCAGAATTGTGGTATTCTTTGTCAACATTCACCTCTTCAGTATAAGAGCCTTCCGCTTGCAATATTTTGATGGTGGTAATTGGGGTGAAACGCTATTAACGTCGTCTCTTTCGCCGTTCGTATGGAGAGGGTTAAAAGCCTTGACACTGGCACACCACCCCCATCCCCCAATCTCTCTGTCCCCCTGAAGTGGCAGCCTGGCTCCCAAAGTGCACATAACTCATGGCCTGTGATGGGGCAGTGAGATACCGTGGCTATGGGCAAGTCTCAAGATCGGATCCCAGTCAAAGGTAGCAGCACCCTTGTGACGAGAAAGAAAACTGTTCCTTACTTATCGACCCTTGTTGGTTGGAGGAAATATACTGTGAGAGATTTCTGTTCACTTTTGTTTTCATTCTCATATCTGTCTTCTTTATTTTCATCTGTGAGAGCAGTAGGCTGAATAAAGTAAGGGAAGAGAAGACAATTCAAGAGTTGTGGGAAAATTCTCACTCAGGCTTTTTCCAAAACATAAACTTGTGAGTGTACCACCGAAGGTGAGATTTGAATTTGAGGAAACCGCTGTTACATTTTTATGCATATATCATATGAAACACCGATGATAGTAATTTGTTTATGGTGCCTCTTGTTCCTACAATTTCATCAAAGAATTATTATTTTGATGCACATTCATCAAAATGAGCCAAACACCCATTGCATTTGGATCATAAGAAAGGAAAGGAATCTGGGACATGGATAATGATAGTATATATGACATGTTCAACAGCATTGTATTGTTTTTTTATCTAAAAGTCATAAGGATAATAGACCAGACTGACAGAAATGTTTAACCCAGTTTTACTTTCAAGAAGGCTTCAGAACTTGCTGATTGATCTATGTAAGCTACACCACATCTGCATATAAAAATAGGAAGCGGGGAAGTTGCTTGATTTCGCAAATATCCAACCCCAGGCACTGAACATAGCTGACACGGGGATAAAATGAATTCAGATAAAAGATCATTACCAAGGAGATGTGATATCATATCCGTTTTCAGAGCCCCAAAAGGATCAGCTCATGTATTCATCCAAAAAAGATCCAATATCATTTGTTCATCCATTATCCTTCTCTACACAGTATTTGTTATTTTTCAGTTTTTCTGTGTGTTGCCACTGTTTATGGGCATTAACACTTGGCAATAATATTCACACTTCCTATGCTGAGGTGACGTTTTTCGCTTTGTTCCACTGGCAACGCACATGGGTGAAAATGGTTCCCGCTGGAAGGGGTGTGAAGATGGGTTTGCAGAGTGATAATGGCGAAAGTGCCATGTTGTCTACACACACACACACACACACACACACACACACACACACACACACACACACACACACACACACACACACACACACAAAGAGAGAGAGAGAAATACAGAAACAGAAAAAAATATATATTCTTTAAAAAAAAAAAAAAAGAAGAAGAAGAAGAACAAAATTGTAGATGAGAAAGAAACCTTGTTTGAACCACCACCACCCCTCCCCACCCTTACTCCTCGTTCTCCCTCTCTCCCTTCCTCTCTCATTACGTCCCCCCCCACCCCCATTTCTTCTGCCCCCACCCCATCCCTGCCTCCCACCACCCATCATATGTGATTCTTTCCAATAAAAGTCAGACCAATGCCCCTATGTGGGGTTATTTTTGGAACCTGCATCTTCCCTGCAGCAGTAGCTATCAAACCGCTAACTCTGGCACAGACAGTTCGGAATCAGGATTCATCACCCGATAAACAATATAAATGTCTGGGATTGGGCACAGTGGGCTTAGGGACCTGGACGTATGCGTCATGAAAATGTACCGCCAAAAAAACTGCCGATCAAAGCAAGTCCGGATTTATTACTTTGTTGTTTTGTGTTTAGAATACGTGTGGCCCTCGGGAACACTGGGTTACTGAACGGATGTGTCATGAAAGACTACTGCTAAGAATTTCCGATTTATGCATTACCAAATTTCCTGTTTATTTCTGTCAAAAACGTGTCGCACTGGGAACATTGTGTTCAGGATCTTGATGCATGCTTTATGATAATGTACTACAAAAAATTGCTGATCTACGCAATTGCAGGTGTGTGTGTGTGTGTGTGTGTGTGTGTGTGTGTGTGTGTGTGTGTGTGTGTGTGTGTGTGTGTGTGTGTGTGTGTGTGTTTCTTGTTTGTTTTGTTTTGTTTTTTTCAAGCTTCAATCAATACATTTTCTGCCTGCGGAGATTTTCTCCATAAATCTCGTTATTATTATGATCAATTCTCAGAACTTTGTGGTCAACAGAAAAAAAAACGAAGAAAGAAAAACCCGGAAGAAAAAAGCTTCCTTCACTCCAAGTTATTGCATCTGTGTGATTTGATTAAAACAATCCTTTGATCTTATTCTGAGTTTTGTCCTTGAGGTTTATGGGCCAGGGAGTGCAAAGTAAAGTCAGGATTCATGTGCACTGAATCCTTTAATTAGAATGAGACAAGTCGACAGTGTTGTCTCAGAATATCTTCTTACCGTTGAAAGGAATTAATTAATTAATCTTTTTTAAAACTGTTTTATTCAGAAGAAATCGAGTAATGACAATTTTTTTTCCTAAACACCTGAACATCTACTATTGGGAGGTTGACTTTTTTGTTTGTTTGTTCTGTTTATTTGTTATGTGTATTTGAAGTTATTTTCAGAATACTTTAAATTCTTAGAAAGATGTGTTTATTTCTACCACGTTTGTTTTGGAAAGAAAGATAGAAATAAACAGAAACAGGGAAAGACCGAAAATAGAATAAGGAAAAAAGGGAAGAAAGAGAAACATTTACAAAAAAAAGAAAAAAGATAGAACACAAAGAAAGACAGAAAGAAAGACAGACTGAAAGACAGAATGAATGAATGAATGAATGAATGAATGAATGAATGAAAAAGGAGAGAAGACGCGAGTGGGAAGGAAGTGTGAAATGAAGAAAGAAAAAAAAAACAGAAAGAAAGAAAGAAAGGCTGGAGCAATTAGTGAATT
>NC_134899.1:34189120-34199120 GCF_041734735.1 Babylonia areolata | reverse complement strand
GGATGAGCGTGGGCAGATGCATATGATGGATACGGTGACTGAATCTCTCTCTCTGTCTCTGTCTCTGTCTCTGTCTCTCTCTCTCTCTCTCTCTCTCTCTCTCATTTTTTTGGGTTTTTTATTTGTTGTTGTTGGGGTTTTGGGGTTTTTTTTTTGTTTTTTTTCCTTTCTTTTTTTCTTTTTTTTTTCTTTTCTTTATTTGTGTGTGTGTGTGTGTGTGTGTGTGTGTGTGTGTGTGTCTGTCTGTCTGTCTGTCTGTCTGTCTGTCTGTGTCTGAGTTTGTGTGTGTTTGTGTGTCTGTAAGTGTGTGTGCGTATTCTGTTGTTTTTGTTTTGTGTGTGTGTGTTTGTTTGTTTGTTTTTTGTTGTTTTTTTATGTTTGGGGTGGGGGTTTTTATTTGTTTTTTTGTTTTGTGTGTGTGTGGAATTGCTGTGAATGGTGGAATAATGGGAAAATACTGATGTACTTTGATTGTGTTTCCATTTTTTTCTTCTTTTACTCATTTTCGCGTCTTCAGCTTTATTCCCTCTTTACGGCAAGGGCTGGATGTAAAAAAAAGCATGTCACTTGCTTATGTATTACCGTGGATTATGAAGATTTGTCTTGTCTTGTCTCCACTCTCTCTCTCTCTCTCTCTCTCTCTCTCTCTCTCTCTCACTCTCTCACTCTGTGTGTGTGTGTGTGTGTGTGTCTGCCCAACCCCAACCCCCAACCCCCTATCTCTCTCTCCCTCTCTCTCTGTCTCTGCCTCTCCCCCCCACCCCTCTCTCTCTCTCTCACTCTCTCTCTCCACATTTCTATGATAGGCGAGGCTAGGAGGTGGTGGTGGAGGAGGATTCTGGTTCTGCGAATGAGTGATAAGTGTCGTTAGTTGGTGAGAGGGTTTTCAGGGTGAGGAGAGTGACGTGAAAGGGGTAGGGGGCAAGGAGGGAAGCTGATGACATCAACATCAGTTAAGCTGTGAATGACGTACCGAAAGTTTCTTTTTATTATTATTTTTCTATTTATTTTAATTGAAAGTTTTGTCAAGATGTATTAGCACTCGCGCGTGTGTGTGGTGTGTGTGTGTGTGTGTGTGTGTGTGTGTGTGTGTGTGTGTGTGTGTGTGTGTGTGGTGTGTGGTGTGTGTGTGTGTGGTGTGTGTGTGTGTGTGTGGTGTGTGGTGTGTGTGTGTGTGTGTGTGTGTGTGTGTGTGTGTGACTCTGTTTGTGTGTGTGTATGTGTATGTGTGTGTGTGTGTGTGTGTGTGTGTGTCTGTGGTGTGTCTGTGTGTGGGGGAGGGTGTGTGGGGGGCTCGGGGGGACTATGTGTGTGTGTGTGTGTGCATGTGTGTGTGTGTGTGTGTGTGTTGTGTGTGTGTGTGTGTGTGTGTGTGTGTGTGTGTGTGTGCATTAATGAGTCCACTCTAGACTTTCGCGCAAGAAAAACACGCGCACTCTACTGCTGTTGAAACCTCACGCTATCTGAAGTAGGACGCTGCCAGTCGAACAACTCTTTCAAATAATTATCACTGATCGTTTAAACTCAGGACCCCTTAAAACGCCCACGAAGCGATCAGGAAGCAGTGCAGGGTCTCCTCTGGAGGCTAGCTTAGAAGGCGACTAGACGCCATCAGCTGTCTCTTGGGCTGAGGGAAATAAATGAACGAAGCTGGTTATTGGAAGCTGCCGCGAACTGTTCCTCATCTGGGAAGGGAGGGGAGAGGATGGGGTGGGGGATTGGATGAGAATGAGAGGTGGGCGGGGGTGGGGGCGAGGCGAGGAGGGGCACGTGGTCGTGGGGAAGTGGGGGGGAGGGGCTGAGGGGGGCGTGAATGATAAGGGGGGCAGGGGAAACTGAACATCCCAATTAGTTTTGCGATCAACGAAGCTTATGCCAGTTTCATGGCTAGATGCATTCCCACTGGTGTGTGGCTTTTTGGAGAATCTAATTATTAGCAGGTGGGAACTCCACGAAGACCCTGGCCGGTCTATCTCTGTTTTTTTTCTGTATATGTGTGTGTCTCTGTGTGTCTGTCCGTTTGTCCGTCTGTCTGTCTGACTGACTGTCTGTCTGTCTGTCTGTCTATCTCTACCTCTCCCAGAAACTCTCTCTCTCTCTCTCTCTCTCTCTCTCTCTCTCTCTCTCTCTCTCTCATTGTGTATGTTGGGGTGGCGATGTGCGTGGGTGGGTGTCTGGGTGGTTGGATGTGTTTGTGAGTGGGTGAGCGAGTGTGTATGTGTGACTCTTATGTACTCAGACACAAACATCCCCGCCCACACTCAAACACACGCCCATGCACACGCCCATAAACACACACACACACACACACACACACACACACACACACATACACACACATGCGCGCGCGCGCGCGCGCACGCACGCACGCACACAAGCTCCCCAGACATCGTAAATTAGAAACTTCATTTCCTGCTTTCCACTCAACCAAAATGAACACTTCGCTTTGTCAATATCTCCCAGGCATGCAAAACATTCTCCAGCGAAGTAAATACACATCCATCATTCTGAAGTGTCGGGGGTGGAATTCCTAACTTTGTCATTAACTCTGGCCCACACACACCTGTGGCCGTTATGTCATCATCAGCTCGTGCACGTCATCAAGGCCGATGTAGTGACGTAATTATGTTCAGAGTATGGCAGAAATAACAATCCAGAAAACCTCCAAGCATCATATATCTTTTGATTGTTTCGGTGATGAAAATCAGTTTTCTGAACACAAATCAGAAATACGTTAATGATTATTTGCGAAGAGGATGAAATGTTATGGGCCCGTAATTGTTTTGTTTTGCTGGCAAGTGGTTTCGCAGGATGTGACATCAGTTGCGGATGTGACGCAATTGTGGAACATTGGTTTTGATGTTGAAAGGAATATAAATAGGTTTTCCTCTCGTGTTGTCTGCAGTAAACTTGAAATTCTTAGATCTAAAAAAAGGCACATTGTATCGTGTTTTCTTTATTGATAATAAAATTTAAGAGAGAGAGACAGAGACACACACACGCGCGCTCGCGTGCACACACACACACACACACACACACACACACACACACATACACACACACACACACACGACCGCACACACACATACACACATACACATACACACATGCACACACACACACACACACACACACACACACACACACACACACACACACACACACACACACACACACACACACACACACACACACACACACACACACACACACACACACACACACACACACACACACACAGACGAAAAGCAGACGTACAGACAGACGGAGTATACAAAAGTATACAAGAACAAAATTAACATGTTGCTGACAGAAATTAAAAAAAAAATTAATAAATAAACAAATAAAGAAACAAACCACATCAACCTATATGCTGCTCATTAAAGCAGATGTATGTCTAGTAAAGTATGGTCGGATGAGACGAACATGGTCATATCAATTTGAATCTGCGTCTGAGCAGAATCCTCAGACATTTTTTGCAAGAATAGTGCCCCCCCCCCCCCCCCCCCCACACACACACACCCACCCCCACTCCTGCCCCCCACCCCCACCCCCCCCCCCCCGCGCCACCTCTCTCCCTCACCCCTAAAAAAAAAAAAAAAAAAAAAAAAAAAAAAAAGCAAAAAACGTGACCATTATTTTGCCTGTATGTAAGTTTGAGTGAAGGGTCAGTTAGAGTGAAGGGTCAGTTGCACGACTAAATGTGGTGACTGGATAACATATGGCAATTATCTTAATGAGACATCATTCATGTTCTCTTTTTTTCTTTTTTTTCTTTTCTTTTTTTCGTGCTGTGCAAACGTGTGTACACAACCGTGGATGTATTAGTTACGTGTGTAAACCATGAGGCATTCGTTTTAAGGATGTACATGTTATTGTATACAGGTGTGCGTTGGAGGGTTGGGGGGGGGAGTTGGAGGGGGGCGGAGGTGATAACTGTATCTTCATCTTGTGAGCACGTGCGCGCGAGCACATTCGTCTATACATAACATAATAAAGGCCACTGTCCGACACGATATTGGGAAGAACAATTATCTGAGTGCTTGTCAACTTTTCGGCAACCAGGTGAAAAAGAGAGGAAATTGTGGGAGAGAAAAAGGAGAGAGAGAGGGAGATGGATGATGGACGGATTTTTTTTCTTACCATTTTAGGCCATTGCCCCTCAAGAAAGGAAGGGAGGGAGGGAGGGAGCGTGAAAGAGAAAGAAAGAGACAGAGAGAAAGAGTCACACACAGAGAGGGACGGGGGAAGAGGGTCAGTGGAGAGCGTGGCTCATAGTGTCGGAAACGTCCTTACTTGAAAGACGAGAAAGCACTCGAAGACAGACAGACAGACACAGAGAGAGACAGAAGCAGGCGCGCACACACACACACACACACACACACACACACACACACACACACACACACACACACAGATGGAAGAGGGTCGATGAAGTGCCAGACCCATGCTAGAAATGCCGGAATCGTCCTTCCAATAAGAGAGAGGCAGTGCACTTGAAGACACACAGAGAAAGAGGCGTCAACAGTAGGAAGGTGTTTTATTTCTTCGTTTCTTTCATTCTTTTTTTTTCTTCTCTTTTTTGTTTCCATTCTTTCCTTCCTTTCCTTGTATTCTTTCTCTCTTTTTTTCCTCTCCTTTTTTCTTCCTCCTCCTCCCTCCACCCTCCTTTCTGCCATCGCCTTTTTCTATATTTCTTTCTTCCTTCCTTTCTTTATGTTTATCTTATCTTCTTTCCTCTTAATTTCCTTTCTTTCTTTCTTTCTTTCTTTCTTTTTTCTTTCTTTCTTGGTTTTTTTTTTTTTTTGTTGTTTTAGTCATGTATTCATTTATCTTTTCTTTCTTCTTTCTTTCTCCCTTTTCCTTTCTCGTTATTGTCTTTTTTTTCTTTTTTTTTTTTTTTTTTGTCTTTCCTTTTTCTTGCCCTCTTTTTTTTCTTTCATTTCCGTTTCTTCTTTCTTCCTTTCCCTCATTCTTTCTTTCCTTCCTTTGTTTCTTTCATTCATTTTTTTCTTTCTTTTCTCTTTTTTTTTTCCTTTCCATTCCTTTTTCTTTCTTTCTTTCGTTCTTTTTTTCTTTTTTTGTCTTTCTTTCTTTGTTCCTTTTTTTCTTTTCTTTTTTTTTTTTAAATCGAGGACGGCCTTCTGAGTATTTCCATCATTTATCCTCTCTCTCTTTCAAAGTGAAATATTACTTTTCGGAATTTGTCTTTGCCTTTCTTTTCTTTTTCTTTTCACAGTGAGATATAATCTGCACAGCAAAGTGGTGTTTGGTGTCATTCTCTGCGGGATTTCATCTGTGTGTGTGTGTGTGTGTGTGTGTGTGTGTGTGTGTGTGTGTGTGTGTGTGTGTTATTCAGCTATTCCTATTACCGCTCTCGCTCTGTCTCTCTCTATCTCTTTCTCTCTCTCTCTCTCTCTCTCTCTCTCTCTCTCTCTCTCTCTGTCTTTCTTTCTTTCTTTCTTCGTCTATTAGTCTCTTGGACGTCTCTCTCCATTGGATTCGGAATGCAAATTCGAATCTCTTTCAATCCCTTCCTCTTTCCATCCCTCTCTACGTTTCCCTGGCTTCCTCTCTCTCTCTCTCTCTCTCTCTCTCTCTCTCTCTCTCTCTCTCTCTCTCTCTCTCTCTCTCTCTCTCTCTCTCTCTCTCTCTCTTTCTCTCTCTCTACCTCCTTCCCGCTCTCTCATCCCCTCCTTGTCTTTCTCCCTCTTACTGTAACCCCCTCCCCCCCTCTCTCTCTCTCTCGCCTTCATGTCGAATGTGTCAGCCTGTGTACTATTCTCTGCCCCCCCCCCCCCCCTCCCCCCACCCCCACCCCCACCCCCATTTTCCTACGTTTATATAGCTGCACCTTCCTGTAAAAGGAATGTCATGCGCACTCGAATAAGTGCGTCGATAACGCATTGAAGACAGACCATCATCACCTCATACAAGATGCTGATGCTGATGCTTGTGGTGGTGGTGGTTATGGTGGTGTTGCTGATAATGATAATGATGATGATGATGATGGGGGATTCCAGTGAGTCCTCATCAGCGTAGCAGAACGGGAGGAGAAAGAGAGAGGTCGTTGGGGACCGCAAGGGGTTGGGGAGGGTGGGGGAGGTGTGTTGGGGGGGGGGGGGTGAGAGGGCGTGGGGGGGAGGGGTAGGGAGGTGGTGGAGTTTCGTAGGGGGAGAGAGGAGGAGGTGTGAGTGCAAGGCCCATGCATGTTGAATGTGTAGGAAGTGTCTTCCTTTAGGGAGAAGGGAAGCGCGCAGAAGATAGAGAGCAGCAGGCGTCAACAGTCTGAAGATCTTTTTTGTTGTTGTTGTGTGTGTGTGTGTGTGTGTGTGTGTGTGTGTGTGTGTGTGTGTGTGTGTGTGTGTGTGTGTGTGTGTGTGTGTGTGTGTGTGTGTGTGTTGCTTCTTTCCTCCTTATTGTTTGTTTGTTTGTTTGTTTGTTTGTTTTTTTCGTTCTTTCTTTCTCCTCGATGGCCCGTATGTGTGTGTGTGTGTGTGTGTGTGTGTGTGTGTGTGTGTGTGTGTGTGTGTGTGTGTGTGTGTGTGTGTGTGTGTGTGTGTGTGTGTGTGTTGCTTCTTTCCACCTTATTTTTTGTTTGTTTGCTTGTTTGTTTGTTTGTTTTTTGTCGTTCTTTCTTTCTCCTCGATGGCCCGTGTGTGTGTGTGTGTGTGTGTGTGTGTGTGTGTGTGTGTGTGTGTGTGTGTGTGTGTGTGTGTGCGACTCTTTTACATCTCCGCTCTCCCATCTGATATTACAAAGTTATTTTTAGAGACATTTGTCTGAACTTCTTTTTCTTCTTCCTTTTTTTCTATGGAATAGGATTATTTTGTGAGAGCAAGATATTGGTCCGTGTGGACGCGTCTTTTGTTCCTGTATGTCTCTGTCTGTCTGTCTGTCTGTCTGTCTGTCTGTCTGTCTGTCTCTCTCTCTCTCTCTCTCTCTCTCTCTCTCTCTCTCTATCTATCTATCTATCTGTCTGTCTATCTTTCTTTCTTTCTTACTCTTTATCGCTCTATCGCTCTATCTGTCTCTCTGTCTCTGTCTACGTCTATGTCTCTCCGTCTCTCTTTCTCTCTTTCCTACAGTATCACGGTCTCTCTCCCTCTCTCGTTCTGTCTCTCTGTGTCTCTCTGTCTCTGTCTCTCTCTCTCTCTCTCTGACTCTGTCTCTGTCTCTCTCTATGTATGTATATGTCTTTGTCTCTGTCTCTCTCATTCACTATCTCTCTTTCCCTCTCCCCTCTCTCCCTCTCTCTCTCTCTCTCTCTCTCTCTCTTTCTCCCGGTCTCCCCCACGCTCTCTACATCTTTTTCTCTCCCTTTCTCTTTCTCTGTCTCTCTATCTCTCCCTCTCTCTCCCTCTCTCCCCCTCTCTCTCTTCTCCCGGTCTCCCCCACCATCTCTACATCTTTTTCTCTCCCTTCGCCTCTCTGTCTCTCTCGCTCTCTCTCTGTCTCTCTCTATGTATGTATATGTCTTTGTCTCTGTCTCCCTCATTCTCTATCTCTCTTTCCCTCCTCTCTCTCTCTCTCTCTCTCTCTCTCTCTCTCTCTCTCTCTCTGTCTCTCTCTTCTCCCGGTCTCACCCACCCTCTCTACATCTTTTTCTCTCCCTTCGCCTCTCTGTCTCTCTCGCTCTCTCTGTGTGTCTGTGTGTCTGTCTGTCTGTCTGTCTGTCTGTCTCTCTCTCTCTCTCTCTCTCTTACTCTGTCTCTCCTTCCATCTCCCCAGCTCACCTCAGTCATCTCCACGTCGGTGATAAAGACGGGACATTACTCAGTGTCATGGGGAAAGACTCTTCACGTGTGATTGAATGTTTGCCTGGATCTGATTGGCTGTCCTCGCATGCCATTCGTGTGTCCTCCTTTTCCAATCCCCCGCCCCTTCTTTTTTTCTTCGTGCTTATCATTCTTCTTCTTCTTCTTCTTCTTCTTCTTCTTCTTCTTCTTCTTCTTCTCTTTGACAGTATTCTTAGCGACATTCTTGTTGTTGTTGCTGCTGCTGTTGTTGTTGTTGTTGTTGTTGTTGTTGTTGTTCTTCTTCTTCTTCTTCTTCTTCTTCTTCTTCTTCTTCTACTACTACTACTACTACTGCTGCTACTGCTACTGCTACAACTTCTTCTTCTTCTCCTTTATTCGTCATAATTATCATCATCAACATCATCATCATCATCACCATCAGCATCATGTGTGTGTGTGTGTGTGCTGGGTGGATAATTGCACTTTATATATGGTTGGTTAGCTGTCACAAATAGCATAATCGTGTGACTCTTTGGTTTACGGTCTCTCTCTCCGTCTGTCTGTGTATCTGTCAGCCTCTCTCTCTCTCTCTCTCTCTCTCTCTCTCTCTCGCTTTATTTATCACTCAAATAAACGTCGCGCTGCTTTATTATGATAACGGGTACAACCTGAGTTATGTTATGTTGTACATTTAAAACAACAAACGTACATGCTTAAGCGGACATGCTCATGATGGAAGGCATTTACCTTTTTGATTTTTCGATTCATGTGTTTGCATGCCCGGTTTTACAAAATCGAGTCTGCGCGCGCGCAAGTGTGTGTGTGTGGGGGGGGGTGGAGATGTGGGAGGGGGTGTGGGGTGGGGTGTGTGTGTGTGCTCAACATTGTAATGGGTCAGAAGGCCTTCTACAATAAAACATTTCTGAGTTCTGAGTTCTCTCTCTCTCTCTCTCTCTCTCTCTCTCTCTCTCCCTCCCTCCCTCCCTCCCCCTCGCACCCTTCTCCTTCCTCTTCTCTCCCCCCACCCCCTTATTATTCCACCAAAAGCCGCACCACCACTTCTGACCCCAACTTGCACACCTCCCCTCCTCGCCACCATCAAAAAATGTTTGACACCTCCTCCTCCTCCTGTTTATCTTCTTCCTCCTCCTCCACCTCCTCCTTGACTCCTACTCCTCCGCCTCCTCCTCCTCCTCCTCCTCCTCATCCTTCTTCTTCTTCTTCTTCTTCTTCTTCTTCTTCTTCTTCGTTTTTTTTATTCTCTATGTAGTACCAATGCATATGAGTGTGTGAACGAGCTCGCATATGTATATATGGATGGATGGATGGGTGGACGGATGGACGGATGCGAGGTTAGCCTGGCCAAACATGAAACGCACATCTACCAGGGTGGTCTGGAATGGACATGACAGGTCACAGTCCGTGAGTAGCTATCGAGGGAAGGGCTGGCCCGCCGCGCTGATAGCTTGTCTGTTGGGAAAGTTACTGAATACCCCTACCACCCTCTCTCTCTCTCTCTCTCTCTCTGTGCTGACTTGACGATACCTATGTTGACTTTTTCACCCCTCTCTGATGGCCGGCTCACCTTGGCGGAAGGTAGCAGAATAGTTAAGACGTTCCCTCTGCCCAATAATGGTGTCCATGAGGGTCTGGTTTCGATTCGATTCACGCTCTTGCCCTTTCTCCTAAGTTTGCCTGGAAAATCAAATATCGAGCGTCTAGTCCGTCATTCGGATGACACGACAAACCGACGTCTCGTGTGCAGCACGCTTTTGGCACAGGTAAAAAGATGTGGCAAAAAAAATCACATAGAAGAAATCCACTGAAGTACAGTAGGTAAACAAATATGTATCCATTATTTGCTTATTTATCACCATTGTTGTCTTATTTATTTATTGATTTATTTTTTATTATTATCATTTTATTAGTATTACTAATATTATTACTACTACCTTTTTCTATATTATAATTATTATTTATTTATTTATTTATGCAAGCTTATCTATTATTTATTCCCCCGTTTTTTTGTTTTTTTGTTTTTTGGGGTTTTTTTTGGTTGGGGTTGTTTTTTTTTGTGTGTGTGTGTGTGTTTTGTTTTGTTTTTTTGTTTTTGTTTTTTTTTTTCCCCAAGGCCTGACTAAGCGCGTTGGGTTACGCTGCTGGTCAGGCATCTGCTTGGCAGATGTGGTGTAGCGTATATGGTTTTGTCCGAACGCAGTGACGCCTCCTTGAGCTACTGATACTGATACCTCCATTCAATC
>NC_134899.1:34146620-34176620 GCF_041734735.1 Babylonia areolata | reverse complement strand
AGAATATGTAGAGAACTTTTCTTTTTTCTCTCTTTTTTCTGTATAAACCATGTTATGTTGTTTTCCTGATTTTTCAATTATTAAAATATTTTGTTTCTAAATATAAAAAAAAAGAATATGTAGTGAAAATGTTTCTCTCCAATGCTGAAGTCAGTGCAAAGCAGTACTGATATTTTCTATCGTTACTTCTTTCTTTTTCTTTTCTTTTTTTTTTCCATTGATCTCCCGTGTAAATGTACTTAACCATAGCGTTCAGTCATACGAAAACTTTCCAACTTCCAGAATCACCAGACACTCTATCTCTCCTATGTAGTAATCTCTTCCTGGCGTGTAACAAAGTTTTATGCCAGAAAAGTTTTACAGCAAAGAAGGGATAATTACATTTTCCAACAGTTCGAATAGCGAAGGTCCCAATCTATCACTCGTCTTTCTAACACTAATCCTAATGCACTACCATTCAGTTGGAACAGAACCAGACCACGGTGAATGAGAGAGGGGGGGGGGGGGGGTGGAGAAAGAAAAAAGGACCCTGTTTGTTGTAGGGCTGTAGATCTTGCGATGAGCAAGGAATCCAAATAACGTGTTCGTGTCAGCCGTGGACATGTTTCTCTCGCTTCTTTCCAGACATCCCGATGCAGATGCAGCATAGAGAAGGACACAGGGTTGATATGGATTATGATAAAGTAACACGGGAGCTTACGCCAATGGGCTTGGGATTCAAATGTTTGTATTGATAAATGTCAGACGATAGATTCATGTTTGGCAAAGGCGAAAATGTTGGGCCTGCCCCCGAATGCTGCCTCAGGAGATAATACACCAGAATTTCTGGAGGGTTCGGCGGCCATCCCAACACTGGAGATCCCCAGATGGTTGCCAGGAAATGTGTGAGCAATGAGGTGAGGCCAGTACGAAACAAACATGAGCTTTGGTGGGTTGGGGTTAAAAGGAAAACGCGCCAGTAGACCTTGAAAAGGACAGGAACCTTGTCAGCCTTTATGCAATCCCATCCGTAAATTTCTAAGTCGTTTTTCTATGCTAGGATATACGTTTCATTTGTACTCAAACACGGATAAAGGAAGGTGATATTGTGATATCACAGCGTTCACTAATACGACACTTTAGCGCTTCCAAATCATTGGACACAGCATTGTTTTGCCTAGGATCAATCATCCTATGATATGAATACGGTTTCGGACCAGATGGGTTCCAAGTGAAAACAGGACAATTCATTGTTTTCCATATTTCGTGTAGGTATGTGTAACAAGGGATTCATCTATCATTCCAGACATGCACTTCTCTTTCTATATGTGGTCTACCTATTTGACTATTCACCCGGATCAGAACTTCGAAGAATGGGGAAGGTAGTGGCCAAGACAGGAAAAGAATCACGTATGTTGTAGGAGTGCGGATGTTTCCTCAAATGAAATATCAAAACAGCGAGTTCGTGTCAGCCGCGAATATGTTTCTCTCACTTCTTTCCAGACATTCCAGTGCAGTCTGGGCAGAAAGAAGACACAGAAATGATGCCGATCCTGAAATGTTAATACTAGAGCTTACACCCAGTGAAATGGAGTATTGAAAGCCGACACAGAAAGTCTGTGTCGTGATTCAGAAGACAACACTCCAGAACTCCATGGTGATTTTGCAAACAAATATTGGAACACCCCCCCCCTCACCCTCCGCACCTCCCTCCCTCGCTCTCCCCCCTTCCCCTAGCCCCCTCCCACCCCACCCCCACCCACCCCCGTGCCCCCCTCCCCTGACCCCCGCGCCCCCCTCCCCTGACCCCCCTGACCCCCTCCCTTCCCGCCTCCCTCTTAGGAGTCACCAGGAAGTGTGACACCAAGTTGCTGAGGCAAACACGAAGGAAACCTGACAGTTTTTGTGATGAAGATATAAATAAAAACATCCAAAATTGATGTGTTCAAATACAATCTGGGGCAAGACAGGGAGCTAAAATGATCATGAAATCTGGATTCGAAAAGACCTTAAGTTGTTTCCCTTCGCAGATATTGAAAAGGAAAACAAGAGATTGGAAATACGGAAAGTTAGAACTTCCAAACCATAGTGTTCATTTACGCGAAACCTACCATCTACCTCCTTCGCACAGGACACTGCGGCCTCCGAGCACACCTGAAGAGGATTGGAGTGGCAGCCACATCCCTATGTGATTGTGACCAGGCTGACCAGACCCCATCCCATATTCTCCAAGACTGCCCCCTGTATGAGAAGATGCGGCAGCAGTCCTGGCCTGGGGGTGCTGACCTCAACACCAAGCTCTGGGGGACGGCAGCCGATCTTCACCGGACGTCCGAGTTTGTGGCATCCCTCGGACTTCGACCCTGACTGCGTAGCTGTCGAACGCAAAGAAGAAGAAGAAGATTTACGCGAAACATAAAAAAAAAAAAAAAAAAACTTTTAAACCATTGGATACAACTTTGCTCAGCCACAGTCAGTCTCCCTGTAGTGTGTAACAAGGTTTTCTTACAGACAAATTCTGTTCAGACAGGGGGTGGGGGTGGGGGGATAATCAAATTACAGCAGCAATTCATGTTACGAAGGATTCCATTCAATACACTGGCTCTAATCCGCCGACACGACAATTAAGACTGAACAGAACCAGGCCATGATCAATAGGAGAGGAACAACAAGGCAGGAACAAGATCATGTCTGCTGAAGAGCTGTGGGCCTGGGGTCAAATAAGGAAAGAAAATGTTGTGTTCATGTTGGGTCTGCCCCTTAATGATCCAGGAAGTGTGAGAGCAAGGCACTGAGATGAAGCTTCTGGGATTCGGGAATGAAAAAATGTGTAACGGCATTATGTTTATAATGCAATAATTTGTATAAACACACACACACACACACACACACACACACACACACACACACACACACACACACACACACACACGTGTGTGTGTGTGTGTGCGTGTGAATATAATACAATATTATATTTCCGTAAAGGCTAAGAGCGAAGCAGTCTAAAGGCCTTGATTCCAGGCATTCAAAGATCCTTAATACGTTCTTTTATTGATGTGCAGAACATTGGAGAACTGATATAGAATATATGGAATCTGAGTTTTCTGAATCATGACTTTCTTGTATGTAAATGGTTTTAAAGCCAGACATGTTCAGAGTGAAGAAGAGACATTGAATATTTCCAACACGGTATATACAAGTTCTCTGTCAACCGTTGCAGACATGCACCCAGAGAGGACACATAATTGATATTGATTCTTACAAAGTCACGCTTATGCCAACGGGCTTGGAACTCATACATCTGTATTGATAAACATCAGCCGATAAGCTTCATGTTTAGCAATGTGGACAGGTTGAGCCTGCCAATCAGGAAATAGTACACTGGAATTTTTATTTTGTTTTTGTTGGGTTTTGGGGTTGTTGTTGTTTTTTGTTGTTGTTGTTTTTTTTTGGGGGGGGGGGGGGTTGTTGTTGTTGTCTGTTTGTTTGATGTTGTTGTTGTTTTTTTTTTGTTTTTTTTGTTGTTGTTGTTGTTTTGAAGAAAAATCATTTTTTTACTCAAATATGGATGAGCTATTTCAACCAATCGATAAATCCCGATCATAGCGTTCGTTAAAGCGAAAATAATCCCATAAAAATGATAGGACATTATATGTAAAACTGATCTTTACTCAAGACGTGACTTGGAAAGTTTACAACAACAGTTATAACGAAGGCCTTTATCGATCATTTCAGACAATCACACGCTTGAAATTCTAGCTCCAGTCCTTCTAGACGACCATACAGTTTGAACATAACCAGACCACGATGAATGGGAGAGGGGAGAGGACACAGTGAAAGGATCGTGTATGTTGTGGGGCCTGCAGATCGTGCGATGAGTAAGAAATCAAAGTAAGGTGCTCGTACCAGCCATGTACATGTTTCCTCATCTTCTTTCCAGACATTCTGGCACAGACAGGACACATAAGTACTATTGATCCAGATAACTCTCCAGCATATACCAATGGCTTGGGAAATTGAAAGTCTGTACTGAAAACGGTAATTTTTTTTTTTTTTTTTTTTTTTTTTTTTTTTTACAAATGCGATCGTGTCTTGGCCTGCCATGGATGGTGACTCAGAACAGACAATGTCGGAAGTTCCTCACGGACTGGCAGATTTCCCAGAACTGTAAACCGCGGGAGGGTCTGGCAGGAAACAGGAGAGATGCTGAGGCAAACATGAAGGGAACATGAGAGCCACGGAGATATCGGAGATTAAAGGGAACATACTGATAAGTGATTATTTGTTAAGATCTGCAGTTGTTGAGTGAGGTTGCGCTGTGACACAGGCACCAGGCTTTGAACAGGTTCTTTCAAATTGTATGTCAGGCACCAAGGGGTTTGCAGAGTTTCAGTGACAGCAGTAATCAGCGAAACTGGTTCAGTTACACAGTTGTAATTATACAGGCCTGTGACTGCGGTGAAGAATGAAGGAAGACTCAACCAATCACGATGCACAGACAGTAAAGGTGGAAGGAAGGACTGAAACAGGCACAAGTAATGACATTATCTAAACAATTTCTTTTCAAAACATTCTCTGGGATACTTTTTTTTTAACTGTATATAAAAACAGAATCACAATACATTTTTGTAGCTTGGAGATAATTTAATATTTATTTGTTGCCAGAATTTTTGTTGCAGTGAATTATGCAGGCTTTCTCAGTGACATGACACCATTATTCACACTGTTCCACCATCCACAACTATACCCACGTTCATTTTGTCACAGACCATGAGGACACAACAGAAAGAGACCCTGCACTGCTGAGTCAATTCACTGGTGTCCAGCAGTACTTATGATTTGACATACGCAGGACACCGCCTACTAGGATCTCAGCAGAATAATTGCTTTAGCTCCAACGCCGGACTGAGTGAGTCTCCCCACCCAGCCACACTCCCACTAACACATCTCTGGTTCAGAAATATTCATGACTATATCAACGGTGACACTGGCCATGGATCTGCCGATGCCGAAATCTTTGACACAAACGTATCATTGGCTTTGAAGTGGGAAAATGAGGTAAGGATGAAATCAGAACACAATGGTTCACAGATTTGGGGGGCTTTTTGTTTTTGGCTTTATTCATCTTTTTTTTTCTCTCCTTATTCCGTGATGATCTTAAGTGTTTAGCTACATTTCCAATTCAAAATGTTCGGTTAAAAATATATATATATATATATATATATATATATATATATTATGATATACTATCGTTGTTCTGAGCCTACAAAGCGTGAAAGCCGAAAGGCATAATAGGACTCATGAAGTAGATTCCTTTAAACCGTGATGATCGGCATCTGGATGCCCTAAAGTTTCACTGAAGTTCTCTACTACATACACAGCATGTCGCGAAAAATATCATGTAGCTATGCAGACATTTTAGTCTTACTTCAGGCTGTAACCCACGTCCATCACCACAAAACTGGAACAGAATTCTCGCTAAAACACGATGGAAGATGGAGGAAGGGGGGGGGGGGCGAGAAAGGAAAAGGGATTCAGCTGCTGCAGCATTGCACAGTTTGCGATGAATGGAAACTCAGAATAATGCGCTCGTGTCAGCCATGGACATGTATATCACGCGTCTGCGCAGACATTCTGGCGCTAGCACAGCGGATAGGAGATACACGTTTTGTATCGATTTAAATAAATCTACAGAGAATCTTACAACGAAATCGGGATGTTAGAAATCGAAAACTTGTACTGATGAGATTAGAAAAGATAAGAATACTAGTTCATGCCCCCTCTTCAAATTGGAGCATATAACCAAGCTCTCGTGCTGTGCATGGGGATTCCCCAACGGTTTGGCAGTCCTCCCAGACACGGGGAACCACCGAACGGAACAGAAGGAAGGAGAGAAGGGAGCTGAGGTTCGGACACATCCATATACGCTGCATCACATCTGTTAGGCCTTGAGAACAGATAGATAGATAGATAAATAGATAGATAGATAGATAGATATTATTCATAATAATAATAAGAAGAAGAATAGCAATTATAATGATGGTGATGATATTAATAATAATAATAATAATAATAACAATGATGATGATGATGATGATAACGATAACAACAACAACATTAATAATAATAATAATAATAATAATAATAATAATAATAATATAATAATAATAATAATAATGATAAAAGGTAAGTACACTAATCAAAACGAATGCAGGTAAAGATAAGCAGATGGCAAAAGATTGAAATAAAAACATGAAAGAAAATGAGCCAAGCTCAGTGAAACCCTATCGTGTGCACCCAGACAAGCGCATTGGAAATCACGGAGGAAGGCAGGGAGAAAGAAACAAAAAAGACATAACAGAAAAATAAAATGCACAATCAAATAATTGAATGAATGAAAGGAAGCTGGTGGAGAGAACCCTAACTTTTTTGTTTGTAAATGTAATTTTAAAGGCCAAAACCCTAAAAAAAAAATATTTAAAAAAAAGAAAAGAAATATAAATGAATAAAACACAATTAAGCTTGAAGCGGGAATGCATAGATCTAGCAACACACGCACTTCAGACGACAGAAGAACGGAAAACAAAACACAAAACACAAAACTTCATTTCATCAAAACAGAGCAGTCTGAAGACAAGACAAAATGAATTGATTGCAGAAAACACCACAGGAGGCGCACGAAAAGTGGCAAAACAAAGATCGGTTTTCACAAAACATAACGTTATCAATAATGCAGATTGACGTTCACGGCTCCCAGACACAAACATACGTGATATGTTGCATTAACATTATTTAGTGGAAGAAAAAAAAAAAACACAGGAGAAAATAAAATCAACTGTGGTGATAAAGTGCCAAATCTGACATTTCCCTCGGGGAAAAAAGCTATCAATTTTATGATGCTGGGCTTGCTATCGATGCTCGACAGAGTGTGGAATTTCAAAGCAATTTGGGTGTCTGTTCGGAATTCGTTAGGCTCTGAGCATTAAGAATAACAATGAAGTCTCTCCAGAGATGCATTCCAAACATGGTAATTCTTTCACAGTATGGGATAGCTTGTGCTCTCAAGCTCTGAAAATGGTTATGTTCTCTGTAGTCTCGATATTTATATCATCGCCATGTTTTGTTTGTCTTGCGTGTTTAATTCGGGTGTTGTTTTTTTCTCTGTGTCTTTCTTTGTTGTTGTTTTTATTTGTTGTTGTTTTTATAATGTGTTTCAGTATGCGTTTTCTGATATAAAACTTGATATTGACTTTGGGTATTTAAAGTTATGAAGGGTATACATTGGATAGCTATATTTCGAGGCAGCATATGAAAAACTCCAAACATGTCGCATTACAGCAGTTATGGAAATTATTATCATTGTTAGTGGTAGTAGTAGTAGTAGTAGTAGTAGTAGTAGTAGTAGTAGTAGTATCATTATTATCAGTATTATCATCATCATTATCATCATTATTAGTATTATTATCATTATTATTATCATGATCATCATCATCATGATCATCGTTATTCTTACCATCAACATCGTCATCATTATTGGCAGAGTTGGGGAAACTAATCAAAACGGTCTTGAATGCAATACCCCGATCTAAGTCGCACGAGATTTATCACGCTTTAGATTGAAGTGCAAGGGAAGCATTTTAAAAACACAGGTAAATGGATTAAAATGGTACACACCATGCTGTAAGATACTCAGCTCAGCACGCATACACGCACCAGAGCGGACGGGACCACCTGAAACTGAAAACAACATTTAAAAAAAAAAAAACGCGGGCACCAGGCATACTGAACCACTCACGCCCATCCCACTTACTCCATCTACAAACAGTATCCAAACTCACATGCATGCCTCCTCTTCAAGCTCACAAATCAGTTCCCAGATCAAATGAAAATCACACACGTCACATAAATAAGCAGCAAAAGGAAAAAAAAAAAAGTTCCAAAATCCAAGTAAATAAAACTAAAGCACGAATTGGATGTCAGCGAGTGCACAGGTGGGTAAATGTGTTGGAGGGTGGGGGGTGGGGGGAGGGTTGGGGAGGGAATGGGGAGGGGGGGGGCTGTGTGCATGTGTGTATCAAAAGTTTGAGAGATAGGGGAGAGAGATTAGAGGAAAGTGGGGTGTTTGTTTTGGTTATGAAGTTAAAACAGGTTGGTTTTTTTTTTGTTTTGTTTGTTTGTTGTTGTTTTTTTCATTACTTTCTTTGATACAAGTGTTGAGTTGATACGAAGGAGTGGCAGCAAATGTTAAACTCACCTTCTCCAAGTTTTAGGTGTTGTGGGAGAATAAGTTAGGCTCTAGACTTGTGATCCCGAGTTCACCAGTGATCAAGGTTCGAAGCCCCCATTTGGACATGGTGCTGTGTCCTTGGGAAAGGCACTTTATTCCGATTTTGTGTGATGTGACTGTGTACCTGACTTCGGCTGGAGAATATAAGAAAAGGCTTTGGGAAGGAAAGTGTGGCCCCGCCTTCCTATGCCGAGCCCTAGACACAGTAGATATGAGTTCAGTACCCCGATGGCCGTAAAAAGCCCATGGGACATTTAACCTTTCTATCTTTCTCCTCAACCAATGGTTCTTACCTGGATCTTTGGTGACTACACAGAGTAAGGTGTTCAGCGATTTGACGGACCTCAATTTTGTGTGTGTGTGTGTGTGTGTGTGTGTGTGTGTGTGTGTGTGTGTGTGTGTGTGTGTGTATTTGAGTCTGTGATACGTGTTGGAGAGTGTTGGGAGGGAGGTGCGTGTGGGAATGAGGGAGGGGGAGGTGCCGGGAGGAGGAAGGAGGTTACGTGTGAAAGTGGTTTTGTTTTTCATTTTGAAGCCTACTGTGAAACAACCTACATCCAGTATTTCATTATCAAAACAGCAAAACGTGTCACTTTCTTATATCCAGCAAACATTTTTTTTTTTTTTTTATACAAACGTCTGTCACATTTTTTTCTCTTGGTAGGTGTTGATGTAAATGTATCAGTCGCGAAGGAGTAAAATGTTTAACAAAATCACCAACTCACACTTCAAGACCTCGATAATTCGAAAATAAAAATGTAATTAAGAAACACGCGATAAAAGGCACTGGAAGATGGAGAGACATCCAAACGAAAAACAAAACAAGCCAAAGTACTTTATGTGGCTATAATCGAGAAATGTTTGGTGCGACGAATGTTTTCAAAAGATGCTTCGAAAAACACACAGCTGTAACCGCAGAACCTCTTGTTGTTGTTGTTGTTGTTGTCGTCGTCGTTTTCCTGACAGGCACTATGATATTATTATGATTGAAATGAGAGAGATTTCATTATGCGAGATTTAAAAAAAAAAAATTAAAGTTCTAAATGTCACGTCTACACCTTTTGGGGTGAGTGTGCTGTCATAGAAAAAGATATGGGAGGAAGTGGAAATGGGAAGCAAGGACGGCGGGTGGGGGGAGGAGGTGGTGAAAGTAAACTCTCAGTGCAACATTGCGAAAAGGAAACAGCACCTTTACCCTGTGGACAGGTTCTTTCTCATCAGTTGAAAGCGATAGTGTGTGTGTGTGTGTGTGTGTGTGTGTGTGTGTGTGTGTGTGTGTGTGTGTGTGTGTGTGTGTGTGTGTGTGTGTGTGTGTGTGTAGTAAATGTACTTGATCATCCGGAACAGATTACGTGATACGTATTTCTCTCTCAGTTATCCAAACCGGCATTTGATGACTTTTGTGCGTAAACAACGCGTTTCGGTTGTGCTTATTTGTCTCTGTCTGTCTGTCTGTTTATCTGTCTGTCTGTCTGTTTGTTTGTCTGTCTGTCTATCCATATGTCTGGCTGGCTGGCTGGCTGGCTGTCTGTCTGTTTCTATCTTTGCTTCTGTCGTGAAACTTTACATAAATTATTGGCATTTATTTTCTTAGCAACAACAAGAGTTAGAGGAACCCCATAAAGCAGGGTGGTAGATGATGATAAAACCTATTCATCCATCACCTGTATGGAGACATCACTTTAAATCATGCATATCGAAAAAGCGTTTCAACACTATTTTGAAAATCAAAATGGTCTTATATCCAGTCACACGTCTTGCTTTCTACATCGTTATCAATAGTCCACGTGATCGTTTTAACTCTCTCCATACGAACGGCGAAAGAGACGACGTTAACAGCGTTTCATCCCAATTACCATCATCAAAATATTGCAAGCGGAACGCTCTTATACTGAAGAGGTGAATGTTGACAAAGAATACCACAGTTTTGACGACGGAAGCTAAAGGTTGGGTCATTCAGACACCCACTGGACATCCGAGGGGTCTGTGTAGAGGAGAAGAGAGGACTGGCCGTACTGAGTGAGTTAAACTAATATTATAATGGCCGGATCATATCCTCTCATGGTCAGATCATATTAGTTTTGTTTTTATCAAAATCAAATCCTAATATAGAATAGATAGATTGATAGACAGATATTCATTTACCTATCTATTAATTTATTTGTTTATCAATCTATTTAAAACCTGATGGAAATAGTTTTGACGAAAAAAACTTCCAAGACAGGACAAAAAGCATGTTGTTGAAAATAATCAGTGTAAAAAGAAGTAAAGCATAACGTTTCGAACCATAAACTCTCAAGTTCATCAGACACCTCTCAGTATTGAAGTCTCGAACACGGACGACATCTCTAAATCTGACGAAGAAATTTCAGTCATAACAGTGTCAAACAATGCAGGTAATTTGCAGGCGGGGACCTGAAAACATGGAATTGTCCACAAGCAAACGAATAGCTCCCTCAGTATGTATCTTAGAAAATGGTGTCCTGCGGTATGTTAAATCAGAACACGTACAACTGAAAACAACCCGGAAGTGACTCAGCAGCAGCGCAGGGTCTCATCTGGTGTGTGGCCGTCTGACGACCTAACATTCAGTAGTTCCCTATGGACTGCCAGCGTTGAAACTGCGGCAAACGAATTCGGGTGTGGCTGTGTGGGTAAGGAACTCGGAATCAGCGGCGTGAAAGTATTGCTACTGTTACAGTGCAGATGATGGGGGCAGCCAAATAGATCAAGAAAGAAAGAAGTTTCAAAATCACACTGTGGCTGAAGAGACAGTCAGATGTAAAAAGTGGAAGTCAGAGGAGGAGCAGCATGTAAAGTAAAGATGCTGTGTGCGCATACCACCCACTTGCCTTTACACCTGAATGCAAGGAGAAAAAGAACAAAACGAAGGAAAATGAAATAACAAAAAACATGCTGGTGTAGCGCGGGGCAGCAGTCTGACACGACAAAGACAAACATACATGTATTGCATTAGATTATTTTCCGCCCCCACTCTGCCAAACATAATACAAGCAAAAGGCGGAGAATATCTTGCTGAGTCCGTTCCAGTTGTCTTCACCAGCTGTCGGTTGGAAAGGCTCCAAAAAGGCGTGGAGAGCTAGTATGATGCGCTGGAATAATTTTTATTTTGTATTTGTATTTTGATCACAACAGATTTCTCTGTGTGAAATTCGGGTTGCTCTTCCCAGGGAGAGCGCGTCGCTACACTACAGCGCCACCCTTTTTTTTCCTATCGAAGTGGATTTTTCTACAGAATTTTGCCAGGAACAACCCTTTTGTTGCCGTGGGTTCTTTTACGTGAGCTAAGTGCATGCTGCACACGGGGACCTCGGTTTATCGTCTCATCCGAATAACTAGCGTCCAGACCACCACTCAAGGTCTAGTGGAGGGGGAGAAAATATCGGCAGCTGAGCCGTGATTCGAACCAGCGCGCTCAGATTCTCTCGCTTCCTAGGGGGACGCGTTACCTCCAGGCCATCACTCCATTATAATACTAATAACACTCCTGCTGCTGCTGTCATTGCTGCTGCTGTGATTAGTTATTTCACGTCGTGTCTTAATGTGTCAATGCTGCTGCTGCTGCTGCTGCTGATGATGATGATGATGATGATGATGATGATGATGATACTGTCGTTTTCTTGCTGTTGTTGTTGTTGTCGTTTGTGTTTATCATTGCGGCGTTACACTTTAAATTCAGCTGGGGATGGAGGGGGGGAAGCGCGGAGCGTGGGGGGGGGGAGCGGTAAAGGTTTGTATATGTAGATTTTATTGTAAAGCGTTTTCATTAACAGCATCGCAGAGTGATGAGCTGCGTGAAAACGTGAATGATTGATTCTTTTTAAAGTGGTAAAGGAGCATGATAAACAGAAACAACAGCTACGTTCAAATAGAAGGACAGAAGGAAAGGGATCTGGCAAGGAAGAGGAAGGGAAAGAGAGGCGGAGAGAGAGATGGTGGGGAAGAGAGAGCGGGAGAGAGGGGGGAGAGAGCGAGAGAGAGAGAGGGGGAGAGAGAGATGCGGGGGAAGAGAGAGCGAGAAAGAGGGGGAGAGTGCGAGAGAGAGAACGAACGAACGAACGAACGAACGAATGTTTTATTCAGATAAGGCCAGAGCCCCTTACTGAAGGGGGAATCATTGATAAATAATAATTACAAAATGACAAGACACAGTAAATAGACAATTCAAATCAACCAAAAATTGTTAGCACAATATCAACCATATCACCCAAAATAGTCAACACAAATATTCAACAACATTCACGAGATAACTGTACTTAGTCTCTTCAATCCTTCATATATATATATGGCCAAGTTATGCAGAGTACATTCCTGTCTTGAAGACATGAGTAAACTGAACCTAAAATTAGACGGATCTCTATAATATTTCGGTTGAATAAGTTTTTGTCTAAGGTCACACAAAGCAGGGCAACATAACAAAAAATGCAATTCATCTTCTTTACCCGAACTGCATAATCGGCATGTATACATGGGTTCATTTAGAATGCTATACCTAAAACTATGAGAAGCAATACTAGAAATACCAAATCTAAATTTTGTCAGTGTACATTTTATATATCTGTTCAGTCCTAACTTAATGTATGGCTCAATCACATGTGATGTTTTAAAAAGTCTAAACTGTGCGAATCTATCACTAGTTTGTATATGATCATGCCAATCTTGCCACCTGCAATCAATAATACGTTGTCTGAAACACTTTAAGAAACCTGCAATATCTTCCACCCCTTGATTATCCCATACAAATGCAAAGCCATATGTATTTAAACACTGACGAACACTCGTTGCCCAAGTCTTCTTACCATTATTATCCAAACTATATAACATTTTATATGCTTTAAATGGATATCTGTTTTCATTCATTCTAGTCAACTTTAGCCAATATTTAATACATTTTATATAAGAATTTAGATAAATAGGGTATCTCCCCAGTTCGCCATAAACAAGATCATTTGGAGTTCGATTGTCTACATTAAGAAAACGTTTCAATGCAAACAAGTGCACTTTTTCTGTTACTATCCTATTTTCCAGTCCCCAGATTTCTGCTCCATACTGTAATATTGGCTGAACTTGCGAATCAAATAATCTAACAAATACACTAAAAGAACTACAGTCTACTTTATACAAAATATGAAGAATCAAAATAACTGCTTTTTTTGCTTTATTAGCAATGTCTTGACATGCAAAGTTGAAACTAAGTCTTGTTGAAAAATAAATCCCAAGATATTTATATGCGTTTACGACAGTTATTCTTTCACTTCCATATGACCATCTTTCATTTCTTGCCAAATACCCTCCCTTACGAAAAACAACAATATTTGTTTTATCCATATTTACCTTTAGCTGTAAATTAGTTGCAGCAGTGTATAAACTGTTAAGTTGTCGCTGTAAACCAACTGTTGTTATAGACAGCAAAATCATGTCGTCAGCAAAAAGTAAAACAAACAGTTCAATCAAATCGAAAGTAACACCATGTTGACCATTTTGCATAATTTCTAACGCTAGTTCATTAATAAAAAGTGAAAACAAGACAGGGCTACAGACATCCCCTTGCTTAACCCCACGAATACAATTCACACAATCTGATAATTTTGCCCCCGATCTCACTCTCGCTTTCACTTCATTATACATACTTTTCACACAAAGATACAGCTTACCACTGATTCCATTTTTCAACAAAACAGGCCATAAAAGTTTTCTAGAAATAGAATCGAAAGCCTTTTCAAAGTCAACAAAAGCAACATACAATTTTCTATTATTTGCAAACTGTTTTTGTATTGCGGCCATTAAAGTAAATATATGGTCAATAGTTGAATAGCCTTTTTTAAAACCAGCTTGATATTCTCCAATTATGTTATTCTGTGTTATCCATTCTTGTAGTCTATTGTTAATAATGGAACTGTATAACTTACTACTAATATCACTTAAAGAAATGCCTCTATAGTTGTTTACATTGTTAATATCACCTTTCTTAAACAATGGCATAATTATTGATTCTGTCCAATTGCTTGGATAGATTCCATTATCAAACAAATAATTAAACAGCTTCACCAGGAAACTAACAGTCGTCTCACCAGAATGTTTGAAAAATTCACCAATCAGTCCATCAGGGCCAGCAGATTTACCATTTTTTAATCTTCTAATCGCTAATAAGACTTCTTCGTGAGATATAGGTCTATCTAGTGTATAATTATCCCCTACATTTACTATATTCATGTTTTCAGTTACTTCCCCCTCGTCACCATCTTCATTTTCTAACACTTTTTTGAAATGTTCGAACCATTCTTGAATAGAAATATCATTTAAAGGTTGTACTTTCTTTTTTGAGATCTTTTGTACTGTGTCCCAAAATTCCTTTTGACTTTTAACAGAATCTATAAGTTTGTTTACTAATGAGTTATTATATTCTTTCTTTTTTCTCTTATTTAAATTTTTATATTCACGTCTAGCAATACAAAACAAAATGCGATCTTCTTTATCTAATGTTCTTCTACATATCCTCAACAGTCTGCGTACCCGGCGTTTCTCCATTTTACATTCATGATCAAACCAATTTCTGTCTGCTGCTTTTTTATTTATAAATATACGTTTTTTCATGTATTCTGCTTGTTCTTTAACAGTCTGATTAACCTTGTCTAATGCTCTATTTATATCAACGTGAATAAGATCTTCTGCTGACTGCAACTTTTCTTGTATTTCCTGTGACTCCATAGAAAAAGAAAAATATTCTGCATATATATCATTCCAACAATATTTAATAATGGACTGATTCATATCACAATCAGAATTCATATCACATTGCCTTGTGGAGTGTTTCTCAATATATAATACAATGGGTAAGTGGTCAGATTCAATTCTTTCTAATACCTGTAGTGCGAGAGAGAGAGAGAGCGAGAGAGAGAGGGGGAGAGGGAGAGAGAGAGGAGAGGAGGAAGAGAGAGAGGGGAGAGAGAGAACGGGGAGAGAGCGATAGAGAAGGAGAGAGAGAGAGGGAGAGAGAGAGAACGGGAGAGAGAGGGGGAGAGAGAAGAGAGAGAGAGAGCGGGGAGAAAGCGAGAGAGAGAGGGGAGAGAGAGAGAGGAAATAGAGCGAAAGAGAGACAGCAAGAGAGAGGGGGGATAGAGATGGAGAGAGAGAGCGAGAGAGAGAGAGAGAGGGAGAGAGAGAGAGCGAGTATCAGTGTCGAGAGAGAGAGAAGAATCTGGGATGGAAGGAAGGAAGGAAGGGAGTAAGAAATAAAGAAGATAGGCACGTGCGAAGGAAATGAGAAAACAGTGAAGCGATAGGACAGCCAGAGATACATGAGGACGAATGAGACAGAAACATCACACACACACACACACACACACACACACACACACACACACACACACACACACACACACACACACACACACACACACATTTGACAAGTATCGATAATACCGATACACAGAGGTAGACAGACAGAAAGACAGACAGACAGACAGACAGACAAAGAGACAGGCAGAGAATCCTGACCTCTCTAACCAGTTCTGATGTCAGTCCTCTCTCCCTTAATTAGAACCCAGTTTAGCAGCCCTTTTAAAGTCAAGGAGAATTCAATTCTGTCACAAGTTCCCCAATCTCTGTGACCCGACCGTCGTGTCGTTCTGCCAACACCTCCGTTCTCCTCCTTCCCCCCCCCCCCCCCCCCCCCCCCCACCCCCACCCCCCCACCCCCAAACACACACACACACACACACACACACACACACACACACACACACGCCACCCTAACCTCCCCGACAGTTTCTCAAGAGATAATTGTTTCCCTTGCTGCCAGGATCAGGGCCGAGCACTCCAAAGATAAGACCGGCACTCATTTGGAATCACGTGAAATAATCTTCACGTCGTTGCCCTTTGACCCGTTTCCAACACGTGTTTTTTGCTTCTTGTCACTGGCTGGGAGATGGTTTTTTTGTTTGTTTGTTTTTTTAGAAAAGGTGAACGTCCTTTTCATCCATTTTCTTATTTTTAGAAAAGAGTTATTTACTTAACTTATTAAATTACTTTCGCTAACGACGGATCGATAATGCCACATCCACACGGACAAATGCATGTGCAATTTTAACTGGTTGAATCGAACTCGAGCAAAAACGAAAAAGATAAAAAAAACTGACAGAGGACAACGTGACAGTTCGGTTTCAGAGAAACACTCGACGAAGCCTAGTGGTTAGAAGGTTGGTCTGTCAGTATGAGGATCCTGGGTTCGAATCTTAGACGAAAAGACTGGTGTGTTAAGGGTGGAAACTGTTTAACTCTCTCCATACAAATGGCAAAAGAGACGACGTTAACAGCGTTTCACCCCAGTTACCATCATCAAAATATTGCAAGCGGAAGGCTCTTATACTGCAGAGGTGAATGTTGACAAAGAATACCACAATTCTGACGACGGAAGCTAAAGGTTGGGTCATTCAGACACCCACTGGACACCCGAGGGGTCTGTGTAGAGGAGAAGAGAGGACTGGCCGTACTGAGTGAGTTAAGGGTGTGTGGGGTGAACAGGAGCGAGTCGATTTTGCAGATCAGCATATGTGAAGAATTGCCAGTGCCTGCCCAGATTCCGTTCGTGTGCATACACGAGAAAAATATATGCACGATCCTGCAAACGATATCAGCGCTTTGCTGATTTATGGACACACGTACATTGCCAGGTTTTCCAACCGCAAAAATCGGAGTGTGGCTGCCCAAATGCTAATTCATAAAATAATACGTGTGAATCAGAGAGTTGTATCGCGCCAACGCATGAGAAGAAGAAGAAAGGAGGAGGAGGAAGAAGAAGAGGAGGAAGAAAACGAAGAATAACATGAGTAGAGAAAGCAACAATAACAACATTTACTTCTACTACTGCTGCTACTACTGCTACTGCTGCTGCTGCTGCTACTACTACTACTACTACTCTACTACTACTACTACTACTACTACTACTACAAACAAACAAGCAAAAACATTCCCAATGTGATTGATGTTGTGGAGGTTTTAGTGATTTTCGATTGAGATTTTTTTAATAGGAGGTTGATTGTTTGTTTGATATATATTACAGTTATTGTTTTTATTTTGTTTGGGTTTTTTTCTTTTCTTTGTTTTTGGTTGTTTTTTGGGCTTTTTTTGGGGGGGGGGGGGTGGGGAAGGGGGGGTTGTTGTTGTTTTGATGGTGGATGGGGTTAGGGAGGGGTTTAGAGAGGGGTGGGGGGGCTTCAATACTTAGTGTAAGCTCCGCCCCACACAACCAGCACTGCACAGCTCCAGATAGCTCTATCACAGCTCTCTATCATATCAGCAGACTGATGGTTTTTAGTGCTGCGTTTCAAAGCCTTCTGCACCTGCGCTGCCTACCACCTGACACATGGCCCTCGCTATCGGCATGACGTGCCCCGACATGTGCGCACACTCACATATAGCTGCTTTACCTGAATTATATCACTGCGATTTATTTAGTTCAGAAAGTCGGGTGACGAAGGGAAGGTGGGGAGGGGGGAGATGGGAAGGAGGGAGCATGCGTGGGTGTGGGTGTGTTGGGGGGGGGGTATTGGAACCTACGCGCAAGATGCCAAACACACACACAGACACACATGCAATTTATTTCGTGTTACTAATCAAGTTAATTCAAGATGCATGTTTTTGGTCAAAAATCATCAGCTTGTTTGAACAGATTAAAACAAAAAAACAACCACTCTGCAGATAACTATATCGAGACAAAACCAAGACGAGACCCCCCCCCCACCCCCACCCCCCCAAAAAAAATGTAGTTCTCTAAGTGACGGTGGAAAATACCATGGATATGTCTTCACTATTCCAGCTCTTCAATGTGGACAATTCACATGCAAATGTACACTTTTCTTCTCACCCGCACACTAGTCCATTTGCACGCTTCCAAAGGACCACGCGCAGGCACCACGCCATTTTGTGGATGATGCACACATGCAACTCGTTTGCATAAACATTTGGTATAAATACGAGCACCTAAAGACAACCAAAATGTCACGCTTTTACTACCCGTCGTATATTAAGAACAATGTGTCTGTCTGGATAGATGTACATATCATTGCAGGTACTGGCTTCTTTAATTAAAATAAAATGAAATAAACTTACCAGTGAATTTGTCTCTTATCATTTGTACACTTCGTCATTCATTATAATTCACAGCCTTTGTAAATTACAACGTCAAATCACACACACACACACACACACACACACACACACACACACACACACACACACACACACACAGATACATATATATATATATATATATCGCCCCATTTTACATAATCTCTGGAGAAGCATGACTTATAAAAACATGTCATAATAAAGCCTAACCTCTCAAACCACAACAAATAATTGCAGTCTGCGGTCGGATTGTTTTAACCCCTACTTCCCAAGAAAAATTCTAATCGTTGTCATACTAAGCGGAATGCATTTTTTTGTCGAACATTTGTGCTTGATTTTTATTAGTCTCGGCATTAGGTTCTTAATGCTGTTTGCGGTTTCCCTTTGCTAATAAGACGATTGACAAAGGAAAACCTTAATTCATATTTGAGAGATGTTCAACCACAAGTATCTAATTTCTGATTAAATATAATAGCACGAAATATCCCAGGCCAATTTTACATTGAATTATTTTCCCAAACTTTTAAAATGTTAAGCAACAAACGCATGTAAAAACAACAAGAGCATGCATTTCAAGCCATCATTAATTTTCTTTTTTCAGCGTTTAATGACAGTTTGATAGCAGATAGTAATAAACATTCTGCATTTATAATGTGCAATTGCTCAAAATCTCTAAACTTGAGACCGACATTCCAAAGACGATATAATCAGTATGAAGATTACATACAATTTGCAATGACGGTTCACAAGCAGAGGCTGCGAAGATTATGAAACAATCGACAACTAACCTTGATCTCATATCTCAACGTCAACGATTCTCCAAATGGATTCAGCATGTGCTTCCTGGTTGGCGGGTATCAACGCCACTTTGTTTGCATTTTCCCTGGAGATGTCATGATCATGTGTACCTTTCCCTCCTTCCTAATTCATTTTGGGAGCTTATAATGTGGTTAACGAGTGCGTGCTAGCATCTGCAAGTCAAAACCATGTGCACATTTTTTTTTTTTACATTCATATGCACGATCTCATCACATTGCCCAGCATGAACATTCATCCTCGCTGGTTATATAGTCATAGCCATCTCTCTCTCTCTCTCTCTCTCTCTCTCTCTCTCTCTCTCTCTCTCTCAAACATCTAAAATAAGAGAAATTGCCGTATCTTGAATCTCTCTTTCTCTCTCTCTCTCTCTCTCTCTCTCTCTCTCTCTCTCTATATATATATATATATATATATATATATATGTGTGTGTGTGTGTGTGTGTGTGTGTGTGTGTTTATGTGAGCATGTGTATGCATGTGTATACCTATGGTTTTGAGTATTTGTGGTTCCGGTATACAGGTACGTGAGTTTAGGTTATACCTATATGTATGTGTGCATATATACAGTGTGTGCGTGTGTGTGTGTGTGTGTGTGTGCGTATGTCGGTTTTTTGTTGTTGTTTTGTTTTTTGTTGCTGTTTTTTTGTGTTTTTTTTGGTGGGGGGTTGCAATTTCTTCATAACGTGAGTGTGTGTGTGCATATGGGAATAAGATTTGCATGTATTTATATTTTGCGATTTCTTTTTGTTTTACTGAATAAAATTCTGATTCTGATTCTGATTCTCTCTCTCTCTCTCTCTCTCTCTCTCTCTCTCTCTCTCGTCATTATTTTCTTCCGGCACAACTGCTTCATGGTTTTGCCAAAAATTTGAAAACCGTACAAAGACGGGTGACAAGAAACAAGGAAAAGTAAATATGCTAGTTATTGATTGTTCTTATTGTTAGTATCATTTTCGTTCTGTCGCTGATCTTTTCCATCAATGAGTTCCTTTTCTGCAGACCTTTTTTCTTTCTTACTGTGTACATGATCTTAATATCCTGAGGCCTTTTTTTTGTCTGTATGTCTGTTTCTACAATACATGTGTTTCTCGCCCACAACATCTTTCCCATATTCCCTGATTTTCATTTCCCTTTTCTTCTTTTTTTCCCCCACGTATTTCTGTACATACCTCCGCTCTTATCACCGTCTGTACAAGATGGCGGCGCTAAGGGGAAATCACTATCAGCGGAAACCACTTGACCTGCTCTTGCACCGAGTTCAGTCCCATATAGATATCCGGAAAGAAAAATATTCGCTGCCGTCTTCATTACCTTCTACCCATGCATTTTAGCTCTCTCTCTCTCTCTCTCTCTCTCTCTCTCTCTCTCTCTCTCTCTCTCTCCCCCCCCCCCCCCCCCCACCATCCTTTTCTGTATTATTTCTCTTTCTCCCATCACACAAAATCAGGTTATCTCTTCCCCCACTCTCTGTCTCTGTCTCTGTCTGTTTCTCTCTGTCTCTGTTTCTCTGTCTCTCTCTCTCTTTTTCTCCCCATATAAATACATATATATATATGTGTGTGTGTGTGTGTGTGTGTGTGTGTGTACATAATTTCATAATTAATAATTCATTCGTTTTTCCCATCACTATACTCATCTATGCTTTCTAACTAATTTGATCAAACGTGGAGTCATTAGAGTTAGAGAAACTCCCCTAGAATGTCTCCAAGGAATGAACGTGGTGGTGGTGGGGTCATTCTTCAGCATGGCACTGGCAATGGGAAGGCTGCAGTTTAACCTGGAACGAAGAAACAGAAGTCTTAGTTTCAGTTTCAGTTTCTCAAGGAAGCGTCACTGGGTTCGGGGGAATCCATATACACTACAGCACATTTGCAAGGCAGAAGCCTGACAGCAGCATTACATAACGCGGTTGTCAGGCTTTGAGTGCACGCAAACATATTTGTTTGCCTATCAGAGCGGTGTTTTTTTGTGTTTTTTTTTTTGTTTTTTTTTTTTGTTTGTTTGTTTGTTTTTTGTTTGTTTGTTTCGTTTTTCTTTTTAAAGAATTTCGTCAAAGGACACCACTGTTGTTGCCATGGGTTCTCTTTCAGTGCGCCAAGTACGTGCTGCACGCGAGAGCTTACCTCAGTTTATCGTCCCATCTGAATTAGTATACGCTCACTTTGATTTTTTAGTCAAACCTTGAGAGACAGGGCGAGATCGGGATTCGAACCCAGACCCTCACGGACACTGTATTGGCAGATAAGCGTCTTAACCATTCTGCCACCTTCCTCCTTGAACTGAAGTTAATTAAAGCATGGCGGGAAACAGAAGATTAGTTCCGTACTTGCCCTACTTCTTCTTCTTCTTCTGCGTTCACTCGTATGCACACGAGTGGGCTTTTACGTGTATGACCGTTTTTACCCCGCCATGTAGAGGCAGCCATACTCCGTTTTCGGGGGTGTGCATGCTGGGTATGTTCTTGTTTCCATAACCCACCGAACGCTGACATGGATTACAGGATCTTTAACGTGCGTATTTGATCTTCTGCTTGCATATACACACGAAGGGGGTTCAGGCACTAGCAGGTCTGCACATATGTTGACCCGGGAGATAGTAAAAATCTCCACCCTTTACCCACCAGGCGCCGTCACCGTGATTCGAACCCGGGACCCTCAGATTGACAGTCCAACGCTTTAACCACTCGACTATTGCGCCCGTCGTACTTGCCCTACAATGTAGTTGACTCTTTTTGGGGTGCAGAGGACAAGCTAGTGGATTGCCCAGAGCTTTGGGTACAGCTAAGGACTTGAATCATTATCCAGCTCCAAAGTATGTAAATATAAAGGCACCACAACAGATCTTTCCTGAAACAGTTACCACAAACAACAACAAAAATCTAAAATGCTCTATTCCAAGCACATTATCCAGCCAAACTTAAAACTTTGAAGCTTTCTTTGATACTTTCTGATTTTTACCTCACAACCAGAGGAGAATACAAATAGTAAAGAGTGGTAACTCTCTCCATTCACAAGGTACACAACTTCAAGTCAGTGCTGCTTACGCTACCGATTCAGCTAGCACACATGTAAATGAACGGTTCATTGGAACAAACCCAGACACTTCCTCAAAAAGGAAGCGCCGGGCCTGTCCTTATACCGATCATTTGACATGTGCACACAGCAGCAAAGACAGAAGAAATGTGCAAACACAAATTAGCTTTTATTCAAGACTGGCATAACCACTTTAATCCTGAACAAGCCACACAGAGGAGAATACGTTCTTACAGCCATCAGCGGTTGCCGCATTGCTTTCAGAATGCGGTTAACTAGTGCGATGAAGTCACAAGCAACCCGTGTGCTCGAAAATATGCATCAGTTTTCATGACAGACAAACATTACGAAATCAATTATCTCGCTCTCTCCCCCTTCGCTCTCTCTCTCTCTCTCTCTCTCTCTCTCTCTCTCTCTCTCTCTCTCTCTCTCTCTCTCTCTCACCCCGGACACACACACACACACGCACACACACACACACACACACGCACACACACACACACACACACGCACACACACACGCGCGCGCACACACACACACACACACACACACACACACACACACACACACACACACACACACACACACACACACACACACACACACACACACACACACACTCACTCACACACATACACACCTTATGGGAAAGTCGTGTAACTGAAAATAGCCATGGATTTCTGTCATTCAGTTAAGCCTACGACAGCTGAAACTGTGAAGGGAAAAAAGAAAAGAAAACCTCAAAAAATAAAGTGAGTTAAGTGCATCGTTGCAACCCTCGAGGCCTACAACACGCTCGAGCAGGGAAGGTTAATAAATTAGATAAGAAAATGAAAGATAATACGTCTTCGTAGTCTTCAAGATGTTGACGTCAAGGATAAAATATTCTCTCACCCCCTGTCACTTGACTCTCATTCTCTCGTGAAACTGAACCGGTGGTGTGTTCTGAACAATCACCAATTTCCTCTCTGTAAGTGCCTTTCATCCGCACAGTTCTCTCTCTCTCTCTCTCTCTCTCTCTCTCTCTCTCTCTCTCTCTCTTTCTTTCTCTCTCTCTTCTTTCTCTATGTCTCTGTCTCTCTCTCTCTCTTTCCCTCACTTCCTCTCCCTCTGCCTGTCTGTCTATCTCTCTCTGTCTGTCTTTCTCTTTATCTCTCTTTCTCTCTCTGCCTCCGCCCATTTCCCACCTCTCTCTTTCTCTGTGTGTGTGTGTCTCTCTCTCTGTCTCCCTATCTCTCTCTATCTTTCTGTCTCTACCTGTGTCTCTGTCCGTCTGTCTCTCTTCTCTCTCTCTTTCTCTCTCTCTCTGTCTCTCTCTGTCCCCCACTCTCTCTCTCTCTTTGTATCTCTCTCTCTCTCTTTCTTACCATCTTCCTCCCTCCGTCCTTCTCTCTCTCTCTCTCTCTCTCTCTCTCTCTCTCTGCTGCACTACCCCACCCGCTACGCACAATGTATGTGTGATGTGTACGAACATGACATGGTAAAATTGGTGCACGTTCAAACTTAGTGGGGGGGGGGGAGATAGGAGGGCGGAAGGCCGTCAAGAGTGCTGCTTTCTTAATGCTTAAATTGACACTTCGTTAAAGGCATCTTGGCGCGTTACATGGCAACTGTTACCCCCGAGAGTAACAGTTGCAGACTTCTCCAACAGTCAGCATTGTCGTACGTGTTTAGCTTCCATTCTTTGTTTTCTTTGTTTTCTTTTTCTTGCCTTTGTTTCTTTCTTTCTGTCTACCTTCTTGATTTTTGTTTTTCTTTCTTTCATTTTGTTCTACCATTTAGTAGTCATTCGTAGCCACTTTCTTTTCTCTGGGTGTGTGTGTGTGTGTGTGTGTGTGTGTGTGTGTGTGTGTGTGTGTGTCTGTCTGTCTGTCTGTCTGTCTGTCTGTGTCTGTCTGTGTCTGTCTGTCTGTGTTTCTCGCTCGGCTCTCTCTTTATTCGTCTAATCATCTGTTTATTCGTTTTCCTATTTGTTGTCCTCGTATACTCGCTTGCAAGCACGTCTATGTGTTTTTACCTGTCTGTCTGTCTGTCTGTGTCTGTATATGCGTCTTACAGGGTGTGTAATGTATGCACGTTGATGTGTGATACAGAGAGTGAGAGAAGAAGAAGGAGACAGACAGACAGTGGAGAGAGAGAGAGACATAGACAAAGAGAGAAAGAGCCAGACCGAAGTGTTCCACATGTTGACCGACACCTACCCAATGTCAATATCAGAAAGGAAAAAAAACCAAGGTGAAACGCAACCACCTCTGCGGCTTATCCTGCTATCACACAATGCACTGGAAGTGGAAAGCGGCCAATTAGGGCTTTGCTCAGAACATGCTGCGATGATTGGCAACTTCCTGGCCAGGTTGCTCTCATCATCTCCCCAATAGTTCATGACACACGCAACACGCATGCACAAGCACACACATGCACTGATACACACGTGTGCGCGTGCCTGCACGCACATGCACTCGCAAATTCATGCGCATGCACTCGCAGCAAACACCAAATACACACACATGCACATGCACTCACAGCACACACACACACACACACACACACACACACACACACACACACACACACACACACACACACACACACACACAATCAATCAATCAATCAATCAATCAAGGACTGAAAAGTGTCGAAGACAGAGTGGGGGGAAAACGCGCTCTGCTGCTTTCTCAGTACGGTTTTATTTCCCAGTTCAGTTTATTGGCATTCCCTTCGCAAGTATGAATTTGCTTTGCTTCCGTGTTGAAACCTTTTTTTTTCCGACATGGGGGCTGACCTGTTCCCATCTTCCAACTGTATTGAATCCTGAGAGGCGAAGATAGCTTCGAATTACGATGTTTTTGTTTGAATGATAGGCCATGGCCCATAATTAAGGGCTAAATTAGCATTAAGAACGACAGGGAACTTAGTTGTATTTGGGTTACAGAGCAGATGGTACATGAACGTAAACGCGTTTCACAAAGCAGCAAGTTCCATGTTCTTAAACGCTTTGCACAATCAATTCAAATGTAGAAGATTGTCTGATTATTTCGAATGGATTTCTCTCGAATATTCTTAAACGCTGGACACTGAAGAACAAATTGTATTTCAATTTCCCGAAAATCTTTGTGTTTCTTCTTCTTCTTCTTCTTCTTCTTCTTCTTCTTCTTCTTCTTCTTCTTCTTATCTGTCTCACTCTCTCTTCCTCTCTCTCTCTCTCTGTCTCTGTCTCTCTCTCTCAATCTCCCTGTTTATGTATGTATCTAGGTCTATCCCTCACCAGTTAGGAATAAATGAAAAAAAGATGATGAAAGGTGATAAGATATAAAGTTAATATTACTAAGAGACGTGTGGTTATCGTCTTGAACCTCCAGTCTCAGAAACTCTGTCTATCCGTCTCTCTTCCTCCCTCTCTCTCTCTCTCTCTCTCACACACACACACACACACACACTCTCTCTCTCTCTCTCTCTGTCTCTATCTGTCTCTGTCTGTCCGTCTATCTCTCTCTCACTCTCTCTCTCTCTCTCTCTCTCTATTAGTATGTCTATCTGTCTGTCTCTCTATCTCTATCTCTGTCTCTCTCCCTCTGTATTTGCCTCTGTCTGTCTGTCTCTCTCTCTCTGTCTCTCTCTTTCTCTCTGTCTCTGTCTCTGTCTGTCTGTCTCTCTCTCTCTCTTACTCTCTCGTTCTCTCTGTCTGTCTGTCTTTTTTTTCTCTCGCTCGTTCTTCTCCCCTTCTCTCTCTCCTTCATGAATAAGGTATAGAGCAGGAAGAAAAGAAGATCCACTGCTCACATTTGATCAATCAAAAAGAGACTCACGAGCTTACCGTTATCCTTGAGAGGAGAAAGAATGTGACAATGTCAGCAACAACAACAACAACAAAAATAATAATAATCCAAATATAAGCTTACATGTACGTCATCATAAGTATTCTTTTCATACATGCATTCTTTCTTTCTTTTATTTATTTATTTATTTATTTTGTTGTTGTTGTTTTGTTTGGGGGTTGTTGTTTTTTTAATAGTTTTGCTTAACAATATCCCCCTGTCTCTTTCTTTCTCTTTGTGTGGTCTCTGTTTCTGCAAGTCGTTCTGATGTGTGTGTGTGTGTGTGTGTGTGTGTGTGTGTGTGTGTGTGTGTGTGTGTGTGTGTGTGTGTGTGTGTGTGTGTGTGTGTGTGTGTACCTTTTGTCTGTCTACCTGTCCGATCTCTCTTGATCTAAATTAAAAAATGAAAGTCATGGTATAAACGTACATGCATACCTGCACGCAAAACCCATCAATGAGCGCAAGTGCGCGCTCGCAGAGAAAGAAAAGGAGACAGACAGACAGACAGGGACAGAGACAGAGGGATAGACAGAGAGAGAGTGTGTGTGTATGTGTGTGTGTGCGTGTGTGTGTGTGTGTGTGTGTGTGTGTGTGTGTGTGTGTGTGTGTGTGTGTGTGTGTGAGGAAAAAAGTGACAGAAAGACAGACGCATTGACAGCAAACATACAGACAGACAGACAGATAGATAGATATAGGGATAGACAGAGAGATACAGAGAAAGAGAGAGACAGAGAGAGAGAGAGAGAGAGAGAGAGAGAGAGAGAGAGGCAAGAAGAAAATGACAGAAAGGCATAGACAGGCTGCGAAGAAAACAGATAGACAGACAATGAGATAAAGAGAGATAGCCAGAAACAGATAAAACAGACAGACTCAAACAGATACAGATAAAGACAGCAAAACAAAAGGCCTTCGGAGCGCAATAATGTAATCAACCCCTGAGCTTTTGCGATATGTTCTCGGACACGTTAATGCATGTTGTGTATGATACGAAACTTCCATTTGGCCCATCGTTGTTCCCTATTCATCGGAGGAACTTGCTTTCCCATAAACGTTGCTAATGGCTGCCCATAAAGCATACCTTTTTTTCTGAAGGTTAGGGGCTCCCATAACCAGAATACTCACGAACACAAATCCTGTTTTGTGCAATGGGCCTTTCCACACAACATGAAAATCTTTGGTCAGAGAGACAGAGATAGGAGCTGAAACCAAACCTTAACAAAAACACAGAACAACACGAAAACAGGAAATGCCAGGGAGAGCTGGCAGTTCGGTTATGGGTTTTTCATGTTGTTGTTGTTTTTCCAGGGGTCGTCATCATTGTCGAAGTTGTCGTTATTGTTATTGTTGTTGATGATGATGATGATGTTGTTGCTGTTAGTAACATTTTTTTTAAAGATGCATCGTGTCTTACGTGTAGCACTGAGAGAAGAAGAGAGAAAGACAGATGGAAAACAGGCAGAAAGATAAGCATAGAGAGAGAGAAGAGACAAAGACAGAGACGTGAGAGAAAAAACAGACACGAACTGCCTAGAGAGATGGGAGAGAAAGAGAGAGATGAATAAAGGTTGTTGTTTTTTTGTTTTTATGTGACAGATACAGTGACAGAGAGAACAAGAGACAGGGTAGATTAGGGGAGACAGCGACAGATAAAGCATATAGAAATAAAGAAAGACAGAGAGAGAGAGGGGCATGGGCAGAGACAAAGACAGCGACTTTGAGATATGAAGACAGACGTAAGCATACAGAGTGGTGGAGACAGAGGCCTACAGACAGAGAGACAGACTTGAAAACAAGAGACGAACAGAAAAGAAAACAGTTTATTCAGCTTCCAGCTCGAAAAAAACGACAAAACATGTTTCGGGGCCACCCTCTCGAACATTATAATACATGTTTTCGGGCCGTGTCTTCGGATACACTAATACATGCTTCGGGGCCCAAATGGTGACAGATTTTTTTTCAGCTGACTCTCCCACCACCTTCCCCCACCACCCCACTCCCTGTACCACTCCTCCCCTTTCGCTTTTCATGACAGGACCTGTCTCTCCGTCCTAAAAGATGTCAAACATCCTCCATTGAATATTTCTTTTCTTTCCTTTTTTTTGAAATTAGAATTCTCCAAAACCGCTGATACAAGACCGAATGCAATATTCACACGACATTGACACACTGTAAAGAAGGAAACAAACAAATAAAACCAAAGTACGGAAGGGCGGAAAGGAGGAAGGAAGGAAGGAAGAAAGAAAGAGAGAAAGAAAATGAAGGAGGGAAGGAAACTCTTGAAAAGAGAACCACAAGGTTCTCTAGCATGATTGTAAAGTATATTTGGGCGCTATTAAATGTTGGATCTGTTTTAGGGAAAAGACCAGAAGGAGTTAAAAAGAGAAACAAATAACGAAGACATCAAACTTAGCAGTGATCTACAGGACGCTCTAACATGTCTGTCAGATATCTTTCCGGACTATGACGTTTTGAAGGAAGGACAGAAAGTAAGAAAGAAAGAATGAATGAATGAATGAATGAGGCAAACCTTTAAACGCAGAAATCACGGGACGCTCTAGCATCTCCATCATGAATCTTTTAGTGCGATGATATATTGAGTGAAGGACAGAAAGAAAAAAACGAAGACAGGGAGAAGAAAAAAACGAAGGCGGGGAACCAAGACTGCTATAATTTGCCTACGTTGCTTAAAGTTATGATGCAAAATCATGGACATTTTACTTTTGCGTGAAACAAAAAAGTGGGGAAAGGATGAGAAATAGCGAGAAAAGGAAACAGACAGACAGAAAGACAGACAGCTTACAGAGGCAGGGACATACAGCGATAAACATTATTGGAAATAGTCACTCGGACTGAAAAATGCCTTCAGTAAAGCAAGGCTGATTTTATTTATTTTTACATGCTAATCTTTGTAATACTTCCTTTGGCACTGGATGGGTTATTGTGAATATGAACGCTGAAATTTGGTATAATGTTATTCTTTGTCTATCTTTCTTCATATCTACCTATCTCTCTATCTATCTATCGCGAACACACACATACACACGCGTGCGCGCGCGCACACACACACACACACACACACACACACACACACACACACACACATTTTGCAAGCCGACGAGCAGATAGAAAACAACTTAATCAGCTTCCGCCTCTGGTGACACCCGATATGCATGTTCCCCGGCCCAGAACTATGACGATAATGCATGTTCCCGGGCCCAGAACTAACGAGACGAAACTGCCAGATGACCTCTCGCGCGCTTCCTTTCATGGCAGATCCTGCTAGCTCTGAACGATGACAAACAACTCAAACAAAATGTGTAGGTTGTTTTTGTTTTTGTTGTTGTTGTTGTTTTTTAATATAACAACAACAACAAAAACTTTTCCGTCCAACAGAAGTTGGTTTTCTCCACAAGCACCGGCACTGGATGACGTTTATACAAAGTATTCACACAACATGAATAATTTGGCGAAAAAGAGAGAATAAATGAGAACAATGTTTTTAAGATTGTTGCTTTGAAAAGAGAGGGGGTTGGTTGGAATGAGAGAAATCTCTCATTTCATAACGTCATAACGTTCTGACACTTCTCATAATTGCCTCTTTTTTTTTACATATCACCACAGACTGTGTTACTAGAAAGAAAGAAGAATCGTGATCATGGGAGAGACGAGAAGCGAAAGAAAGAAGGAAAGAAAGAAGAAGAAAAACGAAAATAAAAGAAGTTTTCCTGCGTGGTTGTCTGAATTCTGAAAGTATCCTTACGATTCTCTTTCTTTCTTTCTTTCTTTCTTTCTTTCTTTCTTTCTTTCTTTCTTTGTGTCGTTCTTTATCGATTCTTTTCTTTTATTATTTATTTCCTTCTTTCTTTCTCCCTTTCTTTATTCCCTTCGATGAAAGTGATGACCACGCCAGAGCTGCAAA